>NW_015552647.1:2012929-2036847 GCF_001515605.1 Sinocyclocheilus anshuiensis
GCCATTTTGGAGAATATCCGCTGAACGCAAGCAGCGTACGCTATTCTGTGTCAACCGCAAAACAAGGATACGTTTTCTACGTGTATTTACACTTTGATTTGAACGAAAACAGCGCATCCGTGCAGCGCAGCTGACACAGAATAACGTACGCTGCTTGCGTCCAGCGGATATTCTCCAAAATGGCGCTACGGTGATGCGGAGAGACACAGAGGAGATGAATTGTTGAATAAAGTCTTTTTTTTTTTTTCGCGTACAAAAAGTATTATCATCGCTTCATAACGTTACGGTTGAACCACTGATGGCAGATGGACTATTCTGACAATGTCTTTCATACTTTTCTGGACCTTGACAGTGCAATTTACTTGGCAGTCAATCGGACAGTCACAAGCCTCCCGGTTTTCATCCAAAATATCGTACTCGGTTACTAATATAACCTCTGTTCCCTGAGATACGGGAACGAGTACTGCGTCGCTAGACGCTACGGGAAACTCCTTTTCTCCGATTTACTGAAGCCTTTTTTTCAATCACAGCAGTGCATCTGCACTGCCATTGTTTCAGAAATGAGCCAATGACGGCGCAGCGAGCCTATGGTGAAGCAGCGCGCCCGAGCCCGCCAAAATGGGCGGGGCATCTGGCTATATAAGCAGGTGCTCGGCATAGGATCACTGATTCATATCGACTGAAGTGACGACAGAGTCATGCAGCATCATAGCACGGCTAGCTACGCAGTAGTATGTTCCCTTTCGATACTTCACTTTGTACTGCGTCGCTAGACGCTACGGGAACCTATTCAATCACACCGTGCTATGGTAGATGAACGACTTATAAGTAATTGTCCAGGGCATCCAGAAGGAAGCCCTGTAGATCAACTACAATGAAGCAGGCCATAGCCAGAGACCCAGATTCTTTTCGTGGTCAAGCGGAGGCAAAGAAATGGGCTAACTCATAGAGGTCGAGCCCGGCCTTACATAATCGTTCTTAGAGCTTCGCACAGCCTCGGAACTAGATAGGGCCGAGAGCGTGCCGGAAGCTAAGCCCAGACATGGGAACTTCAGCGGGTTCGAAACATAGTCAAACCCAGCAAGGATTAAATCCAGCCTTAGGGCGGGGATATGGTTCCTGTAGCGTTTTGAGCTCAGAGAGACAGTTAAGCAGAAAGGACCTGAGCCTACAAAGCAGGGACGTCTAGGTTGTAGAACCTGACAAAGGTGGACGACGAGGACCCGCCGGCCGCTGCAGAGAGCGTGATTACCTTTGCTCTGAATGGAGTAGAGAGCACCTTAGGTACGTAAACATGCCTAGGCTTCAGGACGACCTTGGAGTCGTTAGGCCCGAATTCAAGGCAGGAGGGGCTCACAGAGAGCGCCTGTAAATCTCCAACTCGCTTAACTGATGCCAAAGCTAATAGCAGAGCGGTCTTTAGTGACAGGGGTCGAATATCAGCAGATTGCAGCGGTTCAAAGGGGGTGCCTTTGAGCGCCCTCAGAACCGTAGACAGATCCCACGTATGGACCGTAGAAGGGCGAGGGGGGTTCAACCTCCTAGACCCTTTCAAAAATCGAACAACGAGGTTGTTCCTGCCGACCGATATCCCGTCTATAGGAGCATGAAAAGCTGCTATAGCCGCCACATAGACCTTAAGAGTGGAGGGGGTGCGACCCTTATCCAACAGCTCTTGAAGGAAGGACAATATCGAAGATATGTCACATGTGGATGGGTCTTCACCGCGGTTTGTACACCAAGCGGTGAAGACCGACCATTTGAGGGCATAGAGGCGCCTCGTGGACGGGGCTCTAGCCTGAGAAATGGTATTTAAGACACCCTCTAGGAGGTTCATAGGCTCCCATCGAGAGGCCATAAGTGTAGGGCCCACAACTTGGGTTGGGGGTGCCATATCGTCATGTTCGCCTGAGAGAGGAGGTCCCGTCTCAGGGGAATGGGCCATGGAGCTGCCGTGAGCAGCTGAGACATCTCTGAGAACCATAGTTGGTTTCTCCAGAGCGGGGCCACTAGAAGAACCTTGTGCCTTTGTTCCCTGATTCGCCTGATAACCTGAGGGATCAGGGCGATCGGGGGAAAAGCGTAAAGGAGAAGGCTGGGCCAATCGTGGGCCAGCGCATCCCTTTTCCTTCGAAAAATAGATTGGGCAGTGAGAGTTGTCTTCTGAGGCGAAGAGGTCGACCTCTGCCTTCCTGAAGATCTCCCATATTCTCCGAACCGTTTGGGGGTGAAGCATCCACTCGCCAGAGGGGACGTTGCTCCAAGACAGCATGTCTGCTCCCTGGTTCAGTTTGCCTGGTATGTGCGCTGCTTTTAGGGAGCGCAAGTGGCAATGTGCCCACTCCAGTAGGCTCTTTGCCACCCTGAAGAGGCGTGGGGAGGAAAAATCGCCATGGCGATTTATGTAGGATACTACCGTCATGTTGTCCGATCGGACTAAGACATGGCATCCTTCTAGATGTGGTAGGAAGGACTGTAAGGCCTGCCATACTGCCAGCATTTCCAGGCAGTTGATGTGCAGCTTTGGGGTACGCCCTGTTTGAACCACGAAGGGTCCTTCCAAGAGCTTTGTCTCTTCGCTCGACCATGCGCCAAAGGCTGGTCTGCCATCGCACAGGGCTCCCCAGCCCATGTTTGACATATCTGTGAAGATGACCTTCCTTTTGTGCATCATCCCCAGGGGTACACCCTGTTTGAACCATGAAGGGTCCTTCCAAGGGGCAAGGGCTGCGATGCAGGCTTGATCCACCTTGATACGAAGGCGTCCATGACGCCAAGCTCGGGATGGAACCAGGGGTTTCAGCCAGTGTTGAAGAGGCCGCACCTCGGAACGAAGAATGCGAGCGTTCGTGTTGCCTACTAAGGTGGGGATCACACCGCAGAAACGCGGGGGTTCTCGAGCGAATTGGAGTAGATAACCTCGTTTTATAATCCCCATAACCCACTTTGACACGCCGGGGATGACCTGCCAGGCCTCGGCCCTTGTGGCAGTTGGTTGAATTGGTTCGGGCGGCGGGTCGCTGTGAAGGGACCCGGGGCTTGCCGTGTTTGGAAGAGCAAATTTGCTCTCTTTTTGAGTATGTTTGTGTTTTATTTTGTCCGCTATCACACCGGTTGTACACTTGGGCGCTAGAACGGGCCCTTTGCATGCAATAAACACATTTTTCCCAGCACCGGGAACTGGACGGGGCGACTGGGAACACATACGAGGCAGTTTGGGGGGTGATCCGGCCACAGCGAGACTGCCTCCTCCTCTTGCTTCCTGAGGGATCAGGCTGGCTTCTGAGGCACAGGGTCCAGCACAATTTTGGGCCGGGGTCCCTGGCGATTCAGGAAAGGGTGGCGCTTTGCAGAGCGTGAGCGCTGCCTGGGCTCAGGCCGTGCAGAGGGCTGGCGACTGGCAGCAGCTGCAGAACTGGAATGCTTCAGCAGGAAGTGTCGCATGGCTTGGGACGACTTCTGTGCAGCCGTGAAACGCTCGGCGAACCCTTCCACAGCAGGTCCGAAAAGGCCAGTGGGGGTGACCGGGGAGTCAAGGAAGATGGTTTTATCCGCTTCTTTGATCTCTGTCAAATTCAGCCACAAGTGGCGTTCCAGCACCACCAGGCTGGCCATCGACCTCCCAATGGCCTGTGCAGTCGTCTTTGTGGTGCCACCGATTTGGCCCTGCGCAGCTCTCTGAATGCTGCAGAGTGTTCTGGCCCAGACTCATCCATGGCGCGAAGGAGCTTCGCCTGATACACTTGGAGCACCGCCATAGAGTGTAACGCAGATGCAGCCTGGCCCGCCGAGGTGTAAGCACGACCAGCAAGGGCTGAAGTCGCTCGGCAGGGCTTCTAGGAATGAGCGGCCTTTGCTTTCGATCTGATGGCAGCGGGGGGGCAGAGGTGTGCAGCCACCGCTTCGTCCAGAGGAGGCAGCTTATCGTAGCCCTTCTGTGCAGCGCCGTCGACCGTAGTGAGGGTGAGAGAGACAGAGGAGCGTAAACGAGCTGAGTAGGGGGCACCCCACGACTTCGTCAGCTCGTCGTGAACCTCTGGGAAGAAGGGCGCAGCTCGCTGAGGAGGGGTCTGGCGGCGTCCCGGCAGAAACCACTCGTCTAGGTGGCTGCGAGTGGGCTCTTCAGGCGAAGACCACTCCAATCCGAGCTCCTCGACGACTTTTGATAGGACACGGATGAGCTCTGTGTCCATACCAACCCTGGCGTTGATTGGCTCCGCAGACGACAAGGG
Organism: Sinocyclocheilus anshuiensis; assembly: GCF_001515605.1. Taxonomy (NCBI): domain Eukaryota; kingdom Metazoa; phylum Chordata; class Actinopteri; order Cypriniformes; family Cyprinidae; genus Sinocyclocheilus; species Sinocyclocheilus anshuiensis. Next base: position 2,017,162 of record NW_015552647.1, read on the forward strand.
GGCGGGGTCAGCAATGGAGCCCGACCAATCCTCAGCATCCGAGGCCGCTACGGACATACTGTCATCAAGCGGCTCGTCATCCGATCCCCCAAACGAGACCAGGTCACTTGCGATGGCAGAGGGGCGCTGGTCTGGATGGGAGAACAAGACGGGGGAAACCTCTCTTTGTGGGCCTTGAGCCGACGTAAGCTCACTCATATCCGAGCACTGTGATCCTCTACACCGCTGTTTTTTCCTCACAGGTTCCTGGGAGGAAGGAAACGGGGGCGCGAGGGCCGGGGGCGCTTTCTGAAAAGAAAGCTATCCGCGAGCGCAAAGAGGCGAGACTAATGCTCTCGCAGTGGGAGCATGACGTCTCAGTGAGCGCTGCTTCTGCGGCGAGCTGTGGGCGACGAGCTGCAAGCAGTGAGCAGAGAGCAGAGGCAGCGAGCTGATCTTGCTGCTGCAGAACGGCGGCTGGATCAGCTTGCAGGCGAAGGCTTCAAATCTTGTAGAATCAGTGAAGAGCAGTAGATGTCGTCGCTGAAGGAGAAAGAATCAGTGATCCTATGCCAAGCACTTGCTTATATAGCCAGATGCCCCGCCCATTTTGGCGGGCTCGGGCGCGCTGCTTCGCCATAGGCTCGCGCAGCTCCGCTGCACCGTCATTGGTTCATTTCTGAAACAATGGCAGTGCAGATGCACTGCTGTGATTGAAAAAAAGGCTTCAGTAAATCGGAGAAAAGGAGTTTCCCGTCTAGCGACGCAGTACGAAGTGAAGTATCGAAAGGGAACTTAAATTGTGTTCTGAAGACGAACGAAGCTTTTACGGGTTTGGAACGACATGGGGGTAAGTGATTAATGACAAAATTTTCATTTTGGGGTGGAGCATCCCTTTTAAAGGGGTCATATGATGCTATTTCAATTTTTCCTTTCTCTTTGGAGTGTTACAAGCTCTTGGTGCATAAAGAAGATCTGTAAAGTTGCAAAGACTAAAGTCTCAAATCCAAAGAACCGTGGACGAAGCCCGGGGTCGTCACATGTGCTTGCCGCTCCTTCATCGGATCCACCGACCGCGCCGTTCTCGACCCCGCCGCCTCTGCTCTCTCTAGCCCGGCCTCAGCTCACGCTAAGCCGGGGCTTCCGCTCAGGCCACTGTGTTTTTCACCAAATCACCAAATCAGTGGTTAAGTTGTATTTACAACACTGTTCCAGAACAGTTGAACCCAAATCCAGATGTGTGCAGCACATTTTATGGAGGACTGTTTCCTGATCCTGGGAGATCTTTTTAGCAGCATCATATGACCCCTTTAAGTATTAAAACAATGATAATATTGCTCTGAGCTGTGCTTATTTTAAATATAGTTCATTCATTTTCAAGTGGTAAAATTGCTCTCAATACTCTCAAATTCAATACTATGATCTATAGCCTGATTCTGCATATATTTTACCACATATAAATGTTTTATATTTCAAAACAAGGCAGTTTAATTTGTAGTAATCTGTAAAATTGGAAAGAAAACGTTTAAAATGGGATACAAATAAAAAAAGGCAATTGTGACTTTTTACTCACACTTCTGACTTTTTCTCTTGCAATATTGAGTTTAAATCTTACAATTGTGACTTTTTTTCGTGGATTTGGGATATTCAGAATTGTGAGGAAAAAGTCAGAATTGCGAGACATAAAGTGGCAATTTTGAGAAAAAAAATCTGAATTGTGAGATGTTAACTTGCAATTCTGAGAAGAAAAAGTTAGAACTGTGTGTATATAAACTCACAACTGCAAGAAAAGTCACAATTGTGATATAAAAAGTTGCAATTACAATTTTGTCGCAAAAAAAAAAACTGAATTGCGAAATCCTGTAACTCATAATTCAGAGAAGAAAATAGAACTGTGAGATATAAACTCAAAATTGCAAGATGTAAAATTTTGAGTTCATATCTCACAATTCTGACGTTTTTCTCGCAATTCTGGATATAGATATCCAAATTTTGAGGAAAAAAAATCACAATTGTGAGATTTAAACATTTTCTTTCAAAATGTGCAGATTATTACCTTCTTTTGAAATTTGAAAAATTATATGTGGTAAAATTATATGCAGTTTTGAGATAAAATTAATAATTATCTTTTTTATTTATTTTCTTCTTTAATGATTGAAATATTTAATGATTTAAATGCAACATTTAAAAGCGAAGCAAAAAATGCTGCCGATGCCAACAACACAGAGACTTCATCTACATTCAATGTTAGGTACATTCGCAAATGTTCACCTGTTGCCTCAGAATCAACATATTCAAATTGACTGCCTCGCTCCTAGCAACAATGCTTTTTAGAAGCATACGGCTGCATACTGATTGGCCCCCTGTGCTGCGCTTACCTTAGGTGAGTGAATATTTGAGAGGCCTCGGAGAGGGATGCGATTTGCATGTGCGGGCCATCCTCAGCTGGACTCTAAAGACAGGTGCTCCACTGGCTGCTTTTCTATTATACAACAATATAGCACTCCCCCATGGTGTCAGCTTCTGAAGACTATTCATCTGTGCCTTACAACCCTGCGTTCTGTCAACAACACTTAGCAGTCAGCTCCCAAAGGGCTTTCTAGCATCAAGCTATTATTAATCTTGTTTGTTTCATTCTTTCTTTTTTTCACTCCCTTCCTGGTACCACTGACGCTCAATTCCCAGAGGTCCCAGCGATCCATGGATCAGTGTAATCAATGATTTATCTGCATGCAGATGGTGACTGCGTCCCATGTAGGACATGCAACAGAGGGCTGCGCTGATGTGCTTTAGCTCTAATGGGTTCCTTGCTGTCTGTGATCCTAGTAACATTCAAAGATAAAGTATGGGAAACTGGGGCAATCTGTAACACTACATTTCTTTAATCATGGACATAAGTAATACTTAGAGTTCAAATTAATCTTTATTTATTTTTTAGGTAATTGATAAAATTAATAGAAGATTCTAACACTGATGCACATTGCTGGTATATACGATACAAAAGTGATGTTTTTTTATTCAAAACAAAGTTATGAAGAGTGCTGCATGGGTAAATGGAATGACTAGCAGTAATTTACGTTAGCTGAGGGAGCACAAACCCAGCTCTCAGCGAGAGGAGGGGGCTCGACCTACAGCGCGATTGTTAGAATCAGAAGGGTAAGTGTACTGCAAGCTAGCCAAAAAACTCAGCACATCAGAGAGGCAGAGGAAGGGCCTAGTTCGCCTGAGCTGCTGGTTCCAGGTGCTCTGGGAAAAACAAAATAACGTTCATCGAGATGACCTCGCGACGTCACTTTATTCACCCGCTTCACGGCAAGTAAAGCCTTGCTGTGGCACGATCCATAACTTTCAAAGCTCATCATACGCAGGGCAGGAGGATTGGGAAGAGGAAGCAGATGGCTGCCCCTCTTTCTTCGAAAAAAGAGACAACGAGAGTGGAGCTTTTTCATTGGAAAAACGGTCGCAGTGCACGCCAATTGCCCCCTTGGAGACATCGCGTGCGTGCTCTTCGCCCAAACAAACTAACAGTGTTTGGTATTTCTATATAATAAAACTGACTAAAAGCTGAAAAATTTACATGATAACATTGTGGACATTCTAAAGTGAACAGTTATTTTCTGGAATCTGTCTAATGTGAAACATTCTGAGACAACATGTTGGATGGCTGAATATGTGTAACCTATTCATTTTTTCAGCATTCATCGCAAAGTAAGCTATACCTCAGCACATAATGCAGTCAGCGTTACCCAACCGTTGCTGTTGCCATTTGAATACACTGCCTTAATTTAAATATATTTGAATAATACATTCCATGTGCGCATTTGATTTGCTGCTTTTACAGTGGTGAAAACAAAACTTAATCCACAAGCGCATGGATAAAATTGTTTTTTGGGTTCATTATAGTTTGCCTGTCACACCATTGTAAAAATAATAACGTGCATAATGTAGTTTGCTTATTGTTTATTAGTCTGAACTGGCAAGACTAACAATACACTAAGGAGGAGATGATAAAATGTGAGAAAACAGGTTGATTAAACTTAATTTTACAGCTAACACAGAATGAAGGTGTGATTCTAAAAGCATTTTTATGTACTAGAAAACTTAAACGAAGCGTGAGCTAAAGTGTGTGAAAAAATTAGCAACCAAATAGTATAATTCTCTGCAAGAAGCAGACTTTGCATTAGATTATTCATATTGTTCCATATCAATATTCCCAGTGTCTTCAATGCAAAACAAATGAAGAAAAAAATTATCTATCTTCCATAGAACACAAAATAAGATTTTTAGCAGGATATTAATGCTGCTTTTATAGACAAAATAATCAAAAACTGTGAATAATGCCTTCAATTTTGGGCTTTTCTTCACATAAAGCTATCATATGGGTTAAAATAAATAAATAAATAGGATTCGTTGTATTGACTACCATGATAATTTTATGGGGGTTTTTTGTCTGATTTTTTGAGTTTGACAGAACTTGGTCACTATCCACTTTTACTGTATGAAAAAGACAAACATCCTGCCTGAAATCTCATGTTGTGTTCCACAAAATAATATACTGAAATCATATGAGGGTGTGTAATGATGGTATGCTTTAAATTTTGGGGTGAACTATGCCTTTAAGTTAAGATTCCAACATGAAGGACATACTTTACTGATGTATTAAAAACTATATTGACAATTATCATCAGTGCTTTTCCTATTACAGCAATCCACGTATCATAAACAAACTGAATACTAATTGCAAATTCACAAGAGAGGTACAGGCTATTGCAATGTTCCAATAAACAATAAGCCCATCAAGGCACAAGGCTGTCTATGAGTCAGTACTTCTCGTAAGGGCTTTAATCATAGTATTATGGGGTGAAGCAGTTTTGCCGGTCTGATCAGAACATGACAAAAAGCACACAATTATTAAAAATTGTCTGGCCCCAGAGAGAGCTCTTGTGCTTGTACATTTATGTTCTTGGCAGATGCTGTCTTCTCAGCTTAATTATTTAATTGAATTGTAGAAATACTGTAAAGTTGTAGTGCTACATACAAGTACCTCCACTGAAATAAAAGCAATTAGCAGGGATACGGCTGTCATTATCTGAAATGGTCACAATAGCAACCATCAAGAGGCTTTTTGTTAAAATCAAAATCACAGAAAAGCAAATAAACTCAGTGCATAATAGCACATTTCCAATGGCATGGACTTTAATGTCCTTCTGTTCTTAGATTTTATTATAGACAATTATTGATAGAAATTTTGGTAACACTTTATTTTAGGGTCTCTTAACTAGTTGCTTATTAGCATCCATATTACTAGAATTTTAGCCATTTATTAGTACAAATTAAGCACATATTAATGCCTTATTCTACATGACCTTATTCTACATCACTAATCCTACCCAATACCTAAACTTAACAACTACCTTACTAACTATTAATAAGCAGCAAATTAGGAATTTATTGAGTGAAAACTCGTAGTTAATTGTGAATAAGTGTTCCGGCTGACCCTACACCTCTTACTGGGCTGCTAAATAAAAACCAAAGGCTCGTTATCAATCTGCACTTAATTAGTCTCCTTCACACAAAATCTGGCATGACAGATTGTGATGGGTAATTATGCATGCTGATGAACAAATATCACACATGCCAAGATATGAGGAGACAGAGGAGCTTGTCTATGTATGAGACAACTCAATGAGAAAGCGACACGACACTCACAATGGCCTGTTCTCACAGTTTGCTTCTCGAGCACTCTGAACACTATTCCAAAGAAAAAAACAGTCTTCATAAGCTTTCATCAAAATATAATAACTTGCTTCACCTCTGAAAATATCTTCCTTTTGGATGATATCACCGAGGCCACATAATATAATGAATAGCGTTATAACAAACTAGCAAATAACAGCAGAAGTGACATCATTGGGATACATCACGATGCTCAAGGGTGAACTTAAACGTGGCCTTCAACCTTCACATCCAGAACAAAAAGGCTTTTGCACTGGAACAAAACCGCTCCTCAAAGCCATGTTTCAAAAATTCACTTCAGGCAAACTTATTTATTACATTTCAACTCACATGAACCTGGCAGCAACACACATCTTTATCTTTTCTACATGAAAAGGTTATTAGAAATATACAAAAAATGTTCAACCTCGACTAGATGAACAATACAAGGATAGTCATCAAACTGCTTTTCATTTCTTATTTAATTTCTTAATTAATACTGCTTTTCATTCTTTCAAATAATAATATAAAATTGCATACATTTTTCTTGTAAATACCAAAGTATTTACAGGGATAAGTTTAGATAAAAAAAAAACATAAATTTTAACATTAAATGTTACATTTTGTCGTTAAATCCACTACTTTATATAGAATTTATCTATAGTCTATACAGTATTTAATGCAATTATATCAGAACCAACTGTAATTAAATTACAGAAAAGAGTAATCCTTTACTCTTACTCAAGGGAAACGTAATTCAATTACAGTAATTAATTACTTAGTAATGCATTACACCCAACACCATCACTGTATGTATGTGTGTATGTACACACACACACACACACACACACACACACACACATGAGTGTGTGTGTGTAAGCACATGCAATCGAATATCTCAATGCTCATTCAGAAAATGTGACATTTAAATGCTACAAGTACTATTGTTCTTTAACTGAAGTTTGCTAAAATTACACAAAAGAGAAACACATGGATTAGGAAGTGAAAAGTTCATTTGCTGAAACCTGGCATCCTTTTGTGTAAGCAGTTGATTTTTTTGATGACATATTCCCTAAACAATATGATTGTTCTGCACCTATCTGCAACACAAAGAGCTTTTTGCCGAGTTAAATATTGGCTTTGCATTGAATTATGTTGTTGTTCTCGTAACTCATTGTCAATTAATGAAGAACACATAATAGCTATCAGCACGTTTTCTCTGCGTAAATGTTTTGCTTCAGCCCAATTTTGTAGCAATTGCACAAACAATCAACTGTGGCCTTCAAATGGCATTTAGAGCTGGCTTTTATTTACCTCATACATAAACAGTAATTACACCTCACCACTTCTTCAAACAACAGCGTGGGCGAAGATTCAATACCAATTCAAGTACATAAATAAATATTATTAGATAAATAGTAACTCTAACTCGGAACGAAACAGAATACTGAATAAAGAGACTTTTTTTCTTTCTCTTTAAAAAAAGAGAGTTTTAACATCGTAGTCAAACTAGCACACAATTATTTTTACACAATTCATATTATATTTTCTGCCTGAAAAACACACATTAATCATGGATGTTGTAAATCTGACAGAGGTGCACAGCAGATGTATGTAGGAGGACTTCACACAGCTTGTGTTTCAGCTGAGTGCTCAAAGTTGCCAAAATGTTCTTCATGAGATCTACAGCTCACAGTGCGCTGAACTGCACGCACGGCAGCCTTGCGGCAGATAACTCTTATTGATAATGTAATCCTTTAGAGGTCAGAAAATGCATCATGGCTAAGAGAGCTGGTGTATCCATCATGCGTGCTCCTCAGATCAATTATCTAACAGAGAGGTGCGCTCTAATGACTGCTTTTAATGGGAATTCTTGGTACAGAATAGAACATGGGTTGACTTTTACATTTCAGGTAGATTTACAAAAACACAACTTTAAATGAATGTCTCAGGTTAAATACAATTTTTATTAGTGATTTCATTCAATGTCGTAGCTCTTCCTTTTATCCTTTCCGGAGCTCCTCCGTGGGACTCGAGACCGGTGAATGGTGCAGGTGTCGCTCATTATCAATTACTCCACCGGCCTCACTCCGTTCCCATGGCTCTCGGCCCCGCCCCCACTCGTCACAGTTAGCATAGACACTGAAACATTAAAGTATTAACATATTGACTTTAGAGAAAATGTTTAGGAATCCTTCAGTTATTGAAATTAATATGTTGATTTCACTATTTAATTTGAACGATTGGATTTAATGAATTAATGACCCATTTATATACAGTCACTTGTTTCGATCATGAATAAATAACCATTTTAGAACAAACTGGTTGAATGAATAATTCAATGACTCGCTTATAAATACGGTCATTTGTTTCATTCCTGAATGAATCAACATTCTTGAGTGAATCATTTGAGTGAATGATTCAATGGGCCCTATTTTAACGATCTAAGCGCATGGTCTAAAGCGCATGGCGCAGGTGCACTTAGGGCATGTCCGAATCCACTTTTGCTAGTTTAATGACGAGAAAAATGGTCGGCACCGGGACCAAAAAGGGTTTAAAAGGGTTGTCTCTATTCTCTTAATGAGTAATGGTTGTGTTTTGGGCATAACGTGCAATGAACCAATTAGAGTTTTATCTCCCATTCTCTTTAAGAGCCAGTTGTGCTCGCTCCATGGTGGATTCGCTATTTACACAGCGGAATTTGCAAGCGCAAAGACTGAACACGTCTCCAGAGAGTATACGGATCTGCTCGTGTGCAAGCAAATAGGTACTGGCTGATTCTGATACATGCAATGACTATCCATTATGACATGTAGGCATTTTTATATTTATGTACACAATAATAATCTTTTACATTGTAATCCTTTAATTTTTAATATTTGGCATGTTTGTGTGCTGCTGCACGTCCCTGTGTGTGTAATAAGCAGAATGTATGCATGTTGTGCACATGCCTATAGGCACATATTACTAATGCGCTCTTTCAAAAAAAAAAAAAGTTTTTCAGTTGAAACTATTGTTCAACTATTTCAGTTGCCTTAAAATATTGCGCCAACAATGCGCCTGAACACACCTCATTTTCAGACCAACACGCCCATGGGCGCACAAATACATTTGCTATTTAAACAACATGGCGCAGGACATGAAAATAATAACTGCGTCAAGCAGAAACTAGCAAAATTCACTTGCATCGCGCCTGGCGCCACATTGAGCCAAGTGTATGATAGGGCCCAATAAGTCACTCATAAAGACTTACTTGCTGCCCCCTACTGACCTATTAATATAATCTGCAGAAAGAGACGCTGAAAACTCCTCACCAACACACAGACTGACAGTCTAAAATATTAATGTTTAATTTTTTTATGGACAGAATTCATGACATGCTGTCAGTCACTACAGGAAATAATTTCCACTTGTCCTTCAGTTTGGAAAATAAACAGATATGTGCTTATAATGGAAGCTTCTATCACTTTGACTCATAGAGTTCCAATGTCAAACGCTTTTTTATTTTTTTTAGGTTGGTCCAAAGTATCATTTTTTTCAGTGTATATTTAGTGGCCTATTAATAAAGAACATTATCTTGCAACAATTATGTGCTTTGGTAAAGTTACTTGCTCATGACTGGCGTTTTAACCAATGGAAAATACATTTGCATTTTCTGTGCAACAACATGTTTGCATTGATATTTCAATAGAAAAGTAAAGTAAGATGAATAATAAGAGGCTCATGGGCTGAACTAAAATGACTTTGATCATTACCATCTGGTTAGTGTTCTCATGACACTCAATACTGTACAAAGGTTGTTCAAACCAAACAACTAGCCTAGAGTGGGAGTTTTTGCACCTGTGATTTTGCTCTCTGTCATTCATTAAACCATTATATTGTTGAAAACTAGCAGCTTAACCTGCTGTATGTATAAATTTGTGTAAAAAATATATTTTTGCCACTGTTTCTGTGTTTCCAAGAACTGTTGCGTGAGCAATTCAAATAGCGCCTCATAGCGCCTACCTCAGATTTCATGTACCATGGTTAATAATACATCAAATTCCTCTGAAATGGAGAAACATTCTTGTAGTTCTAGTTTTCCATTCAGAAGGATGAGTTATTTTAGGATGCTACTATGAGGTGAAATCTCAGTTCTTAAACTGTTCCCTTTTTATTTATTGTTATTTTTTGCATACAAGTGTCTTTATAATTCTGAATGTTATAAATCCCATTATTTCTTGTACAAAAATATTCTTCTATACAAGGTTACTCTGCTATCTGTCAAGCAGCTACACTGCTTCTCAGTTCACAGAAACCTATATATATATATATATACTGTAGGATCTGCTCGTGTGCAAGCAAATAGGTACTGGCTGATTCTGATACATGCAATGACTATCCATTATGACATGTAGGCATTTTTATATTTATGTACACAATAATAATCTTTTACATTGTAATCCTTTAATTTTTAATATTTGGCATGTTTGTGTGCTGCTGCACGTCCCTGTGTGTGTAATAAGCAGAATGTATGCATGTTGTGCACATGCCTATAGGCACATATTACTAATGCGCTCTTTCAAAAAAAAAAAAAGTTTTTCAGTTGAAACTATTGTTCAACTATTTCAGTTGCCTTAAAATATTGCGCCAACAATGCGCCTGAACACACCTCATTTTCAGACCAACACGCCCATGGGCGCACAAATACATTTGCTATTTAAACAACATGGCGCAGGACATGAAAATAATAACTGCGTCAAGCAGAAACTAGCAAAATTCACTTGCATCGCGCCTGGCGCCACATTGAGCCAAGTGTATGATAGGGCCCAATAAGTCACTCATAAAGACTTACTTGCTGCCCCCTACTGACCTATTAATATAATCTGCAGAAAGAGACGCTGAAAACTCCTCACCAACACACAGACTGACAGTCTAAAATATTAATGTTTAATTTTTTTATGGACAGAATTCATGACATGCTGTCAGTCACTACAGGAAATAATTTCCACTTGTCCTTCAGTTTGGAAAATAAACAGATATGTGCTTATAATGGAAGCTTCTATCACTTTGACTCATAGAGTTCCAATGTCAAACGCTTTTTTATTTGCTTGCTGCTTTATGAAGTGAAAACGGGATATGAATGCTGTTTTATGTTGAATTTAAAGAATTTTCACTTTAATGATTGTAAGCTGCATAGAGGATGGACATTACGACAGTAATGTAATTCCCATTCCTTTTGTGCAGATAAATAATTAAACACACCACCCTGTACTCCAAACACCAAAGAAGTTTTTGCATCTCACAAATGTTTTGTTTGCTTCTTCACCTTTATTTTCCATCACCGACTTACTGGGAAAACACAAGCGGAACTCATTAACTGCGAAGCCAAAGGTCCTCAAGCAGTCGGCACTCTCTTACTCTTCTGTTTTGTACAGTAATCTAAAAGTGTACAGTAATCCAGGGGAGCAGGAAAAGGTCAGTATGTGAGCGGGAGCCGTCGCAAAGCCCGAGGCTCCAGACAGAGGGATTAGTCATCGCTATATGAGAGTGAAAGCGAGTGAGGGAGACAGATTCGGCAGCTTGTTTAAAATGAGTGGGGGGGGTTTGGGGACATGGGAGATAGCAATGAGAGCGAGACAAAGAATGGAAGAGAATTAGAGTGATGGACTTGCCGGCCTGCTTAATTAAGGTGGTCAAGTGCAGAGATATGATACAAGCCTCCAGCAAACTGAAATCCTATTTCACACAACTTACAAAACAATTCACTCACTTTTTCTTTCACTTACAAGACAAAGTGAAAAATGGTTATAATTCTCTAGTTTATTCCCGAGTGCATTGGCAAATCGGGGTCAATCATATTGTTAAAACACTATAACAATATCCTTGAGTAAATTCCACCATTTACGTTCCCTCTGAGAGAACAGTGAGAGCTGCGTTTGTTTACTGCAGCATATTTCATGTGAGTGAGCAATAGTTTCAGTGTGTTCCTGGCCTGCCAAAAGGTCAGTTTAATTCTCCTTGAGAAATCTGTGATTAATGTCCTCTTCCCCGTATTGGTTTTTCTGCAACCTTTCCTGTCCTATTTCGGGAACTTACAAAATTAATCCTACACTGAAAAAAGTGAAACTACTGTGTTGTTCATTTAAAGTGCATTTTTACATTGGACTAAGTGAAAATCATGGTTTGCTTTAAAATTATATTATAGAACTGTACAAAACTAAGTAAATCAATGAAACACACACATACACACACAAAATTAAATGTCGACTGAAGGTGCATTGCTTTTACTATAACTCTCTAATAAAGTTTTCAAGGCATGTATGTGTGCACAACCCACCATTTTTTGTGCCAAGATCAGTCTCTGTGTTCCATTATCACCCACAACTATTTTAGCATCACATATAGTTAAAACGTGAAGAGATTTTAATGCATCTAATGAACAGAAACAAACATAATGTCTATACTAAATGACTGTAAACTGAAGTGGAAGCTGTTTATTGATTTTCTGTTCTTGGCAGACCATGCTAACACTGAGGCAATCCAGAGCACTTTACTCCGCTGGATGAAGCGCTGCATATTCACTTAATAGATTCCAGGTAAAACACTTTTATGTCTTCTAAAAAACTCAATTTTTAAGGAGTGATTTTTTAAGGAGTTTTAAACTTGTACAATAACAAATGTTAGTTATTATCCTCCTTTTATTTCCTCAAAAACACCCTAGAAACTACATAGCAACATGCTGAAAAGCCTCTCAAGACACCTTATTGGCTGCATTGCAATGCCCTGTAAAATAAAATGCCATGTTCCTATTTGTCATTTTGGATTTATTCATATTCATTATAGCAGCCTATCAGTCTGTAACAACCCTTAGGTTGTGTAAAAGATTAGGCCTTAGGCTGTTCCATAGAAATATCAGAACACTTTTCCATAAGCCCTCAACAGCTCATGCTTTTGGACATGCGGTAATGGTATTGTCATAACAAAGAAATATCACACACTCACTCAGTGAGCAACAATGTCCATGACATGTGTCACAATTCATGGCAGGGCCACTAACATTGCATGTCAAGGCAGATTGCTTAGAGAGCTTTCTAATGTATTTTGGCCTGTGAGTTTCACTCCACTCGACTGAACCTTTGACATTTGCAGAAAAGAAGATCCGCAGCTCCCTTACCAGTAGGCGTACCAACACATGCTCATATTTATTTAAAGAAGACCAAGAATAAGGATATTACAAATGAATGGGGTTTCACAATACATTTTCTGCTGTAATATTAGAGCTTTTATCTTGTGCTTTTAATTTGAATTTAGAACAAAGCTAAATCAATACGAGCATATCACATGCCATATAAAACAGAGTATCCTGATTATCTTTTCCTCTATAAGATGTCCAGACATAACTAGGTCGTTTTTGATAAAGAGGAACAATGTATGCTTGAGGAATCAGAAGAGATGTGATGTAGAAGAGCGTCTCATTAATACTAGTTAGCAGCAGCACTACGAGTCTCAAGATCTGAGTTTCCTTTATAACATGCAGTTTTCAACTGAACTTCTACACTTGGAAACAAATTAGTACAATAAAAGTCACATTTACATTTGTGTGGCGATTATCCACCGTGTCAACAGAAACCGACGCGATTGGGAATTTTGCGTAAGTGATGCTTGACGTAACACTTTCCCCACTTTGGATTCAAGTTTGTTAAATTTGAACACTTTTAAAGTTTTTACCAATACAAAGCTTTGAAAGTGACCACTGAGTAATAAGTATATAAGTAGTATATCATGTGGGCCTAGTAAAATACTGTATAGTAGTGTTATCTTCTTAACTTGTGTGTTTATACTGGTTAATAATTTTAGAAAACGCTAGAAGGGATTTTGAAGAAGCTGATGGTCTTGAGAAGCATTTTCAACTTCTTCTTAACTTGACACGAAACAACTCTGAGACATGACCATAAAGGAAGTCAGTCTAAACGGTGTTTACCTAGAAAAACAATAAAGCAGCACGGTAGAATGCAAAATCCCATTCTATGGGGTTGAAATGGCGTTTTAAATGCGTTGTTACGTACAAACGATGAGGTAGCCTTTTTGATTTTCAGACCAACAGGACGATTTCCAAATTGCTTTTATACAACAATTAAATCAAATAAATGATTGTTAACGTAACTACCATAGCATAACTAACTTACATTATTGTCACAATATTTGCTCCTCCAACAGAAATGGTCCCAGAGTCAAGGCAGAATAAACTCCTACAACAGTAGGTGTAGTTTCTGAATAAACTTATTTCCGAACGAATCTGTTGAGTGAATGGTTCAATGATTCATTGAAATTTAATAGATGGCTTTTCCGGAATAAATTGGTTTGAGAGTGAATCGGTTGAAATAATGATTCAGTGATTGACTAGGCAGTGCTTTGCCAACACCTATGGTCCTAACTATAACTTTTGTAATGGTATGCCATAATTTGTTGAGATACTACTGAACTTAAATAAAATTAACTAAACTTATCATTTCAAGTCAAGCATGAACACTTACTTTTTTAAGTTGAAACAAGGCATTATTACTTATTAAATTATTTTTTATTCTAATTGCAGCAATATTTTTTTGTGTAAGCTACCATGCCTACAGTGCCTGTATACCGGAGCAGACACATGAAATTGCAAACCAGAATAATTCTGAATACAATTCAAGATATGTAAGAAAATATACTGTAAAAGACTAATACGTTACTTTCTACGTACAGGTCACCAGGACCAGATGTCTGAAATAAGTTTCTCATCATTTAATTAGAGGAACATTTCACACCTCAATCAGAAAAACAAGACAGTCATTAAATGTTCAAAGGGGCTTGTTTCCCTGTTGAGCCACTCTCCTTTTGTCTTTCTGTCAGTGAATAATTTGCAGTTTATTAGCAGCTTGTTTACGTGTGTATGGCACATGAAAAAACTCTCTCTACACCAGGGACGGACAATGTAAAATAGTTTTACAGCACAATTATTTTCCCTATAATTGCTTTGCTTTGGAAAAAAAAAAAGCTGTTACATGTATACTTGGAAACGTTTCCAAGTTGTTGCCACACAAAGAAATCTTGAAGTTCCTGTCACATTTCCGTGACAGTGGAATGATGGTTACAAAGTCTATGGTTTATAAGTTAATTGCTGAGGCCATTCTCTAGAGCAAAGACAATATTTCATAGTTAGATATATTTATACAGTTTGCATCTCAGGCAGCCAACTGAACCACAAGAGACATGTTTAAATAGATACAAAGATAAAACAACAGACGCTTAAGTGCAAAATAATAGCAAATAGACTGGATTCATCACCTTTACCGTGAATGAGATATTTAAAGTCCATTTGTTATCTTTGCCTTTTGTGGTCCTGAAAATTATAACCCCAACATAGAAAAATGTTGGCCTTCTGAGACATTTCAGCTTTATCAGAGTAATAAAATCAAACTTACACTGAAAAGGAGGTTGGCCTTTACATTCCTATATATATGAAAATGTAGTGATAATAATGAACTATAAGATTTTTGCATAGTAGACAGTTTCTTTTATAAGTGCTTATATTAAAAATAGCTTCATTAAATGCTAAAGGCATGCATTTGTTTAAAAAAGGCCAAGTTATTTTCAAAAGAATTGTTCATAAAAATGAAATTATTTGAGCAATACTGAGATTATAAAACACCAATATGCAAAAATGAATTACAGAATAAACAACTCAACATTATGTAAACACATCTACATCAAAACAAGCTGATAATTCACTTAGTGCACAATTGTATTTACTGTATGCATATATGCTGATGTAAATTAACATTGGCAACAGCAGTAATTATAAGTGCACAGTTTATTGTGCAGTATGCATTCAGTAAAAATCTTAATATGATCTCTGCAAATGTATTTAGACAGAAGATTATGTAAATGTCTGTTTGCATCCATAGGGCTACAAAATGCATTTCTGTTAGATCTGAAATGACAGCTCAGCAGTCACCTATCACTGAGGGAATTACAGAAAACTGGGTAATAATTTTCAATATTTAACAGATTGCCTGCATTCATTATGAAGTGGTACCCTTTGTGGTTTTGAATAGTGTTGCTAGCTTATTGATTGTATGGTATGTTCCAAGATGCCATCAAATTACATATTTGACCTTCAGTGACAATGCCCTTAATTTACATTGCTTAGTAATAGACTTATTAAAAACCTTCCAAAATCCAATTTGGGGAGCAGTTTGCAGTTGCTGCATCATTAGTATTGAAATGCATGTAAAGACCCACCATCTGCTCAAAGTAGTTAAACCTTTGTCACACACAAATGCAAGACACGCTTCTCTCTCCAAATTATCATGGATAGGAACTCAACAGATAATATTTCATTTTTTTTGCACATTGCACAATGAATACTAATTCTCTGTTGATGCCGGCCTCCAGAGTCACAAGGAAAAATACTGAAAGTTTAATCTCTGACTTACAAAAACGCATGCATTTGACATTCACCATTCAACAGTGATGAATGATTCACAATGCACTTAAAGCAGTGGGTCTAAGGTGTTGCAAGACTTTGAGGAAGATGTTATTTCTAACACATGCAATTGCACTGTCATTCAAAATGCACTAGTCCGCTTTCTGTGTCTACAATATTAAGACATTCTGCATGAGTGAAGAGAGGCATAGTAACCATGACATAGAGTAGTTCAGATAAAATCAAGTTAATTAACAATTAGCACAGGCCATGATACCATGGCATAATGTCAAGATATTTTTAAGTACATACCATAGTACATGAACATGGTAAACATTCAGTATTATGGGAAATGCTTTTAGGCAGTTAAAAGTTATAATATATAATATAACTGCATACTGTATATGAGGTGTGGTATATATGCATCATCAAATCTGTAACTGAACTGAATTCTAAAATAGGCTATCATGCCCCAAAGGATGTTGAATTAGAATTCAAATCGAAATTACATTAAGATTCAATTAAAAAACATTCAGTTCACTCATCATAGTATGTTTTATTAGTCCAACAGACGTTCAGCAACGAAACATGACTATTTTGAAGCCTTATTTATCCTCTCACATTTCTCAACAGACAGACCGACCGACCGACAGATAGATAGATAATGTTATGGGCAACTCATACTTAAAAAAATATATATATATTAATAAAACCACACATAGCAATTATATGCAATTATATTGCTTAGAATTTCTTTCTGTTTAAGTTCTACTGACGTTTTATTTAAATTCGCATTACAGTTTGCTTGAACTGGAATTAAATGGCATTCTTAATCAGACTGCCACTGATAGCGTCCCGTTGCCATAGCAACGACCTACCGCCGTACTTGCCGGTGTATTAGCTAATCGGCTAACCAACATAGGTGTTTTAATTAATAAATAGCTCTTACAACTAATAAATGACTAAACGGACCGAGACTTTTGGATTTTCGTTTTGCTGGGTGAACGTGGTTAAAATATGTTTTGCGCTAGTCTGTTAGTTAACATTATAAAAACAACTGCTACAGTTACCTGATAGTTCCATATGTTAACCGTCATTGTGCGGCAGTGGTTATGAATCATCTTTTGTTCGTTTCGAATTCGACAGAATAAAGCAGCCTTCATATTTCAATCTTTTTCATATCTCAATCGTCTGGAAGAATGTTCAGGAACGATTATCAGGTACAGTAAGCATTAAACATTCGCTACGTATCTGCAATTCTTTTCAGTGTTTCTCAGTGTGAGTGTGTGTGTGTGTGTGTGTGTGTGTGTGTGTAGGGTGGTCTAACGGTTGACATCTTCAGCGCACAAGGAAAAGACCCTGTGGCAAAATGGAAACTATATGGCAGGAAATCTTCAATAACTAAAGTATGTTTAATGACAGATTTTACCATAATGAAAAAAGGGATATTGTTGTTTTTAACTGGTCTTAGAAAAAATATTCAATATATAATTCGATATAAATTTAAATATCGTCATACTCTTACTGCTTGTCTTACTGATGTCAAATCATGGCTTTCTAAAAACTTTCTATTCTCGAACCCCGATAAAACGGAAGTTATTGTTTTTAGTCCCTCAGAACATAGGGCAAGTATTCAACCCAATCTCGAGACCTTAAACTCCTTCATTTCTCCCCGTGTTCAAAATCTGGGTGTGTTGTTTGATAATTCCTTAAAATTTGATAAACAAATTAGTGCTGTAGTAGGTTCTAGCTTCTTCCATCTTCGCTCCCTTTCTAAAATCAAGTCATTTCTCTCAAAAAGCTCTCTAGAGGTTGCTATCCATGCCTTTATTACGTCTCGGCTGGATTATTGCAACGCCCTCTATTTCGGAATATCAAAGTCCCAAATCTCTCGGCTACAAGTAGTTCAAAATGCAGCAGCTAGATTCTTGAAGCGGTGTAAAAAGTTTGATCATGCCACTCCCCTCTTGCGATCATTGCATTGGCTGCCAGTTCACTATCGAATTGAGTTTAAAATATTGCTACTTGTCTATAAATCACTTAACAATCAAGCTCCGTCTTATTTATCTGATTTACTCCACCCCTACTCCTCGAAGAGGGGACTAAGATCAGAGGGCAAATTTCTCCTTCAGACCCCTAGAACCCGCTTAAAAACCAGAGGATCTAGAGCCTTTGAAGTGGCTGGTCCCACCCTCTGGAACAACTTACCAGTTCACATCAGAATGGCTTCCACTTTATCTAAGTTCAAGTCATATCTTAAAACACATCTTTTCTCTCTGGCTTTGAACATGTAGTAATATGTGCCTTTGAATTGTTTTAATCTGCTTTTGTTGTTGTATGGATTTTGAATTGTTTCTATTTGTTTACTGATCTTCTCCTTGTTATATATTATTGTATGTTGTGCAGCACTTTGGTCGGCCTTTTTTCGTGCTTAAATGTGCTCTAGAAATAAAACTGAACTTGAACTTGAACTTAAAAGCATTTAAAAATATATGTTGTCCTCCATATATTTCAATCCAAGAAAATACATTCAGATGTTTCAAATTTGAAGAAAAAGTTTATTTGTTGTCTATAACACGTGAACATATATTTGAATAAAAATCTAAAATGTTCCACAAAATTACTATATTACCATAAAAATTAACATTATTAAATCATAAATCTAGGTTTGATCTCAAGTAGGCAATTCCATCCCTATTTGCATTTAGCCTAAATGTAGGCTACTGTAAGACTGGAAATGTATTTTATTGCTCCTGAAATACATTTTGAAATATATTTTGTTATATGAAGGCGAAAACTAAATATATTTTTAACTTCAAGAATATATTTCATTAAGCTTCACTGTTTACAACATATATTTTAGCATATATAATCTATATAATCAAATGTAGTGCACTTATATTTAACATTTTACATTAATGAATGATTACAGGGTTTCTGCGGGTCTTAAAAAGTCTTAATTTTAGTTGTATCAAATTTAAGGCCTTAAAAAGTCTTAAATTGTACAAGAAAGTCTTAATTATGATTTCAAGAGGTCTTAAATTTGGGGTCGGAAAGACCAGAATTGCGATATGGCTGAATGTGACGATTAAACTTCAAAAGGCTATGATTTCATTGAATAAACACGAGCGCTGCACTGCTTTGTGTGCTGCTGTTACTGGGGAAACAGTTATATTTCTACCAAACGCACCACCTGCTGGCAGAATGAATGAGCATTTTCAATAAAACTGTTGTTTTGTTCAGAGTTCAGACAAATGCGAAAATCGACCCATGTTTTTACCCTGCAAACACGCAGAGCTTTAAATGCGAACTGGTGGATCGATAAGAAGACAATGCATTATAAAAATCTAAACAGAATATGCGATATATATGGTCTGCGATAATATTGTAATTGTTGTTTTAACGATGTTTTCACTGCATTAATCAGTCTATTAAAATGCATTTTTATCACATAGTTCAAGATATGGAGGAGAAAATGTATATATTTATATCATTTCATATAGTTAATATCACACGAAGAGTGCCGTTTTTTCTCCAAAAGTCAG
>NW_015552647.1:2036857-2037186 GCF_001515605.1 Sinocyclocheilus anshuiensis
TAAACAATAAGTTAATTAAGAGACTTACGTTTTAGACACCATATTTCCTGTTTTTGCTCTATTTCTCCAACAAAAATCATTCCAAACACAGCCACAGTGCTGTTTGCGTCTCTGAGCAACAGTAGGGTGTTTCGTTCCTGAATGAATCAACCTAAATAATTCGGTTCAATCGCAATGACTCACTTAACAGTGATTTGCTGCCACCTACTGGCGGTTTTAATTTCACATTTAAAGGGTTAGTTCACCCAAAAATGAAAATTAGCATGTGTTTTACTTACCCTCGAAGCATCCTAGGTGTATATGACTTTCTTCTTTCAGACGAATCCAGT
>NW_015552647.1:2037313-2040300 GCF_001515605.1 Sinocyclocheilus anshuiensis
CGTTATCGATAAAATCCCAGAAAATTATCGAGATATCATTTTTTGTCAATATTGCACACCCCTAATTTATGTTATTTAATTGATATGATAATTTATTGATAATAATTGTTTAAATTAATATAATAATTAATACTTTTGACTCATCAATTTTCTTAAAAATGGTTTAAAGGCTGAAATGTAAAGTTTCAGCCTTTAAAGTTTATCATTTTATAAAACTTATTGTTTTTGTGAAAACTTCTATCTGAACTGTAAATTATGCTTTTTACAGTAATTTTACAGTTTAATATGGTACTATAGACATTGCCCTACCCCGCTCATATGGTATTAATTTTATTTGTGCAGGTCTTAAAAAGGTCTTAAATTTGAGCTTAAAAATCCTGCAGAAAATGTTCTATTTTGTTTAGGCCTATAGATTTTTGTTGTTGTTATTGTTTGAACATCTTCAAAGCCAGATTAATAACAAAAATATCATATTGCCATAGGGATGTATGTAAGGATTGAGTATCAGGTTGAATCACCATTTATACTGTATGTGTCTGTGCATATCTCTTTCACATCTTATCTCCTGTTTCTTGTTCCTACAGTTGGTCTGATTCAGAAGTTTCTGATTCTACAGGTGAACGTTCCATTGGGAAGAGATTTTTCCACTGAGTTTTTGTAAGTCCCGGCTTTTATTTATTTATTTATTTTTTTTATTCTTTTCAAATTGAGTGTCATTGTTAACAGGTTCCTTCCGACATCTATTTTCAATTTACTGAAAACAATCTTGTTGTGCTGTTATGATATAGTTGAAATTCAGAGAAAGTGTAGAGGGTTTATTACCATGGAGGGTGAATTAATTCACACTTTCACACATGCAGATACCACTCCTACACATTCTTCTACACACACACACACACACACATATGAGAAAATGGTTAGAAATCTTTCCATCTGCCTTACAGAGCAAGCAATTTGGTTAACTTTTCAATGCTGTCTTCTAGAGTGACTGACGAAGAGCATCTAAAGAAGAGACTCTACCTGTCTACTGTGCACAAAGACCTCTCAGCAACCCCTTTGCATGCCAGAATTCCTCTAACTTGCCTCAAACGCAATACTGTAAGTCCCAACTGCTGCATTCTCTGTGACTATCTGCAAATGAGCCGTCAGATCAATTGATCTTAGCTCAGTGAGACACTTTGTAACATGACCACAAAAATGACCTGAAAATGTTCTTGAGCTAGTATGATAAGGTACTACTGTCTGTGTGTAGTGGTGTAATCTGTGTATCGATCTGGACTCTCTCACTGCTGAGATATTCAGAGGGTCACGCTTCCTGTTTCTGGATGGCATCATCATCTCCGCAGGCTGTAAGGTCCGTCGCATCTTCACGATGAAGAATGAACCTGCATACTGCATGGACGGAGGTTAGGGGAAAATGCATCCTGTGCTTCACTTTATGTATACTATTTTGTGGCCCACTTTTGAGTTCACTTTGGTGTCCCATTACTTTAATTAGAGCATTCGAGGCACAAACTGATTTTTTTATGAGATAATTGGATATGTTAGATAAACTATTATCTAATGATCGTAAATGTAATGTTTAGCTGTGTCCTACATTTTGTGTCCTGCTAGTCCTGCTTTTGTGTCCTCTTAATGTAAAAAAAAATACAAAATCCATAAAATTGTGACTCCTAACAAATGAAATCAGTTTCTGCAGCATGGCAATAAAAAAAAAAACTCATTCCATTTTTTCAAAGGTTGTAGTATTGACTACATTTGTCAAGCTCAGCTCTTCAAACCTGTAGTTATTGTAATAAAAAAGTAATAATTATATATAGATTCAAGATTCCAAAAACTTTATTAATCCCAGAGGGAAATTGCTTTCCATGTTACAATTGCTCTCAAGAAAGAAAGAAAGAAATGAAAGAAAGAAAGAAAAAGATAATAAAATGAATAAATATATACCTATATATCAATAAAATCAAAAATGAATAAGTAACACATACAAATAATAATATAAAACTATACCAGTGAAAATGGTAGTTTAGATCAAATATGAAATTAATTAAAGTGGAATGGAATGACAAATTTGGAATATAATAAGTCCAGTATGGTAATGGTAATTAAGTACAGTAGTTACATAGTATGCATTGCACACTAATCTTAGTAATAATAAATAGACAGTAATAATAATAATAAATTGCATTGCACAAGAAAAGTCTCTTATTGCATATGAAATGAACATGTATTGCACATGCATTACTCAAAAAATGTCCCAGAATTATAGAGAGGAAGTTGTACAGCCTAATGGCCACAGGGATAAAGGATCTTCTGAAGCGCTCAGTGGAACACTTGGCAGTAATCAGTCTCTGGCTGAATGTGCTCCTCTGGTCGATCAGCACACTGTGTAGTGGGTGAGAAGGATTGTCCAGGATTGAGTAAAGTTTTGACAACATCCTTCTCTCAGCCACAACGTGAACAGGGTCCAGCTCCATGCCAAGTACAGAGCCAGCCCTCCTAACTAGTTTGTCCAGTTTATTTCTGTCTGCCACCTTCATACTACTTCCCCAACAGACCACCGCATAGAAAATGACACTAGACACCACAGACTCATAGAACATCTGCAGCATAATGTTGCAGACGTTAAAAGACTTGAGCCTCCTCAGAAAATGCAGCCTGCTTTGACCTTTCTTGAAGAGTGCTGTTGAATTTGATGTCCAGTCCAGTTTGTTGTCTATATGGACTCCCAGGTATATATATATATATATACAATGTGACAAATGTAGCTTGCAAATATAGACAAACAACATCTGATCCCAAACTACTTTGTCCTTAGCTTCATTTCTGCTACATTTGCAATATAATAATAATAATAATAATAATTATTATTATTATAAATTATAAACAAATATGTATTTAAAAACATTTTATATTATATTAATATTATTATACAATGAATGTTAAGAATATTTTAAAATAATAATTAAAGTAATTAAACTGTAGTT
>NW_015552647.1:2040443-2075460 GCF_001515605.1 Sinocyclocheilus anshuiensis
AACAGCGTTGCAGAAAACTGCAAATATAATAATAATAATAATAATAATAATAATGATTATTATATTATTATAAATTATAAACAAATATGTATTTAAAACTTTATATTATATTAATATTAATTATACAATGAATGTTAAGAATATTTAAAAAATAATAATTAAATTAATTAAACTGTAGTTAAACTGTATTCAAACATTCATAAAATGTTTTCAAACTCACACAACAGAGTTGCAGAAAACTGCAAATCTCACAGAAAACACAAAAGCTTATAAAATGTATTGTTTGACCTTGGTTCAATGTCTGAAAGTTAAGCACGTCTTTTCACTGACCATTTGTTGAAAAGCATAAACATTAAACAATTCATGGAAAGTGCCAAATGCTTCGCCTTAATATTCTGTTTTTGACATTTTAGCCTAGATCTGTTTCTTTACTTGGTGAAGCATCTTCACAACATTGTTTTCTCATTGCCTGAAAACCTTCTACTTTTTGTATTTTACTCAAGGTTTAGAAATAAGTTACGGTCCAATAGAAGAGATTCCGAGGAACTGTCAGTTTCCAAGTGAAGTTCAGCATGTTGTCCAGCTGGTGAACACGAAGACACTGGGACAGACTGCAAACTCAGACGCCGGTCAGTTACTTTATCGTTCAACACCAATCCCTTCTTTGCTTAGTTTCTATTTGTAGTTTTACATTTCCTTAACTGAGTCAAAGTTTTGTGTTTTTGCCTTTTGTTCTTTGCTAAACAGAAGGTCAGACCCTGAAGAACTCTCCTGCTATTTGCTGTCTGTTAGTTTGCTGACGAGAGACACCTCTTGCCAAGAGAGCTCTAATCATCTCTCTTTAGTCACATACCTGTCCACTCTGCCAGCCCAGTGAAACCTTCATAGCTGTTCTTACAGTTTTTATTTATCCAGACATCTGTTGGCCTCATATCACAGTGCCAGACTGCTGTCATCTCACCCTTAGATTCTCGAAAAAGACTCAAATAATGCCCTAGCAAGATATTAATATAACAGGAGGTCAGTCACTGACAAGAGGTGTTGGACTGTAATGAGATCATATAAAATGTTTCTACATATACAAATATTGCAACAAAAGACCGCAGTCTCTCGTTCTATATTAATCATTTTTCCCTGTTTTATCACCTAGCAACAACGTATCAAAACACCGTGGTCCTTGTGTATGAAACCATGTAGATGTAGCTTACAGCCTTGGATCCTGAGCTGGCTGTTATATTGAAATGACAAATGGCAGTATTTTGTGTTTTGTTGCCAGGTTGCCATGACCTTAACGCTGCTTTTTCTTGCAGCATTACGCTAAATAACAATTGAAAATACGCCAATTGCAAACCAACAGATGGCAAGGGCCTCACAATTACAAAGATTATGAACATGAAAACAGTCATAGAGGATGTCGTGATATTGTTAGTCTAAATACAAATATTATGTGTTTTAATACATCATCACTTCACTGGAATGGCAGATGTTAGAATACTCGGGGATTAATTTGGGCCGAAACAATCCATGTTTTTCTTTCTTTCTTTCTTTTTAAAAAAATCTAAAAAATAAGTTCGCGTACAGTATGTTTTTTTCTTTAGCATCATATTTGAAACATCAGGCTTTTAATGGCCCATATAGTATGATATGGTTAGAATATGGAGCTCATACTAAAAGAGGGAAAAAAACACCTCAAATTTATTCAGAGGCCCAAACTGAGCAAAAATAGGCAATTAGGTACATTTGCTGTTATTTATATGGCCAAAAAGTGAAAAAAAATTGTGATAACTTGTAAATCAGTGAAATATTTAAGAGTATAGCAAACTACTTACATAAAAAGCATGCAAATATTAGTAATCACTATATTTCGCCCAATAATATTTCTTAGTAAGATGATATTTAAATGCTTAGTTTTATAACCAAGCCTCTGTAGCTTTGAAATATTACTTACAATTTAAAACTTATTGTATTATATTTTATATAATTTAGAAGCCTTAGAAATCTGCATATCAAATATAAATGTGGGCTTTATAGGGTTATATCAGCTAAGCTTTTGTAAATGTTTTACGCATGTCTGTTTACTAGAAGAGACAGGTGGTGTCAAAGCATCCATCACAAGGGGTCCTACACCACGGGACTCGTCCCATATTGCTTTCGGGTCAAAAGTTATCGGACCCCCTCCGCTCACTGCCAGGAAGAGCAGCTCATCTGCAAACAGGAAAGAAGAAAGAACCAAGTCTGAACTGAGCCTCAACATACCGTCAGGCAAATACACATTCATTTATTTTCTTGACACATAACATTATCTAGTATATTTTGAGGTTAATTAAAATGTTGGTACAAAAATTAGATTTCAGAAGGAATGTAGTTTGGGTAAAGCAATCTTTTTAGTACTGTATTATGTTTCCGAATATAGGCAGAACTGAAAATGTACAGCCACGACCTCCACTTGAAAGGCCATCCGCTGAGAAAATTGGCTCTAGGAGACCACAGAGAATCCAGAATGTGAGGAGAGAAAAATCAAACACAGGTGAGTTTATTAAATACACTGTATATATTATACACTATTGTTCAAAAGTTTGGTGTCATTAAGACTTTCACATTTTTTTGAAAGCCTCTTATGCTCACCAATGCTGCATTTATTTGATCAAAAATACAATAAAACAGTAATATTGTGAAATATTATTACTATTGCAAATAATTGTTTTCAGCAGCCATTAGTCCAGTCTTCAGTGTCACATGATCCTTCAGAAAACATTCTAAAATGCTATTAAAGTTGTGCAGTTGTGCTTCTTAGAATTTTTATGGAAACTGTGATACATTTTCAAGATTCTTTGATGAATAGAAAGTAAAAAAAAAACAGCATTTACTTGAAATATATTTTTTTTGTAGCATTGTAAAAGTCTTTACTGTCACCTTTAATCAAATTATCTTTCCAAATTGTTTTTAAATCATACTGACCCCAAACTTTTGAATGATATATATTCAGTAAATGATAGGATTTATTTATGTCAGTCAGTTTAAGTATGTTCATACTGTCATTGTACAAATAATTTGTATTTAATTAATTTATTTATTGAATATTCATTAAAACAGGACTTTTCATGTGCTCAGTACTGATATTGTGCCTCTGGCCATCAAAATCTTGCACTTGTTTTAAAAAAAAAATGTTAATCAGACAGATGACTTTCCCCCTAGAGATTCATGCCACGAGTTCTCTTGAAATTAATTCCTTGTTGACTTTTGAAGTCTGCTATTACAAAGTCATTGTATTTTATTTTGGTCTCATATGTACTCTCAAAGATAAAGAAGGTGGCAAAATTAGCCTGAACCCAGAGAGACCTGAGCTTCAAGGAAAAATTGCATTATCCTCACTTCAAACTATGGGCTCTGACTTACCAGTAGAAGACAAATTAACCGATCCAATTCTACGAGGTAAGTAATTACTATGTGTTGCTCACTGTATAAGTCTTTCTGGTGGTTCTTACTATGGCAACCACCACTATTATTATGACTCATATATCAGTGAACAAAAATCCAAACTGTTTTGCTACAGACATACTGTAATGATACCTCAAACTGTACGAATTGTGCTGTGGTCTATTTATATTTTAGTGATCACACATATGATTTTCACGTGATGGGCAATACAATCAGATGAGAACAAAACTGAACTGGGCTGAAAAATGACACCATTGTCTCCTGTAGAGCTGCTTTATAGCTGAATCAAATTAATTCATAAATTTAGCCAAACTAAACTGAATCAACACTGAACTGACTGGAGCTGCAAAATGACACTATTGTCTTTAGCAGAATTTTAATTTGTCCCATATTTTATGAAGTTGGCATCATTGATTCTTTTGCTTTTCTGTTTAATTCTGTATGTGAAGCTGCTTTGAAACAATCTCCATTGTATAAAGCTCTATATAAATAAAGGTGATTTGATCAAAGGTCTAGCAAACCAAACCTTCCAAATGAGCGATACTGGAACCTGTCTCGACGCCGACACAGAGAACATGAGCAGTTGTTCCACGTGAGCAATCCTTTCCTGCGGAGTAGGTCTAACTCGAACTTCCCTTTAGCAGAGGAAAGAGAGTTTGTTTGTGGTAATGGGACATTAAGTACACTGTGTAGGTCAGAAAGAAGTCTCTGGGGTTCAGGCAAGCTTGCACCGTGGGCAATTAGAAAAGGTGATTACAATATAAGCCTGTTCAAAAACGTGCCAGGAATCAAAATATGCTAAATCCCTCAGAATGGCAAGAGAGAAGGCAGCCCTTGAGAGGCGCTCTGTGAGCCTGCATGCTTTAATTAGATGAAACACTACTCTGTGAAGAGCTTAATAGAGCCTTTACATCACTTTATCTGACATGGCTATTATGTTGCTGTTTTCATATTTCATTTTAATATGTAATCAGTTGTTTAGCCGATAATGTCTTTATGATCCATGCATGTGAGCAAAACAAACAGAACAAAACACAGGCCGTTCAAAACAACCCATAGGAAAGGAAATCACAAATGAGGTCTTTGTATCTTAGTTGGACAACAATAAGACTAAATAGAGAAAAAAATGGAGATGGGTGAAGTATCTAGCTTGTGATGTGAAAAAGACTTCGGTGATCTCAGAAAGTCTTTGCACAGTTCATCCAATAATAAAAATTTGCTGAAAATTTACTCACCCTTAGGCCACCTAAGAGTTTGTTTCTTCATTGGAACAGATATGGAAACAAATATCATTACACTACTTCCTCACCAAGAATGAGAGTCCAAGCATCACAATAATCCTCAAGTAATCCACAACAAGTTAACATCTTGTAAAGCAAAAAGATGAGTGTTTGTAGTAAACAAATCCATCATTAAGGTGTTTTAACTTCAAACTGTTGCTTCCAGCTAAAATATGAGTCCCACTGTCCATAACATTGCTTTGTCCAGGGAAAAAGTAATCTCATCTGATTCAGGAAAGAAATATGCACAGATTAAGCACTGTTTACAAAGGAAAACAGTCCAAACCGTTCTAAGCAAATATGTGGGTGGATTTTTCAGAAGATGGACTTTTTCACTGGAGGAAGCATTGTTATAAATTATGGACTGGTATTTTGGCCATGAATGATGAAGTTTAAAGTTAAAACACCAAATGATGGATTTTATTCTTACAAGCACATAGCTGTTGGACTCTCATTCTGACGGCACCCATTCACTGCAAATTATCCATTGGTGAGCAAGTGATAAAATGCTAAATTTTTTTTAAATCTGCTCCAATAAAGAAACAAGCTCATCTATATCTTGAATGGCCTGAGGCGGAGTATATTGTTTTAGCAAATTGTCATTTTTGGGTGAACTATTCCTTTAAATGAAACATAGCTGAGAAGTCTTATGAGCTATAAAAGAGCAACCACAGAGCAATAAAAAAATATTTGCTGTAATATTACAACATGAATCTAAATGCATTTATCTAATAGTTCACATGACATTATGGCAAATGTAGTGTCGTCAAAATGCCCTGTGCATTTGTGGTGGACGATGACAGTCATCAGCCAGAGTAATTTAAAGCACAAAACAATTTGTTCGGGTCTCCAATGCCCTTTCTTTGTCCTTATCTCCAAGTATGAGAAAGTACAGCTTAGGTTCACAGTTCACACAACTTCACAGCGGTTTAGACTTTTTGCTGCTGTGCATTTTGCTGAAGTAGATCAAAGCGCTGTACGCTCATACGGCAAATTCATCACTTGGTCTCTGCGGTGTCTTTTGCTCCCTGCTCTCTGGGTGTCTTCTCTTTAGTATGAGGGCATGCAGACCCCACAGGCACACATCGCCCCGTCTGAATTATGATCTTACTGTACCATTGCTCCTATCTACTAATGATGCTATTTTTGTGTCAGTGGGAAAGCAAGAAAGTCCCCCCACCCTTTCCCCCATTCCTGAACCCATACACACACACACACAACAAGTTAATGCTATTTTTCCGTTATTCTCTTAGGACCGCAGATGTAAATTCCTGCCATCTACATCTTTAAAATATCGTTTCAACGCATCTCCCCCATTTATGTATATTTTAAGGCATAATTAAAGCATAATACTGCAGTTATCAAATGAAAGAGGTTGGACGAGTCCTATAAATTCCTACTCGCCCTCAGTTGGCAAGCGTAGTAGAATTCATCTCAATCTTCAAGGATTCTGCTTCTGCACTTATTTGCATATGCTCATTAAAATGAACGCAGGCAAGAAACACGAGTGCCGCTATAAAAAATGAAAGATAAAACATTATGTTTAGTAATTAGATCTCCATTATTGATCTTTATGGAAACAGTAAGCCAGTGGAAGAAAGAGAAACTGTTGAAGAGAAATTGTTTTCTCAACATTATTACCTCAGGCCTTTTTTTCAACAGAGCTTTTTTTTTACAGAAACGGTGCACTTTGGCAAATAAACAAAAGCAAAATCTCTCTCCTTAAATGATTTTATGTATCCTCTCTACTGTTACTGCCAATGTAAGTGTTAAAAAAAGTTCTAAAATTATATTTACATTCCCGTTTAAAGATTTGGTGTCTTTTTTTAAATGTTTTTAAAATAAGTCTTTTTTTTTGCTCACCTAGGCTGCATACATTTTATTTGATCAAAATGCAGTAAAGCAATATTTTTGTGAAATAATATTATAATTTGAATAACCATTTAATATTTTAATATATTTTCAAATCTAATTTATTCTTGAGATGGCAAAGCTGAATTTTTAGCATCACTACTCCACAGTCTTCAGTGTCACATGGTCCTTTAGAAATCATTCTAAATGCTGATTTGTTGTTTAGCATTATCAATGTTGAAAACAGTCGTGCCACTCAATATTTTTGTGGAAACAGTGTGAAAATTCAAAAGAACAACATTTATTTATTTTTAATAACAATGTAAACATCTTTACTGTCATTTTTGATAATTTTAATGTGTTCTTAATGAATAAAAGTAGTAATTTCTTAAAAATAAATAAATAAATTACTGACCCCTAAACTGTTGAATGGTGGTGAATACAGTTGCCAAAAAAATATTGGGACAATTTTTGATACTTAGGCACACAAATATATGAATTTCAGTGCATTATACTTGCCTTTACAACTAGACAGTGTCCAAATATTTTTTGTCTTAATTTCGTTTCGTAAAATATTGTTTTATCAAACTTCTTTTGTAAAATTGTTGATTAAACATTTTTCAAATTTCATTTAAATACTGTAAATGCCACTTTGTGTTTGTTTATATAGTACACAGATATTTATACATTTGTATGTGTGGCCTAAGACTTGTCAGTCAGTCAAAATAAAGCCAGACAGCATTTAAAAACAAGACAAAATACTAACATATACAAAGTACAGCACATTTTAAATGGCAACAAATGGTGATATTACCTGTAAATCTTCCTGTCTTATTTCTGCAGACTGTGCTTCTAGTGCGGATACATCTGGGTCAGCCTTCAAGCCTCCATGCACTGCTTCACCTCCAGAGCGTCTGCTGACTACAGATGATGCTGACCTTTGTGACACAGAAACTGAGCGCTCTCTCTGCGATGAGGAATACGAAGAGGAAGTCTTCACTTTCTCCTCATGCCCTCACTCAGCCAGACGGAATCAGGCTAGCAGCAACCCTGTTCAGGATTTGACCTTTGGCCTTAAAGGTCACAAGCTGGTAACAGAAGGAGAGCACAAAGATGCACGTCTGGAGGATGATTTTGTCGGTAGTGAGAGTGAAGAGGTATGGCACGCAGACAACATACACACACTTTAACATGCAGAGACAGCAATACATTTATGGCTTTGACATTAATTGATTTAGCAGGACTTGAGACTTGCTTCTCACATCCAATTAACAGATTTGAGGACATTCAGAATGTTGCTAAAGTAATTTAAGTGTTTACTCTATTGGGCTATCAAGTGGCTAGTAGAGCTGCACAACAGATAATTAGAGCTAAATTGTGATAAACTGTGTACAAAATAGACATAAAAATTAAGTAAGCTCTTAGTCTTGTCCTACTGTAGACAGATCTTCATATGAAATCACTAAGAGAAAATGCATAGTTTCTGTCAGATTGGATCAGTCGGATGGCATTACTATTTCATGAGGAATATAAGTTGGTGTAATTAAAGCATAATGCTGCAGTTATCAAATGAAAGAGGTTGGACGAGTCCTATAAATTCCTACTCTCAGTTGGCAAGCGTAGTAGAATTCATCTCAGTATTTAAGGATTCTGCTTCTGCACTTATTTGCATATGCTCATTAAAATGAACGCAGGCGAGAAACACGAGTGCCGCTATAAAAAATGAAAGACTAAACATTATGTTTAGTAATTAGATGTCTATTATTGATCTTTATAGAAACGGTAAGTCAGTTGAAGAAACAGAAACAAGTACAAATTGTTTTCTCAACATTATTACCATCGGACCTTATTTTCAGTTGTGCTTTTTTTACAGAATGGGTGCACTTTGGCATGGATGATGCCTTATTTTCTTTTTTTTTTAAGTTGGGATTTTTAGCAGTCATTTAATTTATAATAATAATAATAATAATACATTTGATTGAAATAATTTTAATAACATTTTATTTCATCCATCTATCCATTTTCTAAACTGTGTGTACTATGTTGGGTCACAGTAATATTGAAGATTTTTATTTTTAATGAAGTCAAAACAAAAAACAAAACAAAACACAAAATTGAAAAAAAGTATTTCAACATAAAGAAAATAAATGACAATGCTGTCACTGTGTACTCATTTTCATGCTGTTTTAAACCAGCATGCATTTTTTCTTCTGTAAAGCAAAAAAGAACATTACAATGAAAGTATTTTTCAAACCGTTTAATATAAAAGATATTTTTCTCATCGTTTACTCACCCTGATGTGTTTCCAAACCAGCATGCATCTCTTTCTTCTTTGGAACATAAAAGATGTTTTGAAAATGTCCTCACAATTAAAGTAAAAATAAAATAAAATAAAAAATATCCTTACAACAAAAGTAAGTTTTAAGCAATAAAATAAAATTCAATTAAATAAGCAATGTTTATATCCAAAGGTACTTTACATTTTGTTTATCCTTTAATTTTGTTAAAATTATACACTTTTGTTGAGACACCTGTCAAAATAATCAATTCTCCTTTATCGCAACAGATGCTTGTACTGTAGAAATATGCAAACACTACAACAGCAACAATTCCCCATCTCCTTAACACATGTTGCCTGCATTGTTTTCTTTTCAAGTTCTCTCTAAAGGAAATGCGATCTAGTGGAGTCATCTGTTAATGATACATACACACACAACCTGATTGAGGCCCTCAGGGGCCCTGCCATTCAGCTAAATGCATGAAGAAAACCATCAGTTTTCTTCAGTTCAGTTCACGAGACGGCATCGAGCTCCACCGTGCTCTTAGGTTCTGCGTCCACTGAGAGGAACATCATTCATTATTCGCAGTCTGTTTCATCTCCTCCTGGGAAATCAGTCTCATCTTTGGCATACATATGTTCTGCTGCACTTAATTAGAGATTTTTGATTGATACCGCTGACACAACAAAGTTTTATTTGTTGTTTATTTCCCCTTCCGTCCCCGCCCTTGATAAATTCCCTTTTCATGGCATTTTTTGTTTTTCATCTGCATTCTCAAAAAAGTAGATGTCTGCATTTGTCTATTACTAATGGGAGATGAAAAAAATAAATAATGACTTGTCTGAGTATTCTGAACATTATGTTTATTTTGTACCTATATAACTTGCACCTGTGTAAATCATTTCCACTAGAAGCAGAGGTGATTATATTCGCCGAATGACTTTCATTAATGCCACAGAGTTGTCATCGGAAGACAGATGAAGCAGCAACATATTGAAACTCATCTGCAACACAGCTTAATAACTACTAAACACATTGAGTTTCGTAGATAACCTGCCCAGTTTAAATAAATTCATTGCAAATAGATATAGGGCCGCGCCAGACTGATGTGTGTTTACCGAATGTCAGCATTTCACATAGTGAGAGGAGATGACACTTTTTTTTAAACCAAAAAAAATTAAAAAGCTGAAATATTAAAACTGGTCCCTTCAGGGGATATGAAGATGGAAAGAAAGGAGACAAAAACTTTGGCTGATCTGATGGCTTGGCTGGCCGTGCCCTTTTAGTGAGCTTGTCATCATTAGTGTGAAGCTTGCTGTTTAAGACCATTAGTGTAGATCAAAGCCTCACTAGTTTAAAGACCTTATCTTTTCCAAAACAGAGCAGAGACAGACAACTTTCTAGGCACAGTGTCACCCTGATTAATTACAGGTAACTCTGATGTTACTCTGCCCGCGCCAGACTGTCTCGCGTCGTGGCTATTAAGGCGTTTCATCTGTGACAGCGTCGGCGTTCGTGGCTCCGAGACCCTTGCAAGAGATTTCATCATTCTCTTTATGACTCCATCGCAAGTTTGTTGATAAATTTAATATTTGTAGTTTTAGGGGGAATTTTTATATATTAACGGATTTCCTTCCTTGTGTTAATGGCCCAAACTGAAAGAAAATAATTGAGCATAGTGGCGTTATTAATTTCGATATGTCATAATTAGTGATGCTTGCTAAGGAAGTTTATTTGAAAAAGAAAGAGAGACAAAAACAACTATTCCTTAAAGGAATAGTTCACCCAAAAATACAAATTTGCTGAGAATTTACTCACCTTCAAGCCATCAAAGATGTAGATGAGTTTGTTTCTTCATCAGAACAGATTTGGAGAAATGTTGCATTATTTGGCAGTGAATGGGTGCCATCAGAGAGTATAAACTGCTGAAAAAATAACACAATAATCCACACAACTTCCATCTAAAATACAAATCTTCTATTCATTAAATTGCTTTCTCAAATGAAAAAAGTCGTCACATCTGAATCAGGAGAGAAATATGCACAGATCAAGCACTGTTTACAAGTGAAAGCAGTCTAAAAGAATTTTAAACAAATATGTCGTTGGATTTGATGTGAGAAGACTACAGAGGATGGGCGTTTTCACTGGAAGAAGCGTTATTATGGATTATGGACTATTTTGGCCAGAAGCTACAGCATCTTAATGTTGTGTTTTGTTTTGTACAAACATGCAGCTTTTCACTTCACAAGACATTAATTGACGGACTGGTATCACGTATATTACTTGTGGATTATTGTTGTGTTTTTATCAGCTGTTTGGACTCTCATTCTGATGGCACCCATTCACTGCAGAGGATCCATTTGGTGAGCAAGTGATGTAGATGAGTCTGTTTCTTCATCAGAACAGGATTTTATAGCATTACATCTTGGATGGCATGAGGGTGAGCAAATCTTCACTAAATTTTCATTTTTGTGTGAACTAAGTCCTTTGTGTTACAGCCAAAAACAAGCAGAAAATCTAATAGATTTACAGAGAAGGCAACTAGAATATAATAAAGACTAATAAGCTATCACCTAGTAACAACCCTAGCAACAACCCACTACACATCAACCATTTCATGACTTTCTTCAAAAAAAAAAAAGTAAAAATTTAGTTATTTCATACAATCTATTTCTAACACCAATTACTTCTTTTTGCTTCACAGGATGAAATACATACCGAGTTCCTTCTGAGATGTGCAGTCCATTCCATTACTGCTCCCCCAGTCATCACCTCCTTCAGTACAAAAATACACAGTCCTACCCAAGTTCTCTTCTGAGCCAATTAAGACTCAAGCTTCCACAGTCCAGCATGTCTCTGAAGGACCAAAGAGGCATGAACCCATGCGAATAGCACCAACCTGCTGCCTCTCACCCAATACCAGACAAGGGAGCAGACTGGATCGGTCCGAAGCTGATACCAGGATATCTATCAACAGAGCATCTGTGCGAGAGATTTCACTGAAGAATTCTGGCCTCCAAAAGGTAAGCCAGTTTACCTTTTGAAGGGATAAAAAAAGAAAATTCTATTATCATTTAATTACCCTCGTGTCCTTTTAAGCCTGTATGGATTTCTTCTGTTTTTTTTAAGATTGTCTTATTGTTTTTGTCCATACAATGAAAGTCAAATGGGTAAAATAAAATAAAAAAATTGTAATTAAATTAAATAAGTAATTCATATGCATGCAAGCAAAAATCAAGACAAAATAAGATTTTTTTTTTTAAATGATTAATCTCAATACAATGAAAGTCAATGGGGCCCAATGTTGTTTGGATGCCAGCATTTTTCCAAACATTTTCTTATGTGTTCAGCAGAAGAAAGAAAGTCATGCAGGTTTGGAACAACATCACGGTGAGTAAACGATGACAGAATTATCCCTTCGAGTAATCAGCACAAAGTTGCAAGCATAATTTATGTAAGACAGAGAAACGACCCTCAAAATAGTATAAACAGCTGATAAAAATAACACCATAAACCACACAAATTCCATCCAAAATACAAATCTTCTATTCATAAAATTGCTTTCTCAAATGAAAAAGTCATCACATCTGAATCAGGAGAGAAATATGCAAGCATAATTTATGTAAGATAGAGAAACGACCCTCAAAATATAGCAAGCACTTAGGTTTTGTGGAGTGAACCCACACCAATCACATGGCCTTGTGTTCATGTGGATGAAATGTTTTTTAACCGTAGCAAGCATGCAGGGTTAGAGGGGATCAAATCGAGCACATACTTCAGCTGAATTGGTGCACTCCAGCAGAGTGGCTTGTTTATGAGGGCCTCTGTTCTTATTGTAATTTCAGAACTGGTGTGGTTCTTATCTTCCCGAGAGGCTGGATATTTTAATCTGAATCCATTCAGACTGAGGGGAGTGGGTTGTGCCCTTGCATCTCTGATGCATTTGGAAATTGCAAATGGCAAAATTTTGCAAATGGCTTGGACATAGTGTTCTTTTGTCTTCGTGATTTATAAAAAATATTTTCTGTGGTTTTGAACTCCCAGCAGAAAATTCTATTGATCAGAGGTTGCTCTTTCTTAGCTTATGACACAAATGAGATCATTCTTCACACACAGTCAAAACCTAATGTGATGTTTACATTGCAAAGACAATAAAAAATCATTGTAAATAAAGCAAAGATTATTGGAGTATGTTTTACAGGAAATGACTATTTCTGTCTTTTAACTTCTACATTTCATGTTTAAATGTGCCATTGTTTTGTAATTATTTGTGAAATTTAATAGCAATTTCTGAATAAAAATGGTTTCAAAGTAAATCCTACTCCAAATTTTTTTTCAGTGTGTACACAATCATGTACATTGCATTTTAGTTTTATGTGAAAGGGATAATTCACCCCAAATTGAAAATGTACATTTAATACATTTACCTGATATGTCGTTCCAAAGCTGTATGAATTTCTTTCTTCTGCAAGACGCAAAAGATGATAATAAATAAATAAAATGAAATAATCATGTACACAGAAATAACCTACTCCCCCTATCACTACAGATGCATGTAAGAAAAATCTACACAAAAGAAGATATTCTGAAGAATATCCATACAATTTTCCTGTCTTGTCCATACAATTAAAGTCAATGGGGAACAGTATTGTTTTTGACTTCAACTGTATGGACAAAAACAGCTGAAACATTCTTCAAAATATTAGAATATCAAAATGACAGAATTGTTCGATAAACTTGAGAAGCGTTAGCTTTCAGCAAAGTCTCCATTTACTCTCCATTTCATCTCATTGTTTACTAGGAAAAACAACTGGGATATCAAAGAGAACTCATTAGTGTTCTTTCCTCTCTTAGAGGTTGGAATATGTTTGGACTAAAACGGGTCCAAGCATTTAGCACAACTACCGCAGACTCTCACCACAGGTCTGAAACGGTCATTAACTAAATGCTTTAAATGGAGTTTGATGTGGGAATTACTGAGGATCATTACGGATGCCCCATAACACTACTTTCCCCATTTAAACATGGCACGTATCTTTGATGCTGGTGAAGTTTGTTAAGCTTATCTGGAAGGTTGCTCATAGATCCAGGTTGGACCTTATATACAGTAAGTGGATTTCTAAGCAGCAGGCAGCCATCCCTGCTGATGTCTTGGCCTTAATGGGGGTGCCAATTAACTTGCAAGCTTTGATTGATTGCTTGCTAATTAGCTATACCCAGTAACGATCTGTCTCATTACAAAGTGGCTCTGATGAAGTAATGAGATTTTTGGGCTTTACAGGTGAGTATCGATGAGAGGGTTCAACCTGTGGGCTCCAGCAGGTGTGATCTGAGGAGAAGTCAAGACGAAGAGGATGAGGAAGATGAGCTGCGAATGTTGGCCAGTTTGAAGAGAGAGCAGGAGGAAGAAGGAGACGGAGACATGGGCGGCCCGGGCCTTAGTGCATCACAGGTAGGAAATTCATATTCATATTTCAGCCTAAATCAAAACAAGAAAGTATTGAAGAAATTATATACAGCTATGTTACACATATTTATTTATTTTTTTTTATATATTTTAATATAAATATTTGAAATATTTTAATGTACATACTACTGTACAGTAGTATGGGGTCAGTAGGATTTTATTTTTTTTAAGAAATTAACACTTTTATTCAGTAAGGATGCAATAAATTGATCGAACTGACAATAAAGACATTTTTGAGCTTACGAAAGATTTATATGTTATACAATTGTTCTTTTGAACTTTCTATTCTTTTAAGTAATCCTGAAAAAGTTATCACAAAATATTGAGCAGCACAAGTGTTTTCAACATTTATCACGTGACAGTAAAATGGGAGTAATGGCTGCTTTAGACTGCACTAACATTTTGCAATTTTACAGTATTTTTGACCACTGTATATATATATATAAGGTTGTAAGGATGCAAAATTGATCAAGTGACAGTAAATTTATATATACAGATTTATAACATTTGGAAAGATTTCTATTTTTAATCTTTTGAAATATTTTGTTCTTTTAAACTTTCTGTTTTTTAAAGAATCCTGAAAAAATATAAATATAAAATATATATATAAAAAAAAAAAAAAACATTGAGCATTCAACATAGATAATAAAATATTTCTGACTTGATGCATATGACACTCATGTTCTTTCCAGGTGTTGTGAGTCAGAATATAAAAACACAATACCAGTAAATAAACACTATTTTATCTTCTGTCAGGTTCACCACTGCAGCATAAGTCTGAGTGCAAGCAGCGATGACACCTCAACCTGGACTCAGTGTATTCCTTTGGTGGGCTTACAAACCACACACACATACACTGCACAGACATTTATGGCAGTTATAATTACATAAGTCAAGCACATTGCCACACTTGAGCACAGCGCAGGAAGGCCTGAATTCCTTCTTCATTATTAGGCTCCTCGGTTACAGAGTGCTTTGTATGGATGAACTGTAGCTAGCAGGCAAATAATAGAGAGAATATTAAAACTGTTTTCCTATAAAGAAGGGCAATCAAACAGTTTATATAAAAACCCCACTAATTAGAGTGAAATAAACTCCCATGGCGTTTCAATGTCAGACCCTATCCATCAGTTGTTGATGGTGTTGTTGTCTGTTGATTAGATAGATATGCTGCAACTGCTAATCATGCCTGGTGCGCCTGGTATTGAGAAACTGCAAATTAGTGGACAGTAAAACTGTGAAAACACAGCAATACTGCCACCATGAGGCGAGAAGAACATGCACAATAATTAAGTGCTTCTAGTTGTGGCTCAGGAACCAGATTTTACATATTAGACATCAAGTGGTGGAACGACACCTAACAAATCATTTATCATGCAGAAGTAAAAGAAAAATGTCAAATTTTATATTCAAAGATATAGTTTTAAAAATCATTCTGAATTAAAAAAAAAATAAAAATAGCAGAATCCACACCACGCCTATAACAATAATGTCACTGAGGAATGATATCAGTGGAATCGCTTTCTAAACATTTTTTTTTTCAGCTGATGGAACAGCATTAGTATTAGACTCTATCAGAACAGACCTGCAACTCAGTTTTGATTCACGGTCCACCGGTTGAGAACCACTGCTCCAAACTATAAAGGCTTAAATCATTATTTTACAGTAAGGAATGCAGTTATCCAGAACATATTATTTTTTCCTATATACTAGACTGGAGCTAATAGTGGGCCGACATGGCCCCTGAACCAGATTATAAATATACAGTGCTTATTCTCTCTGTGCTTCACAGCCAGTGGATCAAGGCCAGCACTATCAGAACGAAATGAACCCTCTTCTTCACTCTAATCCCAGGTAAGAGAAAAATACAGTATTTTTAGCCTCTCTAAGTCTGTGAGGCATAACTCTAAGCCATTATGCTAAGCCTGTCAGTATCTTAAGTGCTGAGGCTCAGACATGAATGAGTAATTTCAGAACTTTATCATGCGAGTTCATAAGAGAACTCTTGTCAGCCCTCAGGCCCATGCACGTTCAATAATTTGGACTTCTGAAAAGTGGTAAGAAAATGTGATAGGGATAGCTTGGGCACTGAACATTTTGAAGTTTCCATTGACAATTGTATCCAGTGGTTCCAGGATACTAAAAAGAACTTTTGAACATCAAAGCATAAAAAGAGAGCAGGTGGTGTGCTCCACAAAATTTTATGCCAGCCTTCAAAAGATTTGTTTGCCATTCAATTCATGACAAAGCTTCCAAACTGTCTACCTAACGGAGCACCTTATTTCTTTTTGTCGTCTCATTCTTTTCCTTAGTTTTTGACGTTAGTAATATATTAAATATAATAATCATCATCATCATTTAATAACTTTTTGTTTATATAATATTTATATACACCATTAATGTTATTATTTAAAATATAGTTTAATCATAATAACAATAATTATCAGTAGCAGCAGTATATGAATAAATAATCAGGTAAAAATCAATAATAATAATAAGTTAAAATGTTTAATAAATATTGGTTAATAAATATAACTGTTTATATAATATTTATATACTACTAATAATAATAATTACAACTGTATGACAAATGATCATGATAATGATGATAAAATATTTATTATTATATCAAATAAAATATTTATTATTATTATTAATAGTAGTAGTAAAAATATAATGATAATAATAACAATAATAATTATTATTATTGTATTTTTAGCATCAGTAATTTATGAATTGCATAAACAGAATTATTATAACATTATTATAACATTATTAGTAGTAGTAGTAGTAGCAGTATATAAATAATACATTAAGAAGATACAAATAAATAAAGAAAATCTACACTGCAATAATTAAACACTGTTTAGGAAGAAACTGATTCTGCATAATGACTGTTTATAAGTAGACCTTTAAATATAAATTAACCGACCAAAAATAATTTATGGAGCTGTGTTAATATGTTAATGTTTTTGTACACACAGCATAACTATGGCTAGTTTCCTACGCAGAACTTTTCCTGTCAAGGGAAGCTGCCCACACTGCCACGCCTCGGTGATTAATTAAGCATGGTTGTCAGGGACAATGAATAAGCAGGAGTTATGCATGTGCTCAGAGGCTTGCATGTGTCACCTAGCTGTCACCGCTGCAGCAGAGCTCGCTGGGAGGTCATCATCCACCTCCCTCCCGTCTCACCACGGAGCCTGTCCGTCAACACCACATCATGCGTTAAAAAGAGGAGGGAATATGAAAGTAAATGAGATAATATGAAAGAGAGAGACATGCAGAAGGGGGGGTCTTTCATTCACAACAAGAGGTAACATGTTAGCGACAGAGCAGGAATTTCGAAAATGGGCTTTGATGCAGCTTCGTATGATTCTAGAAGCTTTAGTATAATTAAACTATAAATCATAGGTCTAGGGGCTATTTATATAAGTTTCAAAACAGTCAGTCCACAGCAAAATGCACACAGCCTGTATAAAGTAGCTGATTTTTCACGAACCGTTGTGACTTCCGTAAAAAGTTGACGTCAGAACTACACAGTCACCGCCTTCAGTCACCACCCCGAGCACCGCCCACCGTCCCACTCTCCTTTTGCCAAACCCCCAGACAACATCGCGTCCATGCTATTGCTGAGCAACAACATGGAAACATGTCGAAAAGGTTAACTTTAACCACGAAACCAGATCGGCCGACCTGTTAAAATAAAACTCCAGAAAGGTGTACAATATGTGACCTTTAAGGCAGAAGAAAGTATATTTTTAGGACCATTAAAACCCAGGCTCCCAATTTTTAAATGAAAAAAATATATATATTTATACACTATATTTGAATTGACTATATGGTTTAACCCTCTTGTAGAGAATGGATGGATGTCCTCAGCCCTCCGATAGTTCATCCAAATCAACAGATGGCAGATGGGAAAGGAGACCACGGCAAGGTCTCACCCAGAGGTATGACACCAGAAAAATCCCCATCCTGGGCTCATATTCTCAACCCTTTGTTGCTTAAAATAAATCATGATCTAGTTTTCTCTTGGATGGAGAAGAACTGGTACAATTACATTCATGATTGATTTTTCCTTCTTCATCTAAAACCCACAGTGATATTTCTGTGACAAGACTCTTAAACTGTAGGCGAGACGGGGGCAAGTTATCAGGGTTTTCAAGATATTGAGTATTTCTAAAGGCAGATTTATTTTTTAAAGTCTTTGTTAGAAAACATATTAACTGTTACTGCAAGATTCTATGAACAGTTTATGGGGTAAATTGTCACTATGTGAAATGCAAACTTTCGGTTAAATTGCCAATTAGAAGCTACTGAATGGCTTTTACTGAAATCAGTTTTGAAACACAAAACAATTGCAATATATATATATATATATATATATATATATATCATAACTTTTTTCTCTATGCTATCCAGTATCCACAGGGTCTACGTTGCACAACACACAACATCAGTGGAGAAGAAGAGTTTCTCAATTTAATGTATGATCCCTGCCTCAACTGTTACTTTGATCCACAATCTGGGAAATATTATGAACTGCTCTGATCC
This sequence comes from Sinocyclocheilus anshuiensis, assembly GCF_001515605.1. Classification (NCBI taxonomy): domain Eukaryota; kingdom Metazoa; phylum Chordata; class Actinopteri; order Cypriniformes; family Cyprinidae; genus Sinocyclocheilus; species Sinocyclocheilus anshuiensis. Next base: position 2,059,316 of record NW_015552647.1, read on the forward strand.
CGAGATGAGTTACATCTACAACCATGTTATTCAATACAGCCATTTACATGTATGGATTAGTTGAAGCGTGTTGTCCTTCATAACATTTAATGGTTTTAATGGAAATTTAGGATTTAAAGTGTATTTTTTTGTAACTCTTTCTAATGTAATGTATTAGTTTTTAGTAATAAATTCACATTCAAGCTTGTTTGAGCTCATAACAGAAGTTACGTTTTCAGTAAGCAAGAAATAAACTCATATTGTGGAATCCATTTCAGTGTTTATTAGCCCTCCTAACTTTTTTTATTCAAACTTATAAAATTGTTCCTAGACAATATGTAAAACGAACTAAAATGATAGAATATCTGCTATATAATTCAATTCACAGGTTTTAAATTAATCTCACTTTTTAAAGTGATCCTACAGTATACTGTTGACGGAAGTCATCGCGTTGCCACACGATCGGCCAATCATACGCCAGTTACTCCTTTACGTCATTTGACAGGTAGAATCACTAGGAAGTAAACATCTATAATGGCGAGAAAGTCGTTCAAGTTAAGCCACTACTCAAATATGTTACTAAATGTGATTTTATATAGTATTTTTAATGAGTTCGCCTTCGCCTTTCCGTCATATCGCGAATCCAGACAGTCAGAAAGTTTGGAGAAACCCACCTCGGCACCAAATGTTCAAGAGGTTGGTTATCGACTTTCTAGCGTCAGTCTCTTCTCTATTAGTTTGTATACTTACTATAATACACGGTCTGTTGTTTCGCAGGTTGCAAGACTCCATTTCGGAGTAATCGCGTCTGTTGTGATCGTTATTGTAGCTGCAATAGCAGCTGCTGTCTTCATCATCCGGAAATATTGCTGTCCGCAGAGGTATATATGCAACATGTGCTTTATTTGACAGTGCAACCTAAACTTACATTCATGTTGTACAGAAAAATAGTTTGCAATAATTTATACGAAAGTTAATCACTTTAAACCCATATGTGTTGCCAAATTTGTCCCTACTAAGTGACAACTAAATTTAGACTTTTATTACAGTAATGTAACATATAGATATTCAGAGCTGCGACAAATGGAAGAACAAAATGCAGCCAGAGAAGAGGACCATGATTCAGATGAAGTTAGTATGCATGGCACTTTAAAATTAGTAATAATAGCCTTCAAAACTATATATACTTAATTACTTTTTATTCTTACTCTGGATGTTCTTTCCACAGGACCTTTTGGAGTGAATCATGTAGCATAATTTATCCTTGACGCTTCTCTTCCTTTTTAATGCTGTGACATTATATGGCCAAAAGCATCACATGGATCATTTAAAAACCACCAGGAGTTTCTGAAATATTTATATCTGTTCCACCATTTTTCAGCACGGATATGTCCACCAACCAGTTCAAATTAGCTGGTTACATTTGGCAGGATTGGAGGGCTAACATCCCCTACATGAAAGAACTGTGGGGAAATGGTATAAGATGCTTATTAGAGATAAAAGTTACTATGATTTATTTGCAGGCAAATAACTTATGAAAAGAGCTGTTATGGTTACTGTGCCCATTGCTTAATACTTGGTCAATATTGGAACTACTTTTTAAATGCACTCCTTGTTTAGAACTTGTTTAGTATTTTCTTGAATTTCTCAATGCAAGGCATGTTGTACCAAAGTCTGTTGAAATGATTGTATTGTGCCTGACGTTTTCTTGATTTTAAAACAGCTTTATGATCTCAGGGTTGTTCCCACTGGATACTGTGAACAGTGCCACAGATACCAGAAGCACATCTGAATAAGCATTTTACTGTAAACCAGACTTATCAATTGTAATGATGCTGTAGAGTTTGTATTTCAGTGCCTTACTGAAATCTGTTACTGTAAAATGTAACTCTGTGTATTTGAACAATAATCTGCACTCATATGCTGGTGTTGGTATTTACTAATGGCAGTGTTTTGACTTCACCACTATTTTAATATGACTATGTTGATAGAGAATTATTATGTGCAGTCCAGAGCTCCATTATGGTGTTTCTATTTACTCAGTTCATGGTGGGAAGTATTTTTGATGATGGAATTCTGTATCTTTAGATTTTCATATTTACACCTTATCTGAGACTGAACTACTGACTACTTAAAAAAACAGTTTGTGTAACTGAGAAGGAATAAAATTATATACTTAAAATTCCTTGTGTGTTTGCATGCACTTTTCTTATAGATAGCCACAAGAGGGCATCACACAACTGTAAAATCAGTTTGCATGCACCAACACATCTCATCTGTCTAAATTGACAGGTTAGGTTAGATTTGTTTGGATTTAATGGTGCAAATTTACCACACCTTAAGGTAGATCCTGCCGGGTCAGGTTTCACACACCACCATAGTCCTGGGAACTTTCAAACAGGTAACAATTCCAAAGTACAAGAGAAAAAAATAATACATTTCTTGTGATTTCTGGTAGTTGCATTTTAAACCATATTACTGCATCAGGCTTGTGAGAAGCCCAGAAGATTATTTTGTGCTACCAAAAATTAGACTTAAAGGTAAAGAAAACATTGTTAGCTTTTCTGATTATTTTGTATGACTGTTTGTGTGTATATTGAGCATATGTTACTTGTGTTTTTCAGATCATGTGTATGTTCTCACAACAATGCTGATCATCTTAATATGGTGTTTCTCTGTCAACTGGTCAAAACTCCAAGAAGCTGCCAAACGGTTATGTAATGTACATGGTGATCACATATGACAACGTGTTAATCTATAACATTAAAAATCTATTTTATTGCCGTTATGTGTTAGTTTGGCTAAGATTGGGGCTGTTTTGTGTTCCAGATGAAGTTAATGATTTTGTGACAGACTGTGACAATCTAGGTAAACTGAATTTTTATGCTCATTAGTGGACGAGGTGGAGATGGAGCTTGTTGGGGTGCTCGTTGTACTGTATTTTTTTCAGGCAACCTGTTTATTTTTTCTGGCCAGGTCTATTTAAGCCTCATTTTGGTTGCTGTCAACATAAACACTGCCCTATCAACTACTTTCCCTTCAATGTGGTGGCTGCAAAGATCTGCTTTAACAATACAATGTAAGAACTGTTACATCCTGTAGCTTATTCGTGACAGACTAAAGCCGCGTTCACACCAAGAAAGATAACGATATTAGCGTCCACACCAGCGAACGATATCGTCTGTTTATTCTAAGCGCACATGCGTCTGCCGCTTTAAATTCTTGAGCTCGTTACAGCAGGGTGGATTCTGATTGGCTGTCAGTGTTTAATCGTTCATCAGCTGGAGAAAAAATCGTTTTGAAAGTGATCACAACTATATCGTTCCTCTGTATCGTTATAGTTGTGGTGTGAACTATGCTATTCTTTAATATTGAGAACGATTTTTAGAACTATATCTTTATCGTTATCTTTATAGTTATCGTGCTTGGTGTGAACGGGCCTTAACACGGTGGTGATTTAAATTAATTGTATAAAATTCTGTCATCATTTACTCACCCATATGAATGCAAAATGAGATATTCATCAGAACAGTTATGCTGCTTGTCCATACTTTTCAAAGCTTACAGTGATATAGCTTGCACATAGTTAAATGTTTTCGGTAAAAAACAACAAATCTCTGTCTGTTCCTCACGCTAACCTGTTGTATGGCTTGTAGCACAAAAGTCTTGGATTACTTAATCACTTTTAAATTCACAAAATGACTTTTGAGTTTTTTTTGTGTGATTTTATTTAATATTTTCTAAATGCATTTGTTCAGTAATAGCTTAGAATCAGTATAAATCTGTTCTTTGTGAAAACAATTAAATTTAATAAGTTAAAAACGATATGGTGTAAAAATGGCTATAGCTGCGAAACAAGCAAGATTCAGTTTTTTTAAATGTATGAAATTAAAACAAATCAGATTTATTGATTGTATATACATACATATATATATATATATATAGTTGTGCTGTCAAATGATTAATCGCAATTAATGGCATCCAAAATAAAAGTTTTTGTTTACATAATATATGTGTGTGTGTTGTGTACAAGTATATATATATATAAACCTGGTTAAAACACATTCAGTTTATTAGTACTATATAAGAAATCTCTTATACTTGTTTCATTTATGCATAACTGATGGATATGCACCATTTTTAAGTTTTATTGAGATAACTGATGGCAGTTTTCATTTTTGGATGAAATATTTAATTAAATAGTATTTATAGATGCTAAATCTTTAGATCTATAGATGCAAATGTTCTTCTCTACGGCATCATGGGTGGCATTAAGAATAATGCAGGACAAGGGCTGAACATTGTGTTAGCAAACGGTTTGTTTATTAAAAATAATTAGACAGGATTTTAATTTTTTGAAATCTGAAATCATTTTCATATTTTCTTATGTTAAAAATATTTGACTATTTATGCAAGTATTAATATATGCCAATCAAATTCAATTTGATTAATTTACTCTTTTTTTCTTAGGTGAAAGCGGTGAGGTTTTAAGAAATAAGAACTTTAATCTGGAATCTAGAGGTAGGTCTTTTAGTGAAATTGTTCTAAATCTAACAAGATGTGAAGTAAAACTATCCTGATGTACAGAACCACTTGTTTGTCCTTCAAGATCCCGAGGAATTACTTGTCTATGTAAAGACACTAAAACCAGGAAATATAGTGCGTGTGGCCTCACACATCGACCCTACACCAAAGTAAAAATGTGGCAGCCTTCACACACCATCAACATGATTAACTTGGCTTTAGAGTCAGTTGAATTATTCATACATGTCTCACTTCCACTGCCACCATGTCTTTTCCAGGCTGACTGATGAGATTAGAGAAATATTCACTGCACTGGGCAGCACAGTGGTCAAATCCCTGAAGCCCAGAGATAGCTGGGTATTCACAGGCACCTATGGAATAAATGAAGCTAGTCCTTTTGAAAAGGTTGGAACATCTTTTTAAGTTTAAGTTTTCCATCCAATTTTTACATTTTACTTTGGTTTCATTTCAATGAATGAAAAGAATTTTTTTGTTGTAGCTTTTTTTTTTTTTTTAGTTTTTAGTTTTAAGTTGGTTGTTTCATCTGTTATGTTTAGTTAATTCAAAATGATATGAGGAGCAATGCATATGAAGACTGGCCAGAGATGGGGGAGATCATTGGCTGCTTTCCCAGAATATCTGAGACTGAATAAGCCACAGTAGCCAACCTCATATCACCACATTTGGGACATTTGAAAACAGGACATTAACAACACAGTAGCTTTTTTTTATTTTTGCTATCTTCCCTTTCTAAGCAAATACAATTGAAGGAATAGTTTACTCTCGTATTGCTCTAAATCCATGTGACTTTTTTCAAAGGAACACATTTGGCGAAATTTAGCATATATTTACCCTGCTCTTTTCCAAATACTAGAAGAGCAACATTCTGCCACTATGATAATATTATAAAACAAAAATACATTTGAAAGATAATACAGATGATTCTGTTCTCATACAGAATTCCTTCACACTGGTTCTTGTATATACGGTAACACTGTTGCTGTTGATATTAACAATGAAGAGTGGAAAATGGGAACGTGACATCACTTTAACACAGTCCATTTTTTCACTCCCCCTCCTTGTGCTGGATTGTAGTACCAGTTAGGACACTGTATGCACTCCGGGTTGTAAAAGTGTGTGTGTGTGTGTGTGTTTGGGTTTGCTTGGAGGGATGTACATCCCCCTTCCCGCTTCTCCCCTTGCTCTGCATGAAAATAGCAGGTGGAATCCCAGAGAATTTGTTTCTGGAACAATCCTGAGGCACTGAGCACTCTGCACCTTTGGAATCATGGGAGTGGCCCATGGAAAGAAAGTAAGGATATTTGAATCCAGTTTGAAGAACCTGTATGTTACGAGTGTAAGTCATACATCTCCTCTAAAGATCTGACAGGACTCAAACTCTGTTACACAAATGGATGATTGTAAATGGACATTGTTCAGAAAACAATGTTTTAGGCTTAAAATGCTGAAATTTATGAGGTGAGACTGTTTCTTTTGTTTGATGCTGTTTTTCCTGCTTGTGTGACAAAGTTTGACAATGAGACGTTTATTCTAAGCTGAAATATACTTATTATGAGTTTAGTGTCTTTTGAGTTCATTTAGTTTCAGTTCTTTGAATATGTGTGAAATCGTCTTAATCTGTAGCCTTCATGTCTTTTGGTTTCTTTCAGTGTAAAAAAGTACATATTTAGTTGCAATCTGTAACATTAACCTTATTTGAATACTTTGATTCCCTTCTGATTTTCTTTCCTTTGGCGATTTAGTCCAAGGACTCCTCGTGACTTTCCTGACACAATCACATTCTAGACAGCAAACAGATTATGAAGGGAAAATGGAGAGTTTGTTTGGCAGGGCCAGTAATGAGGTGGCTAAAGGCCAGCTGGTCCCAAAACCATTTAACACACACACACACACACACACACACACACACACATACACATACCCATACCCATACCCACACCCATACCCACAATGCCTCCCTTGTGTTAGTGCAAATTTATCTCAACACACGGCTATTGTGCTGTTCATCAACAGCTTTGGAGATTATTTTAGATTGTTTGGATGATAGATAAGGATGAGGCAGTGCAATGATAATAGTGATAGTATGGTTTTTGTACACTACTATGATGGTAATACCATGGTATTATTATAGTAAATATGTTAATCATATGGTATTATGCTATCACTATATAGCATATCACTGTGAAATGCAGAAGGGAAAATGCTAATGAAAATCAAATTTTTGTATTTTGTCTTGTGGTTAAAATATAATGACTCATATTCATTTTCTTTCACAGGCAGATCATAATCATCAAAATCACAACTCTGCTTGTGCTCAACCACTTATTGGACCTGGTGAATCAGGTTTTCTATGTTCCTTTCATATTATATGATGCACTTACACTGATTAATAGTGCTTTTCATTATTATTACACATGCTTTCTTGAACAAAGGTGCATTTGGTGCTACGATCATGTGAGGTGTCCTATTATTTTTCCATGCAAATTAACTTTTCTCCTGGTGGATGATATTGGCTGTTTTTAAAGGATAGTTCAAACTTTTTTGCTGAAAATTTGCTGAAAGATTCACCCTCAGGCCATCAAAGATGTAAATGAGTTTGTTTCTTCATCGAAAGAGATTTGGAGAAAGTTAGCATTCCATCACTTGCTCACCAATAGATCCTCTGCAGTGAATGGGTGCCGTCAGAATGAGAGTCCAAACATCTGATAAAAACATCACAGTAATCCATACAACTCCAGTCCATCAATTAACATCTTGTGAAGTGAAAAACTGGGTGTTTGTAAGAAACAAATTCATCATTAAGATGTTTTTAATTTCAAACATGTGAGCTGAAGTCGAACTCAACTGAAACCAGTATTGCTTTCTCCATTGAAAAGACCTCTTGTCTGAATCAGGAGAGAAATATGCAGAAATATGAGAGACAACAGGAGATAGAGTTTTTCACTGGAGGAAGCATTATTATGAATTATGTACTGGTATTTTGGCTAGAAGTGATGGTTTGAAGTTCAAACACATTAATTATGGATTTGTTCCTTATAAACATGCCTCTTTTTGCTTCACAAGATGTTAAATGATTGATTGGAGTCGCGTGGATTTTTTTGTGAATTATTGTGATGTTTTTATCAGCTGTTTGGAATTTGCTAAACAAGACTTTTCAGCAAATTTTCTTTGTTTTTAATTAACTGTTTCTTTAATAGAATGCTCTCTTTTGCTTAGATTTAGTCTCTGATCTTGGAGCCGTGATAGACCCTGATCAGAGGTGGGGCAGAGAAGAGGATTTAGACCAGAGCAAGTTGCTTCCTGAGCAAACAGACAGCGGTTACTATGAAGAGCTCATCAGGCCCAAAAAGCTCCACAATCCCATCAAAGCGTCCAAGAGCCACCGGGAGCTCCAGCGAGAGCTGATTATTACACACAAAAGGTGCAAACTGACCCAGAATTTGAGTTGAAAGCATGTTCACAATTTGAGGCATGAGCAAGCTTAGTTGCGGCCTTAATTTATCACCTGACCCAATTCCTAATCTCACTTCAAACGTACCCACAGAGAGATTTCTGAGTTTATGTCTCTCTTGCATGTACATGTTTTGTCCAACAGATGGCAGTAAAGTCAAAGTTGTGCGTGTAGTTAGAGCCTCTGGCGTGATGAAAGTGACATGTGACGTGTGGCGAAGTATGGTGACCCATACTAGTAATTAGTGCTCTGCATTTATCCCATCCAAAGTGCACACACACAGCAGTGAACACACACACACACCGTGAACACACACCCGGAGCAGTGGGCAGCCTTTTTTTTTTGCTGCGGCGCCCAGTGAGCAGTTGGGGGTTCGGTGCCTTGCTCAAGGGCACCTCAGTCGTGGTATTGAAGTATCTAAGTAAGTTTATAATGAAGTAAGTTTATAATGTATCCCTCTTGTGGATACATTATAAAACTCGTAACGCATTTTCTTATCAATTATCGCTAGATGTGATGTTTTTGAAGTGAAACAACTGAAATCAAAATCGACCCTATTTGCTTTCTTAATACACACTCCTTATAGTGAACGATCCATCAATGCATATTGTTAATATGCATAATGCATCAAACAGTTTTGTATTTTTAATGTCTACAATTAACAAAGATTAATACATACTGTAAGAAATGTATTGCTCATTGTTAGTTAATGTTGGTTTACAATGGTTTATGCATTAACTAAAGCAAACGTGTTACCTTATTTTTAATAATTTAATGATTTAAATATAGGCTAATAGTTTGTAATACAATTGAAGAGTTAACATATGTTGAGATGTTCTTAAGCATGAACTTGACCTTAAGCGTCCACATCCTGGATTCCCTTTCCATTTAATTGCAATGAATGTACAATTTCTATTATATGAGATAAAATAAGACTTATTTTATCTATCAGAGGAGCAGTGGCGGAGGAGAAGCCGGAGTTACAGAGAGTTCTGGAACAGAGAAACAGAGCTCAAGTTCTGAAACAAGACAGAAAACAGGAGGAGGAGAAATCGCCACTGGAGCAGGAGTTACTGAAGAGACAGATGAGGTTAGAGAAGGTAAAACCAGAAATACCATTCCTCAAACTATACTGAAATGAGTGTTGAATGGACAGTATTGTTTGATGTACGCTAATAAGGCTGGGAAGTGATCCTAATTATGATTATTTTTACATCTCAAGTTCAGAACACATTGATCTCGGGTTCCAAAAAATGTGCTGTCAATCATGATATATGCACCATGTACTATAACCTCATTCAGAAATGATTTAACTTTAATAATTTTTCTTATTCTCAGTTTGAGAGAGAGGTCGAAGAGCAGAGAGAAAGGTCAAAGTGCGCGCCTGAGTTCATCAGGGTCAAAGAGAGCCTAAAGAGGACGGCGATCACAAGTGCTGTGGAGAAAGAGCTGTAATCACACATTACATTACTTCACTGATCTAACGTGAGTGCTGATACGCCTCCAGCTGCTGATTCGAACAGTTCTTAGTTTTATTTAGAAAGCTTGGGGTTTGGATTTCGAACGCAGTCACAGAATGTGAAAAACCGTTGACAAGGACCAGAATGTTGACAATGTGGGCCAATGTTATGTCATATTAAGCACTTGTACTTAATTGCTGATTACGTGGCTGTAATTTGCACCAGTTAGAGAAACACACAAGAACAGAATAACTCCAGTATACTGGAACTGTATCTAGTGTTTGAGTATAGAAATTATTGGTCTGCCATATTTATAGATTATATACTTTTATGAACAGACAGCAATTCTTTCCACTTTTTCTACATTTATGGTTCAAATCATTTGGTATGTTCACATATGCATACTAGTTTCAGAGATCATGCACTACTACATTTAACAAAATGTGTACTGTAGTACAAAAAGAGCATAAAGAAAAGGACACTGTATCCCAAATTGCAATGTTTCAGACTTAATTTTCCTTTTTTGGTATGGCAAATTTTAGCATCTTTTTTTCTTGACTCACTGTTTGATTGGGCAGGCATAGCACATTTTTTTCCACATGCATTTTGTTTTAACAAAATTATCACAAAAGATTACAAAATTATCACAATATTACAATTAAGATATTGTTGATTTACACTTCTTGTATAAGTGACTTTTTTTATTTAAAGAAATAGATGTTTTTCTTCATTGCAGATTTGGATACATTTAGTATTACATCACTTGTGCACCAATCGATCCTCTGCAGTGAATGGGTGCCGTCACACAACTCCAGTCCATCAATTAGGTCTTGTGCAGTGAAAAGCTGCATGTTTGTATCAAACAAATCCATGATTAAGACGTTTTAATTTTAAATCGGCTGTAGTCGTGTGGATTATTGTGATGTTTTTATCGGCTGTTTGGACTCTCATTCTGACGGCACCCATTCACTGCAGGATCCTTTGCTGAGCAAGTGATGTAATGCTGAATTTCTCCAAATCTGTTCTGATGAAGAAACAAACTCATCTACATCTTGGATGGCCCGAGGGTGAGTCAATTTTCATTTTTGAGTGAACTATTCCTGTCAGAGCTTTTCCACTCATAACGTTACATGTATGTTTCGGCTAACAAACCCAACTTAGTTTTTTGTAAATACGTTTTGTACATTTTGTAGTAATGTTTAAATAAAGGGATTTTGACATGTCATACAGTTTGGAGTATATAATCTGAAAGTACCAACCACAGTCTGCCTTTGCATAGCACTCTGATGTGAACTTTATTTGCACTGTACACAAAGATTTTACTGAACACACAATGCATAGACAAGGAGTGTTTATTCATAACGTGCTACTACCTGTATATCTTTAAGGGTACAAATCATTGGCTCTTCATAACTCCATCGATAACACATGATGCATTGCATCCATACATTTGTAGCTTTTACAAAAAAGATATACAATATATGTATATATCATCTTTATGTATAATACACATACTGTATTTGTGTCTCCTCTTCACTTCCTGAAGTGTGTGCACTTCCATGTGAAAAACAAATTGATCAAGGGAGGAATTAACTACCCAAAAACTAGGGTGTAACTTCCTAGTACTTTCCAAAGCCAAAGTCATAGTCATGTCTTCTAATGATATTTAATCAGCCCTTCTGAGGCAGTTTGCATAATTACCATAATGAACTGACTGCTGAACTGCTCATTAGACTGTTGCAATTTGATACTAATTAAATCAATGATTGCACTTGGGTATGACGCAGTTCTAAAATTAAATATTTTAATTATTGATGCACTTAATATTTTAGCATTTCATTGAATTTAATAAATACTAATTAAACTTAAAAAGCATTTTACACTGAAAATAAAAATGCTGTTGCATTGACAACACTGTTCTGACAAACTAGAAATTGACTTTATGCAAATAAATGATAAATACAGTTATATCAGACAGATGGAGTGTCAACTTAAAACGAATCATTCATGATTAAAAAGAAAATGTTTTTAATATTAGGGGTCCATTAGCAAAAAACAAAAACTTTTTTTTTTTTGTATTATTGTTGGCTTCAAGTAAGTAATGTGCGCAAATTGGCACAGATATGATATATTGATGAACAAGGGGATAAATGTTCTTGCATTGTTTTTTTTTTGTATTAATCCAGTTTTAAAATAAGGCCAGTATTGAGTTCTTAAGATAATGTTATATGCACATTTTATAAAGTAATAGAAAAAGAAACAGATTAATTGTCCAAATTTCTTGTGCCTCCCAATGACTTGTGACAGAAATAGTATGTCTTATTTTGCAATTAGTATTGTACAGATATGAATATGTTTATGTATATTTTATATTTTGATCATCGCTCTTGTAAACATATTTTTACGAGGTCATGCAAACATTAGACGTCTTCCGACAGAAGAACAGTACAGATTATGGCCAGCAACCAAAACAAAAGAACCTTAACCAATCAACCAATCAGCTCACACAACATGGAATAACTGATAATCATGGACAGATAAATCATTTTGCTTGCAGAACTAATCACTATTGCGACAAAGTAGTTAATCAACATCTGTTCCAAAACCCTCTTAAGGCAGAATAATTTAAACGGAATCGCATAAGTAACTGATTTGAAACACTCTACAACAAATAGTGCCTCATATGTGAAGCGCAATACGACACTCGACTCACAACTGCAACAGAATTTGATGCCAGCATACTCTAAAAAGCATAAATCCACATAGCTCTCACAAATATTGGCTAAAATAGCTTTTATTCATCCTTTTTAATATATATTTACTGAGCTTGTTACACTGCATTATGAGATCGCTTTCGCAGCATCTGCCTTTGATTTTTTTCAAGTGTCTTAAAAGACCTATTTTGGACCAGGAGTGTGCATCTGATTCCTTCTCACTAAACTTGGGCTTACATTTAAAGGGGTCATATGATGCTGCTAAAAATAACATTATTTTGTGTATTTGGTGTAATGAAAATATCTCTTTGGATTTGAGACTTTAGTCTTTGCAACTTTACAGATCTTCTTTATGCACCAAGAGTTTGTAACACTCCAAAGAGAAAGAAAAAATTGAAATCGCATCATATGACCCCTTTAAGATTTATGTATTTGAATTGTGTAATATTACCATCTGTTTGAATTTCACAGATTTAGTGTAAACAAACTAATAAACTTAATGTGATGCATATTTGTCAGTCATGAATAAATGAAATGGATAAGATTTCTGCACACACACAAAAAGCATGGCATAGTTTATTATTAACTATTTGCATCTATGGAATTTTATTTAAATAATTATATTCTCAAAATGCATTTATTCGAATTGCTTATCAGCGTAAATCTGTTCATTGTGGAAACAATTATTCGGTTGAAATAAAAGTATGAGCATGATTAGCTAAAACGCATTCATTAGATTAATTAATTAGATTAATAAGATAAATAATCAAATTGGATTTATTGATGGTAAATATATAGACCTTGGTTATTGTGTATTTAGTTTAGTTTATTAGTATTATTGCAAAAAATCTCACCTGTTTCATTTGTCAAAATGCATTTATTCAAATTGCTTAGAATTTGCATAAATCTGTTAATTGTGCAAACAATTACATTTGTTCAGTTAAAATAAAATAAGAACACGGTTAAAATATGGCTAGCTCTAGAACAAGCAATATTTAATTAGTAATATGCATTCGATAAAAACAAATCAGATTTATTGATGATGAAAATATAAACCTGGTTAAATTCTATACAGAAATCTAACTTCTTTCATTTATGTATGATTGCCAAATATGCATTACATTAAGTTATGAGTTTGTTAATGTTAAAAAATGTTTGTAATTCAAATAGATGGATATTTTATATGCAAATTCAAATACATACATCTTAAATTAAGATCTAGACAAATTATTTTTAAATGTAGGTTTTGGAACTGAGATACAGACTACTTTTGCCCCATAAATCTAAAATTAGAAATCTTTATTGAATGTGGAGATTATCTAAGTATTGCATTTAATCTGGGTGTAAAAAAAAAGCATCTGGACTGTGGCTCAAATCTCCTAACCCCTGTTCTGTCCACACGCTTCATATGAAGGTTTATACCCACAACAAGTTTATGTGATCTTCGTAAATACTCCTGCTCTGACTTCATATGCAGCTTTGTACCAGTCTGAACCAGATCACAAAATCAACAACAGCGACAACTCTACCCAACAGACCTTACAAAACAAAACCACAATGGATTAAGGCTTAAAAATGATATGATTATCTTTTTTTTTCTTTTTCTAATGAACTTATCGCCTGAGCAAGTGGGGCTTATTAAGATATTAATATTTGTTAACACATTGTATAACTAGTGGCTTTCCAAGAAAGTCCAAATTGCTACGGGTACAGACCTGAACTTTTTCTTTAAAAAAATAATGAGAATTAAATAAATAAATAATTAAACCTTCCATAAACGTACAACTTAAACATATTTTAGTCTTTGGTTGGGGTACAGAAATAGTAATCAAATTAAAACGATAGAGGAGTTGCATATCTGTCTATGATATACCCAAGTCTGAGTGTCTGGAACAATGACGCTCTCCTCTCACGTCCCACCAGCAGGAAAGCTCTGTGTTCCGGGTCAGACTGGTGCGGTGGACGTGCATGTGTGGTTCCACTGGGTTCCTCTAGGTTCTGCTTCAGATCCTGCTGGTAGGTCGGCAGCAGTACGCACAGCTTCTGAGACTGTCCCGGTCGGCACTGCCTCGACGCCCGTCCGCACTCGGGGAACCTAAACAGAAACGTTTATGTGAAAACAAGCAGCAACTGTGTAGTTTATAAAATAGCACTTGGCCCAGTTTAGTTATTGTTCCCTAAAACTATTAAAAACATGCTGAAATTATATATAATTTATATATCTTATATATAAACATGCTGAAATTATATATATATATTTATATATATCGTTTTTAGTCGTTTCTTGAAGATGGCTAAGATATATATATATATATAATAATAATAATAATTCATTACATTTATATAGCGCTTTTCTAGGCACTCATGTATATATATATATATATACATACACACACGTACATATATATATATATATATATATATATACACACATACATATATATATACATATATATATATATATATATTTTATTTATTTTTTTTATGAAATGTTGTCTTGGCAGGTACTACAAGTACTAAAACTAAAACTGAAATATAAACAAATAAAGCTAAATAGAAATATAAAAAACTAACAAAACTATAAACTATAAAAAAGCTCATTCAAAATATTAATAAATATTATAATAGTATTTTTAAAACAGTTGGTTCCAGTCCTCGATTCTGATTGGTCAGCAGTTGAGTTTTATTCATGATAAAGCACAGCTATGACCGCTTCACCCAATGGTTCTGGACACTATTTAACGAACTTTCTTCAAAAAATTAACATATCAATACATAAATTTTTGGTTTTAATAGTTTTTATTGTGTGGTAACCGTTTTATAAAAGCAATAAGGTACTCAGAGCATGCTATATTGTGAATAAGTCACGGCTGAAGGGGGTTGTTAGGCACGACGCAAAGCTGTATTATACACAATACAGCACAGCCTCTCATACCTTATTGCTTACATAAATCATACTAAAGTAACTCTAAATTCCACATGACAACTTTTTACATACTGTATATTTCCTGTAAAGTGTTTTTTTCCTGTGTGTTCTGTTTAACTTAACTTTTAAAAGTTACTTATTTGTTTGTTTGTATATTTATTTTAGCACCATATAAGGTTCAAAAGTTATTTTAATGGCACTATCAAAGTATATTAAAATAAAAGAAACAAAACAGTAGACAAATAACTTTCTTGCGACATCACAATAAAAACTACATCTATACTAAGATCTTTAAATTTGATATTTGACAAATTCTTTAAATTAAAAACTACTAAATTTCTTTCTGAAAAAAATAGATGTTTCTGAATTTTTTTTTATAAATAAATATACATTATTCATTACTGATGAAAAATGTTGTTATAAAAATATGTTAATGTAATAAATAAAACCTGCCTAGAAGCATTCAAAACAGGACAGTCCAATAAAATATGGTTAAAAAACATGACCTTGTTCATTACGTTATCAATTATCTTAAAATTCATTTAATACATGCTGTGGTCATTTTTCTAAAACTAAAAAAAGTCCAAGAAGATACTGTCACTAACTTCTCTTCCTTTGTTTACTTAACAGGTTGTATGTACTAAAATTGTCAATTTATTATTTGGAATGGATAGTATGTGACTTTTATTGGAGAATGATCTTAGGCTTACTGTTGTGGTCTTCGTCCTCGTCCTCGTGCTCCTCCTGGTCGAGCTCTTTGGCGGGCAGGAGCAGGTGTCTGTGGTAGGGGCTGGTGGGGGTGATTTGGCTCGGCCCCTCTAGGCTGGTGCTCAGCTGCAGTCTCCGCATGTGTCTGACCACTGCTGTCGCGTTGAATGCTTGCTACAGGGACAAGAACGAGAAATAACGTGCCTCTGAAATATGTTTACAAGAGAACATTTCAGTGAGATTAATGAGGAAATCTGTTACCAGCTATTGAACATCTGCATTCTATACACATATAAACACATATGTGACCCTGGACCACAAAACCAGTCTTAAGTCGCTGGGGTATATTTGTAGCAATAGCC
>NW_015552647.1:2075819-2092015 GCF_001515605.1 Sinocyclocheilus anshuiensis
GGGTATATTTGTAGCAATAGCCAAAAATACATTGTATGGGTCAAAATGATTGATTTTTATTTTTTGCACCCTCAGATTCCATATATTCAAATAGTTGTATCTCGGCCAAATATTGTCCTATCATAATAAACCATACATCAATGGAAAGCTTATTTATTCAGCTTTGAGATGGTGTATAAATCTCAATTTCAAAAAATTGACTTATGACTGGTTTTGTGGTCCAGGGTCACATATAGGACCCTATGAAAACCATTTTATTTTTACCCAAATCCTGTTTTAATTTTTTTTATAAATTCCATTTTTATTCCATGAAATTTTTCTGTGTCTAATTTTTTTTTCCAGTTTGAATTTTTCTGTACTCCTTTTTAATGGTTAAATTTTATCAAAAAAAAAAAAGAAATCATGGAACTTATACAGTTTAACAGCAATTTATTATTATTATTATTATTAAGTTTAACAAAAATACATATTTAGGGCCCTATGCAATCTATTTTATTATAATTATTATTATTATTTTCTCAATTTCTGTGTTTTCCATTAGAATGTTTCTGGATTCCATTTGAATGGTTTTATCAAAAACATATCTAATTAATTAAACTCATAAAAACAACTTAATTTATTAATTTGTTTAAAATAATAGGGCCCAATAATGTTTAGTTTTTTCAGAAATTATGTGTTGTTTATTTAAATTTTTCTGGTAATCAAATGAAGGCATAAAACATGAATTTATCTTTTAATGAAATGAATATTATACAAACCCTTTCATATTTTTGTCGAAACAAAGTGCTGCACAACAGAGGTTTAATGTTAAAATCATGGAAGAGAAATTGTGTGATTATTTAAAAACGTTTTAATTACGTTTAAATAATAATTGTATTATTATTAGTAGTAGTAGTATTACATTAAGACAAACATTCTTTAGTACAATAATATATTTCTGTCACAATTTCTTCAACTTGAATATAACTTTTATTTTGTTGGGTTACTGTGAAGACCTTTAAGTTTCTGTGTGTACGTGATTAAACAATAGTTTTTTTGTAGTCATATAGTGAGACTGCAGAGGCCGCAAACATAACTCAGGTTTATAGCAATTTATTCTTGACAAACCACGTAAGCCATATTTAAAAAAAAAAAATGTTGGGCTGGAAATGCAATATGTAAAAAAAAATGATAGGATTCTCACCTTCCATTTACTTTTGGCAAAGTTCTTCTTGATCTGAGCGCTGACAGACTCGTGAATGTTCCTGTCGAGAGCCGTGTCTCCAGAAATCCTTCAAAATTAGAGATGAGGGATGAGTTACTAATGCAATTTTGTTGAAAAGAGGAGAAGGATATTATGATCATAGATTAAGTCAAAAAATAACACTTTTTTTTTTAGGTAATCCTACCATGGGTGCTGTAAAGCCTGTTCACATGTGTATCTCAGAGTCGGTTCTTTCTCCATCAAGTGACTGATGAAATCCTTGGCTAGGACGGGATGTGATCGATAATATGTTTGTCAAACAATATTCAAGCATTAAGAAAGCATTAAGAAAATGCCCAGGATTGAGCTCATCAGTAGTTTTGAGAAGGTTTTTCTTCACTATTGGCAGACCAGTCGCATTATATAAGAATGAACTCAGTTTAACATTGTTCCATCACTAATGGTATTTTTATTTTTAAAAACCTGCTGTTGAGCTCAGTTGGTGCAGTCATTTGAATCAAGAGCTTGTCAAAATGATGGTACTGGACTATTATTACATTATCATGACTGAAGATCTACCTGAGTCAGAGATGTCATCCCAGTACGGAGAGTCAAACTCATACTCTGCTCTGAGAATCTGCTCGAACAGCTTGGCGTCATTTTCATCGTAAAATGGAGGATAGCCACATAAGCTGCAAAAGACATAGCTTTGTAATAACAACAAACAGACTGTTAATTATCCCTCTTATTAGTTGGCTAATCATAAACAAACAAATAAATCAATATGAAAGATACAAACTTGAAATTCTGACTTTTTTTTTCTCAGAACTGCATTATATAAACTCGCAATTCTGAGAAAAAAAAAAAATCTGAATTGTGAAATATAAACAAAAAAAAAATGTCAGAATTGCTAGATACAAATGCAATTCTGAGAAAAAAAGTCAGAATTGTGAGTTTACATCTCGCAATTCTGACTTTAGTTCTCAAAACTGCAATTATAAAATGGATGGTTCCGGTCCTTGATTCTGATTGGTTGAGCTGCGTTCAAAGCTGTTGTAAATTACACTACAAACATACACCTTCGTTTACTTCTGTGTGTTGCACGGCAACCACTTTGTTGGAACCACAACTGTTTCTGAGGAACTACATTGTTTGGTGGAAGAATACTGTTTTTATTTATATCATTACACTTTATTTGCTCGGTTTTTTTCTGTGAAACCTGACTACGTATATGGAATATCCATTTTATAAAAGCAATAAGCCCCGTGAAGCTGTGGTTTACAGTGAATTTATAACAGCTAAGGCGTCGTGCCTAACAATGCCCCTTAGTTGTTATAAACTGTAAACCACGGCTTCTTGGGGCTTATTGCTTTAGTTTATATCACGCAATTCTGAATTTATAACTCGCTATTCTGAGTTTATGTCTCACAATCTGACCTCCTTTCTCAGAATTGCTAGCTTTTATCTTGGAATTCTGGCTTGGAGTTTATATCTCACAATTCTGGAAAAAAAAGTCAGAATTTGCATCACGCAATTCTGAGAAAACGGTCTGAATTGCGAGACATAAACTCGCAATTGTGAGAAATAAATCAGAATTGTGAGATAAAAAGTCGCAGTTTCTTTTTTATTCAGTGGCGGAAACAGGCTTCCATAGAATTGACCATACAGAAAAAATTATTAAAATACATTTAATAAATAAATGATTTAAATAAAAAAATTCATTCATATAAAAAATATATATATATTTAAATGCACAAACAACATGTTTTTGATATGACAAATACATAAATAACTAAATACGAAATATTGATTTAGATTGAAATATTGATTTATGCAAATTCATTATACATTTTTTCCTAAATAAATAAATGAGAATTGACCATAAATGCAGTACAAATAATTAAACAGATTCAATACATTAAATCAAACTAAATAAATTCCTATAAAATTGACAATCAATCAATACACACAAACAAAATTGTTGTGATATGACAGATGCAGATCAAGAAATACTCACAGGATATAAGAAATCACTCCTATGGACCAACAGTCTACAGCTTTACTGTATGGTTTTTGTGCCAAGACCTCTGGAGCTGATTGAGAGGGTGGGAGAGACAGAAAAGCTTTCAGTGTTTCTTTTTCTCTGTTTAGTTCCCTTTCCTTTTGAGCTTTGTAGAGAATGAGGGCAGCATCAAAGAGGCACTTTAAAATGCTAGCACTTGACATTGTATGGCATTCCAAATGACTGCGAGCCTCTAAAAACCGACACATTACTGACCCTTGCTAAAGACGGTAAAATAGATTGAAAAAGGCAGGAAAAATAGCCCTCATTCGTACCTACGTATCCAGGTGTCCCACAGGCAGTTGACATCACACTTCCCGAGTCCTCGATCTTAGACAGGCCAAAGTCACTGATCATGATATTGGAGTCCTCTTCCATACTGTAGTACAACAGATTCTCTGGCTGCACAGAAAGAGAGTGAATGAATATCAGCTGAACGTAATTTCCCCCGAATCACATTAAATCAATACCTTGCTACATTTATGGACATCCATTGGTGCACTCTTTTCATATGCATGATAACACTGTGTTATAATCAGACTTGACAACCGTTCCATCACATACCTTCCATGTTAATTTAAGTTTTTCTCAGGACCATCCATGACAAACAGCACACAACAGGACATTTTATTGGTCACTTGGGCTATGTTTGGAATACAATACGACTATAAAACTCTTATTATTTCTATAAAAGTCCAAAAGCAATTTTTTTAATTTTTATTATTTAGCAAGGATGCATTAAATTCATCAAAAGTGGCTGTAAAGATTTTTATAATGTTACAAAAGTTTTCTATTTCAAATAAATCCTGTCCTTTTGAACTTTTATATTCATCAAAGAAACCTGAATTCAAATATGTATCATGATTTCCACAAAAAGTTTCAACACTGATAATAATAAGAAATTACTTCAGCACCAAATCAGCACATTAGAATTTTGTCTAAAAGATAATGTGACACTGGAAACTAGAGTAACAACTAGGGAAATTAAGTTTTTCCATAAATTACATTTTAACATACACTAAAATAGAAAACAGTTATTTTAAATTGTAATAATATTTCATAGTATTAGTGTTTTTACAGTATTTTAGCAAATAAATGCAGTCTTTGTGAGCTGTTTTAAAAATCGTACCCACCCTAAAATTCTGAATGAATTTTTTGAGTGAATATATTGTCATATTTTCTTGCCTTGACTAGCAAGAAACCTATATTAAAAATACGAAATAACTTTTTTATTTAAGAGATGGTAACTGGATTACACATACTTATTAACCTTAATGTTATGAGGTTGTGTGACAGCAATGTGGCATAATACAGTTTAAAACATTCAACATATTTGCACATATTTAACATATATACTGCTTTGGCATACTTTTAGAAAAATTAAAGGTGCAGTATGCAGTACTGTAAGCATTACACTTGTATTCCATTCCAGCCTATTTCTGTCAAGTTTTTTTTTTTTTTTTTTTATTATTAGAAAAAAGATTGCATACTGAATCATTTTCACATTACGCCTGGTTAGAAAGGCAGTGTGTAATTATATGGAAAGAATATGTAAGCATTACCTTCAAGTCTCTGTGCACAATTCCCATATCATGCAGATACTTGACTGCATCTAAAATCTGCCGAATGAGTTTGCTGGCATCTCTTTCTGTGTAGAAGCCTTTTTCCACAATCCTGTCAAAGAGCTCTCCCCCCGATACGCTGTGAAGACCCACACACACAAACTACAATTAGCGCCTCTACTATAATCACACAAGCGTTCAATTGACACTGCAGATTAAACCAACATCAGCCAGTATCTTTTACAATGATTATGGTTGATGTGGTTGCGAGTGCTGAGAAAAACTCACAGCTGCATGACCAAATACAAATGCGACTGACTTTCGAAGATGTCTTCCAGTGAAACAATATTCTCATGTTTTATTCTGAAAAAGAAAAGAAAACAGCAATGATTAGAATCTAAACTGGCAATCAGACTTACTATTTCAGCTGATGGACAGTAAAATGGCTTAAGATCCTTACATTAGGGACCAGAACTTGTAGGATCCAACTTGCACAACCTGCAGATTGATATTTTACATTGTGTATATTGATTTATTTCACTATAAGGCAGTGTTACTTTTGTATTATTTTTATACTGTTATATAAATATTTTATGTTTTCAGTTTTTATTTTAATTTTAGTTTGTCTTTTTCGTTTAGTTTTTAAATAAATCGATATAACTTTAATTTAATTTCAGTTTAACAACTTATTTATTTCAATTAGTTGCCATAGAAACATTTCTAATTGTTATGTTTTTTAAGTTTCAGTTTTTGAATGAATTAATGAATGAACAATTGAACGAATGAATGCATAAATAAATAAATTAATTTATTAATTAATTTATTTTATTTGCCAGGTGTGCACAAATACACAGTGAATTTTTTTCATTTTTTTTTTTTCATTTTTTTTTTTCATCTAATTTCACATTTATTTAAATACTGAAAACTATTTTTTAATAATTTTAGTTTTAGTTTTTTTCTTTTCTTTGGATTTCTATAATCTAATTTCAAATTTATTTCAATACTTAAAACTATTTTTTAATCATTTTAGTTTTTTTTTTATTTTATTTGGATTTTTATCATCTAATTTCAAATTTATTTAAATACTGAAAACTATTTTATAATAATAATAATAATAATAATAATAGTTGTTGTTAACAATAACGACACTGCTGTGAGGAAATGTAATATGCATGTGAAAGTCATTGCATTGCTCTAAAGATCTTTTTATGCTCTATTCATGATGGCTTTCCTTCCTTCTTCCCTATTTTTAATGCGCTTTCTCAGTCACCGGCTATACTCAAATCAGACATTAATAACATTTCGCTCTATCTCTATTTGACTTCCACTCTTTTGGTTTCCTGCCTTCCGTTTGATTACAGTTTTTCACACCAATGGTGGGATTCTCTCTCTCTCTCTCTCTCTCTCTCTTAATTCTATCCCTATTCCTCCTCTTTGGTCCCTTTCTTTCTTTCTCTCTTTCACAATACTGCTGCGGGGAACCTCCATACCATCTCAGCCTCTGTGTGTGCTGTTGCCCTGGCAACAGAGTCACTAAAAATAGGACTATCTCCAGTACTCTTGACATTTCCGGTACACACTTCTACGATTTCTAAAGCTATAGCACATTTTTATGGCACAGATAGCATTCACAAGAGCGTTTCTTCTCTCAAAGAGCAATTTGGCTTTTAAGAGGAAAAGGAAGAGACCTTTCAGCATCTTAACTGACAATTATCCTTAACACTACCTCACAAAGAGAGTCAAGCTCTCGGCAGCATCCGTCCTATATCTGCACACAAATCATGACATGGTTTCGCTTGATCTCAAACAGTGCTGTTATCTGTTATTGGCCTTGTAATCAAAGAGTTCAGTCCCAAATACTATGGTAAAGGTGTGCTGCAGACGACAGGTTTCCTCTGTTTGGCTTTCTCCATATATGATAAATACATGCTATCCTGAATAAAAAAAATTAACAGCTTAAACCAGCCAAAGGCCAAGTTGGACCTCAGCTGGTTTAAATGGTTGATCTGCCAGCTGTCCATCTTGACTATCAAGCTAGATTTTTATGCTGTAAATCATTAGATAGCCAGTTCTGACCTGTGTAGCACAGCAATCTCATTCTCAATGCTGTTCTCCTTTCCCTCCAACGCTTTCTTAGGGATGCATTTAATGGCCACGAGTCGCTGGGTCTTCTTCTCCTCAGCCAGGAACACCTCAGAGAACGCACCTCTGGAGGACAGGAAAGATGGAGTTAGTGCTATTAGATATTTAACTTGCCCCAGTGGACCTCTAGGTTATTGTTATGAAAGCAGACATAAACCAATATATTGGCCAGAGCTGCATTTCCCAAAAGTAAGTGCACCCACGGTCTCTACGATCTAATTAGTTGATCGATATTTCAAGATTATTAACATCAGTCAGTAAGCATAATCAAATTTGATTATTTAAAAATATATATATTTTCGATCATGGTAATTGTAAATATTAACGATACTGATTACATTTAAATGTTTTAAAGAATTGTAAATATTTATTGTAAATAGTACATGATAAAAACTGCAATTGCAATTATTATGTGTGTTAAGTTTGCCACCAATATTTGATATAAATCTGGGGTTTGCCAGAAATATTTATATACAGTTAAGAATAACAACCATAAAATAACATATAGGCTACCTTTCAAAGGTTTGGAGGTTTTTTTTTATGTTTTTGAAAGAAGTCTCTTATGCTCATTAAGGCTTCATTTATTATTATTCAAAAATGTATTAAAAACTGTAATACTGTGAAATAAATATATTAATATAATATATTTTAAAATGTAATTTATTCCTACGATGCAAAGCTGAATTTTCAGCATCACCTTCAGAAATCATGCTGAAACATTTCTTTTAATAAAGTTTATAATGAATATAAAGCTTAATAAACTGCATTTATTGAAAAATAAATCTTTCGTAACTCTATGAATGTTGTTACTGTCACTTTTGATCAGTTTAATGCATCCTTGCTGAATAAAAGTATTAATTTCTTTTAAAAAAACTCAGTAGGTCTAGTGTATCTCTGAACAGCTTAAAAGTTAATGCACATAAGTATTTCTACATTACTAATGGATTGATAGTAAAAGCACTGATGCATTTTTACCCTTCAGCGGTAATTCAACTCTGATTGTGTTGTGTAACACAACACAAAAGGGACGTAAACAGCACTGACGCCTTTTCCAGAGTATTTTTCTTTTTTGTGTGTGTTGTTTGTGCAACAGAAATATTGTGAGAGGCTGATATTTTATCAGGCCAGACTCTTCAGGTGGGAAAGATGAAACAGTACGTCTGCATCCTGCAGAGGGACACAGGTAGTGCCAGAAAAGGACAAACAGCACAAGCTGTTTAATCATCCAAGGAATGTTTCCATGTGTTTAGGCATCTATGTGTGTGTTTGTCCTATTTCGAGCATCTTTTCAGGCTTTTACAGGTTTGTAGACAAAACACATTCATTCTCATTCTCTTCTTTAAACACAAAGCCTGTGTGTTAAAACAAGCACTGTCATGTATAATCTAGCTGTCCCGAACACACACTCCCTTAACTGCCTTCTTAATCACAGAGGGAGCAATTAAACATACAATTTGCCACTAAGGAAAAGAGAAATAAACAAGCCAGAGAATAAATGACAGTAGAGGAAATTTCTTTTCCTCACTTCCAAGACTAAATTTTATATAGTGGTAAAATCCTAATTATGATTTCAAACATTTCATTCTTATTTTAGATGTCTCAAACAATTCAAAAATAGCATCTCCTAAACATAAATACAGATACTCAGCTAACAAAAACACACTCTTAAAAATAAAGGTGCTTCACGATGCCATAGAATAACTTTTTTGTCTAAATGGTTCCATAAAGAACCTTTAACATCTGAAAAAATCTTTCTGTTTCACAAAAGGTTCTTATAGGGAAAGAAGGTTCTTCAGATTATAAGAAGGTAAGAAAGAGATGGTTCTTTAAATAAAATATTTTTTTGTAAATAAAACTCTTTCAAGGCATGTGTAAAACATATAATGAAGAAAAACAAGTGAATTTGAGAATAACAGGAAATTTGGGCTCAGTCATTATGTGTCATGTGTACAATTTGCTGAAATCACAGAAGGCACAGTTTTTTTCTTGCATGCGTGCCTGTCTGTTTCCATGAGGATGATTTCAATTAAAAGGACCTTATAATATGTTGTTGTTGAGATCTCCAATGACCTGGAAGCCATGCTATAGTGAGTCATGATCACAGCAGGGTTGTTTAGTGAGAGAGAGCAGCTCATACAGCACTGCAGCTGTCAACAAACTTTCTACTGGACTCGTATCACAGACTTCTCAGACTGCCTTAAGTGGAAAGGGGGAGGTGTGGGGGGCAAAAAGGAGGTCGGGAAGAAAGAATGAAGGAAAGAAAGAGCGAGTGAGAGGAAATGAAGAGAGCGGTAGCTGTGCTGTTGCCGTGAGACATGGTGTAATTAAGGCCTCCCGTGGCTTCCTGTGGGTAAAGGAGGAGGAAGAGAGGAGAGAGAATGGAAATTAGGAAATGATATACAAGACAGCCGATGTGGGTGTTTGGGTCTGTAAATAAGAAAATTGTGTCGCAGAGACATATAGCTGATGGAATGCCTTACATATGTTACAAGGCCAATCGTTTTCCAACAGCAGCTCTGTGCACTAAAATAGATTAAATCATGCTCATGGTGTAAAGTGTTTCTCTAGTGAGGGGTTCAGAATCATTGAGATATTATAGTTTACATGTCAACAAAAAGTGAAAACAACATCAACAACATGAAAGGAAAAATTACAAACATTCATATTCAAATTAGTTTTATACACTAATGCTTATATTACATTACACTGTTTATGTCGCATGTTTAAATGTGGTACAACAGTGTTGAGAGACTCTTACTGGTCATTTGAAAGCATTATTAGATTAGCTAAAAATATTCCAATTTTACCTAATATTTAAATATGCATGAGGAGGAACAATAAATTATGGGAAATTTGTCTGAATGTGTGGGCCCAGTCATTATGTGTCAATTTTCTGATATCATAAAACATAAACATATTTTTGGTGTTGCATACTGTTAATTCATTGCTTCAATAACTATAAAAATATAAGTAATTTAAGTCTAATTTATTTAATAAGAGCTTAAGATTCTGTCTCTGAATTGTCTCTCTCTATTCTCTCTCTCTCTACACACACACATATACACAAAAACACACACAAATATATTATTTTTTAGTATGTTTAAATCAAATTTTTACAATGTCTAGTAGAGTTATTCAAGTAATACTGACGCTGCATTTCATTTAACCACTGTACCTGACCTGGAAAATAATCTGTGAAGCAATAATCCAGTCATTCAAAGATTTAGTGCCGGAACACTAGACATCTCTCATTATGATTTAACTCCAGGAACAACTCAACTTTTTATCTATCATGCCTTTTGTCTGCCACAATAATTGATCAGGTTAATTTACATTACATTCAAATTATTAAATACATTTTTGTTCTCAGCAAATAATGATAAAATTTATTGATTTCCCTTGTAAAAAAGGCATTTAAAAACTCACTCTGATTCACACAGACTCACTCTAACAAGCTGTGATTAATAATTGAACAAAAATGCAGCATGAGTGGCTCTGTTTTCTTTTTTATGGATGTCTTTTAAAAGAGTAGGTTGTTTGGGGAGCTTTTTCTGTAATTTTAGATTCCCTTAGAAAGCCGTATAGATTTGGCTGTTACTACTGACTGAAAAAAAAAAAACCTCAGACATCATTCCGACCTGACAAAACTTGCTAAATAAAACTGGCCTTCTGGTAAACTAAGTGTAGTCTTTCAAAACACCTTTCTCATTTTGTTTAGGAAGATTGGCTGTTTAAATCAACAAAGAGACCTTTGAAAAAAAACAGCTCTGAATTCTCATTCATCCTACTTCTGTGACACTCACATAAACAAACTTTCATCAAAAAAACTTATCCTGTCACCATAGCAACCAGTTTCCTTTGACCTCTTCTGCCCACTTTGTAAATACGATGAACACTATAAATGACTAAACCAAAAACAAAACAGCAAAGTCAAAGTGATGTTTGAATTCTGTAAGCTTTGAAAAAGCACAAATATAAACAGTCCATTTTGTTTCCCAAATATCACTGTTTTCAGACAGCAACACTGAAAAAACACTGAGAAAAAGTCACAAATTTAAAATACTAACCTCTTGTCTCACAAAAACAGACCTTCTTCTTACAGAAACAAGATAAGCAAACTGTTATTTGTATATATTAGTTAGCGCAATGACTTAAGCACTTACTCATAACATATCAAAACAAAGTCTCCAAAGTACCACCTGTTCTTAATTATGTTAACAGCCATGTACATTTGTATAAACTGTATAAATTACAATATGGAAAACAACCAGAATAGATCATACTTACAGTTGCAATTAACTGTTTTGCAATTAACAACTCATATATCTTTTTATAGCTACTCCAAAACACACATGTACCACTTACTCAAACATTAGTCTCTCGATATATGTAGCAAATCCTGCATAGTCTGCTAAAATTAAAAACTCTCTAGTGTCCAATTGTAAACCATTTTTCATGTTTTATTTTAATCAAAATCCAGGTCTGCAGCTAAGCCAGAGCAGATACAATTTCCCCAGAATAAATCAATTGACTCCACTCAAAGAATTCACGGATAAACCAATTCCATAATCTACTTTAGAAAAGAGGCTTTCTGTCAACATATACAGTTAAATCCTCTGAACAACGCCTTACTGGCAAACTAGTCAAAACCGCATGACACTGTGAAAACAAAGACCATTCCATTTTCTGTCTATAGTTGCATTAATGCGAGATTAATTATACAGTGTGTGGTCTAAGAGTACAGAATGACAGAAATCTTTTGAGCCATCTTTCTAAAGAGAAAAATTGAAATCGCATCATATGACCCCTTTAATACAACTATAGTTATAGAGTCCAGAGTGTTCACTGATCATCTGATGGATGTGACAAACAAGACTGAGTGGCTGACTTGGATAAAAGTGTCTGCCAAATGTTTATATATAAATGTCATGTACAGTAACATTATGCAAATTCCGAAAGTCAAATTGCGAATGTTTGCAAGGTACAACGGGATTCATTTATGAAACGAATTGTGTAAAACCATTCTACCATAAATTGTCGCATTCAATTCAATGCAACAATTTATGTAACACTGTGTCTATACTAGAAGTGACGGACGTCACATTGCTTAAGGCGGTCAGCACTGGAAGTGTCGAAGCTGCAAGTCACCTTAAAGGGACAGATCACACAAAAATGAAAATTCTGTCATCATTTACTAAACTTCACGTGAGTCCAAACCTGAATTTCTTTCTTCTGTTGAACACAAAAGAAGATAGAGAAAAAAGATCTATCTATCTATCTATCTATCTATCTATCTATCTATCTATCTATCTATCTATCTATCATTTATGGCGCTTAATATTTTTGTGGAAATTGCAAAACATTTTTTCAGGATTCTTTGATGAATAGAAAATTCTAATGAAAACCATTTATTTGAAAATTAAATCTTCTAACATTATAGCCTACATGTCTTCTTTAAAGTGACTTTTGATCAGTTGAATGTCGAATTAAGTATTAATTTCTTTCAAGGAAAAAATCTCACTGACCCCAAACCTTTGAACAGTACAGTGTATGTATAATATTTGCAATTAATTGAAATCAATCCAGGATATTTGTAAATAAAGTAAAATGTGTACTCATGTTAAAAGGGAAATTAAAGTGGCTGGAAAAAACTGTTACAAAAATAGAAAAGTGGGATCTGTCAACTAAAGGTGCATTGCAATTTGCCGCAAGGTATCCACCTCTAAACAAAACTGCACTTGGCCAATTTATATATCATTAAAATGGTCTCCTTCTGTTGAGGTAGACATTTCTTTGCCAGAATAAGCTGCAAAGTGGTCCAAACTTTATGTTGAAGGTATAAAGGGCTGAGGTTTTAGGGTCAAGACTGACAATTGCTCCACAGTGATGCTAAGAATGTATCTCTGGTGAGTGTGTAGCATGCACGGCTCCAAAGAAGGGGATTTAACATGAGGCTGGCCATGTGAACTCAAGCTGAAGTAAGCATGCCCAAATGATTATGTTATGCCATCTGAAATAGCAGTCATTCTGGCCGCAGGAGGGGAGAGACACTCATAACAACCCCCTGAAGAACATTATATGCTTGTGTATGAGTCTGTGTGTGCGTGTCTGAAGGTTTCATCACAGCTCTACGCTAGTGACTTTCCCCTCAGCAGTGCCTTGGAGGTTGGTGATGTGCTTCCCACCCAGCATTCGCCGTCCTGCTTCTCACGTGCTTCGTGAAAGATCTTGCATGCGTGTCGCTAAGATTCAGCATGGCAGATCGGTCTGTCCATCTGTTTATCCCTCTCTCTGGCTCCCGTCCGCAGCCACATCGGCCAAGATGCGCCGAACGTGACAGTAAAATGTACACACTCTGCCCACGCACTATAAATATATCTGCAAACATAAAAGGGCTAGTGCACTTAGGGTCGACGAATGCTCTCTTGTCCTCTACTACGACTGGCTTCATGAATAATAGAAGCAGGTCTACACGACTTAAAAACAGAAATGTTGTTGTTGCTTTTGTAGGAAAGCATCTGGGAATAATATAAATGCGAATGTAAATTTAACTAATTCCCAATATTGACAGATAATGAAAGCCCTGCTGCGTGCCACACTGAGGTGTCATTAATCACACCCGGCGAAGTGAGAAAAAAAAGCAACTGCTCCAACAGAAAATGGATGAGATCTGTTTCTGATGCCACTCGGTGCCAATATACTCTGAATATTGTTTTCATAATGCCAACATGACATATTGTTATTCTCAACTGACTAAAACAAATGAAGGGGATCTACAGAAGAAGATTAGGAATAAGAATACTTGTTGATACAGTGGTTGCAAGTGTGATTCAACAGTCGGATGGTAGAATGATTTCCATACAGAACTAAAACACTGTGAAGACCTGATTTTCCATCATGAGCTTTGTGTGGTTTAAATGTCCTTTTCGTAGTGTATGAAATCACTCAAACCAAGATTATTATCGTTGTTAATTGAAATAAATCTAAAATAAAATATATTAGAGCATAAAAAGCACAAAAATGACTAAAACAGAAACTGAAATAAAAATAAATTAAACCTAAATAGTAATGAAAGCACAGAACAAAATGACTAAAAATTTAACTAAAATTCAAATGAAAACTGAAAATATAAACATAAAAGCTAATTCAAAATATTAATAAAACTATAATAGTATAAAAATAATACTAAAATAACACTTGTTTCTGGCCACTTTCATTGTAAAACAAGCAATGAATTTATCAAACACTCACGTCCCCAAGACCTCCTTGAAATCGTAATTTTCCTTGATGTCAGTTGTCTTCTTTTTCCATCCATTTTCATCATCTCCTAAAGGCATTGTATAGTTGATTTCCACTCAGGAACTTCAAAAAAAAAAACAGAAGTAGAGATCAATGAATAAATCAATGAAAGTCAATTCAATAGAAAATTAGACATAGAAACAGAAAAGAGAAAACAATGTTGCAAAAAAACTTTATCGCTCTTGGTGTGAACGGGGCTTAACTATAAAGATAATGATATAGTTCTTAAAATCGTTCTCAGTATTAAAGAATAGCAGAGTCCACACCACAACTATAACGATAAAGGCACAGAGAAACGATATCTTTGGAATCACTTTCAGACCGATTTTTTCCAGCTGATGAACGATAAAAATATTGACAGCCAATCAGATTCAATCTTGCTGTCACGAGCTTGAGAATTTAAAGCAGCAGACGAGCGTGCGCTTAGAAACAGACGATATATCGTTCGCTGGTGTGGACGCTAATCTCTTTATCTTTATAGTTATCGTTCTTGGTGTGAACGGGCCTTTATTCATTGTAATCTTTGTCATCTTTAAAGACATTTAAAATAGATAAGCACTGGTCATATAAGTTTGACTGTTGTAATTCTGGAACTTATACAAATTTTTTTTTCAAAGGTCACACCTTCTTTCACTGACCATTTGTTGACAAAGAACAAAAAATATCGGCTCAGTTATACCCTGTTCGTAGAAACCAAATCAAAGGTGGCAAAATAACAAACAAGATTCAGCAATCCATTAAACTTGTACATACAGTATATACATCAAATATATCATGCATATATCATAACTTTTATCCTGTCAACATTCAGTTAAAGTACAAGTTAGATTTTTCAGATCTGTGCAACAAAGTACAAAAAGTACGTTTATTGTATTATTTTTTGATCTGGTACCAAAGCAATGCAATGGTGTTTTAACATGTATATAGTAATTCCATGCTATACCATGGAATATTAATATGACAATCATTCAAATCCATGCTATACCATCAGTACCTTAGTACTACCACATTACTTTTACCAAAGGAATACACACACGACGAAACAAGGGAAAAATCAGCTATGAACAGTTGTTCCACAGATAAATTGTAAACATGCACAAAACCCCTTACCAATATCTGAAAGTGTTCCGCATCTCGAGTCATTGAACAAGCAATGCGCTATGCCAGTGGATGCATAGCCTATTGTTCGTGTATCAGTGTGTGTGTGTGTGTGTGTGTGTGTGTGTGTGTATTCAGACACTGCGCATAGATGCGCATGCAGGAGTCTGTTGCTACCTGCACTAATAATCTTCTAAGAACAGACAACGAAGCATTAACATGAATTGACTGGAAACAGATAAAATGTTTGTTTTAAATCGACGTTATCTTACACAGAATCCTAATATGCAACATGGACTTGTGTATTAACCACATCATGCATGAAACCTTGCAGTGGCATTGCAGAAGATTCTGATACTATATTAAATCAGTTCATACACTTTTACAGCTGACTTCGAGGAAAACTTCAAATAAATGTGATACCTGATCGTCTGCTCCTACGGACGGATGATCCTCTTCTGCCTCTTTATCTATCCGCAATTCTCTTTTGATGCAATAGTTGCGGGATCTACCCTGACGTCAAGTAGCGACTGGAGGAGGCGTCTTTCATTTGACAATATATTGATACAGTCCGGATACTATGATACTATTCCCAAGAGCCATTCGCAAAACCCTATAGATTTATAAGCTATTAAGGTTTGTAAGTAGACGAGTTTTGAAAACGCCTGCTGGACCACAATGACAGGACATTAAAAAATGACAGTCAATACATTAAATAAATAAATAAATATCCCCTCAAAATAATTTAAAACACGTACATTTGTGTCACCTTTTTGTACATTTAAAATTTTGTCTGATGTTTTTATATATATATATATATATATATATATATATATATAATTTATTTATG
>NW_015552647.1:2092096-2118693 GCF_001515605.1 Sinocyclocheilus anshuiensis
TATATATATATAATTTATTTATGTCTTCTATCTAAATCTTATTTTAATTAATTAATGTATCAATTATGTTTATTAAAGCATGTTCATTTTGTGGCCTAAAACAGCGTTTTTAAGCAAATAATTATGAGGTTCCATTTGTGTCAAAAATGACTACAGTCATTGTCAGTGTCTACAGTCATTGCCTACTTGTTCAGGTAAATCAGTATATGTTGGCGTGTATGTTGTCTGTTGACGTTGTCTTAATCTGTCGTCCTGCTTGCTTTTTCTCTGTCGTTTAATTGCTGTCGTCCTTATTGTCATTTTGTTCTGTCGTCTTGTTGTGTCGTCCTAACTGTCATCTTATTCTGTCGTCCTTACTGTCGTCCTAACTGTTGTCTTGTTCTGTCGTCCTAACTGTCATCTTATTCTGTCGTCCTCACTGTCGTCTTTACTGTCGTCCTAACAGTCATCTTGTTCTGTCGTACTGTCGTCTTTACTGTCGTCCTAACTGTCATCTTATTCTGTCCTCTTTACTGTCTTCTTGTTCTGTCGTCCTAACTGTCATCTTATTCTGTCATGCTTAATGTCGTCTTGTTCTGTCATCATAACCTTCATCAGCGCTGTAAAGTTAGTTTCACATTTCATATTCGACTAGGCTGCTTTAGGGACCGTCTGCAAATTTACCTCACAGTACAAAATGAAGTACAATAATTAATTCAAATTAATGTTTAGGAAAAAAACTACTGTAATTCACCAAAAAAGGCTTTTTCATGTTCCAAAGGTTGTAGTATGTACCTAGTTACAAAACGTACGAGTTTGCCAATATCTCCCTTACTGTATGTACAACAGTGCACAAAATATTTTATGAAAAAATGACAGTAATTTACCAATAGGTCTTTTTCATGTTCCAGAGGTTGTAGTATGTTCCTAGATACTGACATGTGAGATTTTGGCAGTTTTGTAGTACATTTTCAGTTACAAGACTGACTTATGATTTGTGAAATTTTGCTCATACCTCCTTTACTGTATGTACAGTACACAAATATTTTTAGAAAAAAATATAGTAATTTATCAATAGGTTTTTTTATGTTCCAAAGCTTGTAGTACATTCCTAGTTATGAGACTGGCTTACTACAGGTGATATTTTGCCAATATCTCCCTTACTGTATGTACAGTACACAAATATTTTTAGAAAAAGGTTGTAGTGTTTTCTTATTTACAAGACTGACTTACTACAGGTGAGAGTTTGCCAATATCTCCCTTACTGTATGTACAGTACACAAATAATAATTTAAAAAACTACAGTTTTTCACCAAGAGGGTTTTACTATGTTCCAAAGGTTGTCTTATATTTAGTCAGTTTTGCCCACTAGTAATTTACCAATAGTTTTTTTTGTTTTGTTTCATGTTCCAAAGGTTGTACTACAGTATTTTTTATGAAAATAATTGTGTACTGTACATATATGACGGGAGGTATTGGCAAAATCTCACACGTAGTAAGTCAGTCTTGTATCTAGGAACATACTACAACCTTTAGAACATGAAAAAAAAACCTATTGGTAAATTACTGTAATTTTTTCATAAAATATTTGTGCACTGTACATACATTAAGGGAGATATTGGCAAACTCATAAGTTTTGTAACTAGGTATATTACTACAACCTTTGAAACATGAAAAAGCCTTTTTGGTGAATTACAGTAGTTCTTTTCTAAACATATTTGTGCACTGTACGTCCAGTAAAGCAGGTATTGGCAAAATTTCACCTGTAATAAGTCAGTCTTCTACAACCTACAACCTTTGTAACATGAAGAAAAAAAATACAGTAGCCTAATTTTTTCATGAAAATATTTGTGTACTGTACAGACTGAAGGGAGATGTTGGAAGTATTGTCTAAAGCGAGACATTGGCAAAATATATTTAGTCAGTTTGCCCACTAGGCATTTACTATAGTCCTGTGAGTTAGGACGACAGAACAAGACGACAGTAAGGACGACAGAATAAGATGACAGTTAGGACGACAGTAAAGACGACAGTTAGGACGACAGTTAGGACGACAGAATAAGATGACAGTTAGGACGACAGTAAAGAAGACAGAAAGAATGACAGAACAAGACGACAGTTAGGACGACAGAATAAGATGACAGTTAGGACGACAGTAAAGAAGACAGAAAGAATGACAGAACAAGACGACAGTTAGGACGACAGAATAAGATGACAGTTAGGACGACAGTAAAGAAGACAGAAAGAATGACAGAACAAGACGACAGTTAGGACGACAGAATAAGATGACAGTTAGGACGACAGTAAAGAAGACAGAAAGAATGACAGAACAAGACGACAGTTAGGACGACAGAATAAGATGACAGTTAGGACGACAGAACAAAATGACAATAAGGACGACAGTAATTAAACGACAGAGAAAACGCAGGCAGGACGACAGATTAAGACGACGTCAACAGACAACATACACGCCAACATATACTGATTTACCTGAACAAGTAGGCAATGACTGTAGACAAAGACAAATGTATAGTACAAAGCACAAAGCAGTCGACTCATTTTTGACACAAATGGAACCTCATAAAATGGAACCTCATAGTAATTAATTAATGAAAAAATGACACTTGTAATTTATATGCATGTAATTGCATATGTAATTTTGTTAATAGTATTTATTTAGTATATTTATGTTGTAAAAGTAGCGTTTTTAATTATTATTATTAATTATAAATCTGTGATGTTTAATAGATTTTTCTTTATTTGGCTCCATTACTTTGCTCTTATATCTATATTTCGTCATAATTCATTGTAATCTTTGTTGTCTTTAAAGACCTTTAAAATAGATGAACTGACTGTGTGGCTATGTTAAGTTTAATTACGTTGTAATTCTGGAATCTATTCTTAAAATAAAACATCTTATGTAAATGTTTATCCTATCTCGAATGCCGTTTGTTTTAATTTTTCAGTAAGGAGAAAAGAATATTCAATATTTCAAATATTCTACATTTTCGGAAGTGAGGAGAGGCTTCTTAAATGTACTTCCGGTTTCGTATGACGAAGGAGGCGGGACTTTGCTAGCTATCAACGCTACTTGCTGGCTAACAGTTGCCGCTGTGGTGTTACTGAAGGATTATTCCTAACTGCGCCAATAAAGTCGAGATTTTAATACGGGTAGGTCAGCGTATTTCTAAAACCCTTTGTTCCCCAATACGTTTATAAAGCGCAGCAAAATTAATATAAGAAACCGAAGTGCGCTTTACTAGAGAAGTGAGTGAGTACGAGAGCACACCGCGAGACCGCTCTTTTGTTTGACTGAAACACGGAGCGTCGATTGGCTGTTGGCGTTTAGGGATTGTTTACCGGAAGATTAGCACGCGGCTAAGTATGCTATTCCACATAACACTGTACATGCATATAGTCCAAAGCATAATCGCTTCTGTTAAAGGCTTACTTAACAGCTGGTATAAAAGAATGCATAACGTTATATGGGTGATTAATTAATGTCCAAACTTTCGTTTGTCCTCCATTAAGCAGGTCAACTGTGGTTTGTTTATGATAAGTAGCTCATAGGTATTGTAAACAACATTTATTATGTTGAAATGATATATGGTGATTCTCAAAATCTACAGACATATTATACCATCTTTAAATCCTGAAAATCTGCGATAGTTATCGTAAGAGTTCCTTATTATGTTGTACTCTTATTGCATTCAAATGTGAAGTCGTTTTAGGTTTAACTGGTGACATTTGTTCAGTAAAAAGTATAACCATGCAAATGTATAGAATAGATATTAAGGATTGGTACCTGCCATACAAATGGCATTTATCTCCATGAAATAATTCTGAGAGTCTACATCATTTTATTAATACAACTGGAAGAGTCATAGACATTAATTAGTGCTGGAAGCCCTGAGTCTAAAAGGATGTTTGTTGGTGAACAGGTACCATTTCAATGGGCTCTAAGAGAAGACGAGCCACCTCTCCCTTCAGCAGTGCCAGCGGAGGAGACTTTGATGATGCCACCTCATCCACCCTAGTCAGTGGATGGAAGAGGAGGAGAGCTTCCACTGCTCCT
Organism: Sinocyclocheilus anshuiensis; assembly: GCF_001515605.1. Lineage (NCBI taxonomy): Eukaryota > Metazoa > Chordata > Actinopteri > Cypriniformes > Cyprinidae > Sinocyclocheilus > Sinocyclocheilus anshuiensis. Next base: position 2,096,151 of record NW_015552647.1, read on the forward strand.
TCTGTTGATCAAGTGAGTACATGGCATTTAGTATAGTCAAAACAACTTGCTTTAGCTCACGGTTTGGTTTAGATCATATAACAATGATCTTGTCAGATTGACTTGGACTATCTTTTGATTAGATTGCTGTGTGCCATGAATTGTACAACACTGTCAGAGATTACAAAGATGACCAAGGCAGACAGATCTGTGAGCTCTTTGTTCGTGTACCAAAGAGAAGGTATGAGTGTATTCCTTGTCTTTTAAATATACACTGTCAGCCAAATGTTTGGACACACTTGCATTTTCTTTTTTTAATACATAGTATTTTACATATTTCTAAATGGAGTAAAGCCGTAAAACTGAATGCTGGACAGTTAATGGCTGCTTTTACTTCATTGTCTAGTAGTTCAGGGTTATTATAGTCAGCTATAACTAAAACCATAATATTTTCATTACCTGTAAGTATAAAAATGATTCATTAATGAAACATGACACTTATATTACATCAGTTATCACAATTATACTTATTTATATGTTAACTAAAATAACAGAATGTAAAAAAAACGAATTTATTTCAGCAAGTTTCCAAGGCAACATTTATTAACAGTGAATGTTATTTAACATTTAAAAAAATTGCTACTGAAACTAAATTGCTAAAAAAAAGGAAAAAGAAAAATTAATTCTAATTCACAATATTAATAAATACAATAATAGTCTCTCATTGATACAAAAATAACACTGGCTTAATTTATCCATTTTATAACATAGTACATGCAGAAAAGTAAAAGTAGTAATCACACTTGTAGTTTTATTAGTTCTGTGTCATTCTTTTTAAATGAATTTCACAATGTGATGAAATAAAAACCATACTGAGTTTAATGCATGCAACAGACACTAACCTACACTTCAACCTCCATTCTTATTTTTCCTGTTTTAGGAATCAGCCTGACTATTATGAAGTGGTAAGCCAGCCCATAGGCATGATGAAAATACAGCAGAAGCTCAGGGCAGAGGAATACCAGGATGTAGAGCAGTTCTCAGCCGACTTTCATCTGCTTATTAATAACGCCAAAGCTTACTATCAAGTGAGTTTGCATTTGCATTTACACATAATATTGAAGTTTCTAGCACATGAATCAGTTCAGCCTGTCTGTTGTTTTAGACTGCTGGTTAGTAATAAATGCAATCAACATAGCTATTGCACAAGCAAAACTGTTCAGCATCACAGCCACCGTTAACTCAGAAATGCTAATACACCTGTGGGTCTCTTACAACAGGCTGACAGTGCAGAGTACAGAGCTGCCTGTAGGCTTTTGAACGTCTTCCTGTCTACCAAGAATGAACTGCTACAGGGAGCCGAAGGAGAGGAGGCTGAGGATGATGAGGAAGGTGAAGATGCGGAAAACCCTAGTACTTCCATGGAAGAGGAGGTTAAAACAATTGACTGATTTTTTCTGTTTGTGTTAATGCAGTTTTTATTATTAATATGCACATCCAGACTGATATAATTTTTTCTCCTCTATACACCTTTGCCCAACAGAGACCACCAAGCTATCTAAAAGCCATACTGGAGCAGCTCTTGGAGGCCATAGTATCAAGCACTGATTCCTCAGGGAGGCTTGTTAGTGAGCTATTCCAAAAACTTCCCTCCAAATTGGTTGGTCATTTTGCAGTGTGGATAATCATGACCTGTTTATTACTTTAATTAAAACTGACTTTTCCCATCCACATTCTTTCCTTTCCAGCATTATCCAGACTATTATGCCGTAATAAAAGAACCAATAGATCTGCGCACTGTGGCTCAGAGGATACAGGTATGTGGTGCTTTGAAAATATGCTAGCGGACTATAGCAATCAAAATGTGTAGTGGTGTGTATTTGGAGCTGTTATAATCATTTGAACCGTGACAATACTGTCAAAGGCTGATGTAATATATATATATATATCACGTGTAATTGTTCGTAATAATGATGCCCATTATTTACTTAGCAAGAGTTTTATAATAATTATATTTGTAATTTATGTGCAAGGCATCCAGTGTCAGCTGCATTCATTTATTTATTTTAGCTGTACAAAAACAGTCCGTTATGCTGCTTGATATTGCAAACTGGTATTTGTTATCATATATATTTTTTTACATTTATTATCGTAATTAGGAACATGCTGATTTGTAGCGCAAATAGTTTTGCTGTTTACTTCACTTTATTCTTCTAGTTACTTGCCCAATGAGTCAGGAATCTCTCACATCGACATTAAATGGTTTACTTCCTGTGTTGCAAAATAAGGTGAATAGTAGTAATAATTTGTTCTGTTTTTAGGCAGGACATTACAAATCCATCAGTGCCATGGCCAAGGACGTTGATATTTTGACAAAAAATGCCAAAATGTACAATGAACCAGGGTCACAAGTTTTCAAGGTTTGTGCACTTTATACCCTTGTTGTTTATTCATCCTAAACTTTTAACTCCTTGTATACAACGTAAACACATTTTTGTCTTTGTAAAGGATGCAAACACAATTAAGAAGGTATTTGCCCAGAGAAGGACTGAGATTGAGCAGGCTGAACCCACTAAATCTAGCCTCCGCATCAGGTATTTCTTCTTTTCCTCAACTGTTTGCTTTGAAGTTGCATCTTTTAGTCTAACATGCTGTGTTTTGCTAGAAATCGGAGGTCTGCTCAGGGTGACCGGCTGTCTGCCATCACTATGGCTCTTCAGGCTGGATCCGAAAGTGATGAAGACTCTATTCTGACAGGTACATATCCACAGTTCCCTTTGTCCAAGATAACTCTATAGCAATCCATTTGAAAGAGTCTGCCACTCTTGACTCTTATTCAAAAATACATTTGTCTGTCCTTATACTTTGTCTCAGGCACTGTACGTTATGACACTGGAGAATCGGAGGCAGATTGCGGTCTCAGTGCAAGTGACCCAATCTTCTTGTTGTACCAGTCAGTGCGAGGAGCCCGAAGTGTTCAGGGGCTGCTTCTCGCTGAACCCTTCCTCCAACTGCCCGCACGAAGAGAATACCCAGACTACTACCATCAGATCAAAAACCCCATCTCCCTTCAACAGATCAGGTGTGGATAACCCACGTGATATATCTGCTGATTTGAATCGTGATGTTTGAAAGCAGTCAACATTTACGCACTCTTTCCATATTTTCTATTCTTTATAGGGATAAAATTAAGAATGGGGATTATGAAGGAATCGAGCAGATTGAGGCTGACCTCACGTTAATGATTGAGAATGCTAAACGCTACAACATGCCCAACTCCACCATATACAAGCGTGCTCAGAGGTTACAGCAAATAATGCAGGTCAGTCTGCTTTAGAATTAGAATGTGTTTATTGTCATTGTACAGGTGTACAACGAAAATCTTTTGGCTCCCAGTACAAAAATTAAAAAGTTTAAGAACAAAAGGTCTTCTCCAAAACCTACTGAGAAACCTACTGCAAGAATGTCCTAGTGTTTCAGGGAAATGAGAAAAAAGGGTTGTTGTTTTTTTGGTTGAATGTGTGTTCTAGCAAAAGAAAAGAGAGGTTCGAGATGACGATGAAGGAGATGTCTCTACTGCAAATTCTGACTTGGGAAGTAGTAAAAGGAAAAGGTAATTTTTAAATGATGTCACGCTCATTCTTTTTTTACCCATATGACTTGCAGTCAGTAATATGTTTTAAAAAAATTTTAATGCTGCCATTATCTGGTCCTTAAAGCCACAAGAAGAATACCAAGAAAAACCGAATGAAGATGTTGTATGCTGCAGTGACTGAGGCACGTGAGGCAGGCACTGGACGGCGCCTCTGTGATCTCTTCATGGTGAAGCCCTCTAAGAAGGGTTACCCAGACTATTACCAGATCATCCAAGACCCAATGGACCTGCGTACCATCGAGAACAATATCCGCACTGAGCGTTATAACAATGAGGAAGCACTTATGGATGACATTAAGCTAATGTTTCGCAATGCCCGCCACTATAATGAGGAGGGATCTCAGGTGAGCATCATTACTTTACTCAAGCTGAATGCTAAATTGTAATACAGTACTGTTCAAAAGTTTGGGGTCAGTAAAAAAAAAATTTTCTTTAAAGAAATTAATATTTTTGTTCAGCATGGAGGCATTAAATTGATCAAAAAGACAAAAATGTAATGACAAAGACATTTATAATGTTGCAAAAAAAAAAAAATCCCATAAATGCTGTGCTTTTGAACTTTCTATTGTTTAAAGAATCCTGAAAAATGTCAGTTTCCACAAAAAAATATTTAGCATTAAAAAGTTTTTTTAATGTTGAGAATAATAATATGAAATGTTTATTGTGCATCAAATCAGTATATTAGAATGATTTCTGAAGGATCATGTGAGGCTCATTCTTATCTTTTACAAGTATGTCTATGATGATTTACAGCGGTGTTAAAGGAACCTTTCATTCAGAAATAATATTTCTTCAATATTTAATTGTGTGGGTTCAAACCCGAATATAGTGTCTAAAATTGAAAAGACCTAATTTGAAATTTGTGCTTGCCATTACATTTTTTTTACCTGCAGGTTTATAATGATGCAAACATCTTGGAGAAGATAGTTAAGGATAAACAGAAGGAGCTTGGCCCTCCTCCTGAGGAAGATGACATGGGCTCTCCCAAACTCAAGCTTCGTATGTTTTTTTTTTTTGGGCTAAAATTGGACACTTTAATGCACTAATAAAGAAACAAATTTTAGATTAAATTCCTTTCTTTTTTCTAGGCCGTAGTGGAGTTGCTGCCTCCCCTAAAAAGGCCCGCACCCAGACCACCCCACTCCAGCAGAAGCTTACTGATCTCTACGAAGCAGTGCGCAACTTCACAGACAATCGTGGCAGACGTCTCAGCACCGTTTTTCTGCGTCTTCCATCGCGTTCTGAGCTGCCTGACTATTATGCCGCCATTAAGCGTCCTATTGACATGGAACGTATACGCAGCTACATGGTACAGGGACGTTATCAAGATGTTGACTCGTTAGCAGAAGATTTTATCCTTATGTTCAACAACGCCTGCACCTACAACGAGCCAGAGTCTCTGATATACCGAGATGCACTGCTGCTCCATCGAGCCTTCCTGGAAGCCCGTCGACAAATTGAGGATGAAGAGGAGGGAGATGAAGGTGGACTGGGGGTTTTGTCGGTTGCTTCTCTCGTGCGTGAGCTCATCAGGAACCTCTTCGTTTCGATGATGGGCCACCAGGATGACGAAGGCCGCTGCTATAGTGACTCTTTGGCAGAGGTTCCCGCCATCGATCCCTCTAATCCAGAGGACCCGCCCCTCACTTTAGATATTATTCGTAATAATGTGGATCATGGCCGCTATCGGAGACTGGATGTGTTCCAGGAGCATGTGTTTGAGGTGCTGGAGAAAGCAAGACGTCTCAACAGGTAAGCAGCAGGGAAGAGTGTGAAAATTAGCTATTCTTGTCACCATTAAAGAAACTGGAATTTAAAAGATGCCACTTTCTATAAAATGAACAGGAATGGATTTAGGCTTTAAAAATGACAGAAAAAAACACCACAAAAGGCTCCTTATGACGTGTTCTTATGTGCCAGTGTTTTCTCTTCCCCTCGTTGTGTCTTTCTCAAACCTCATTCCACAATTTAGCATATTGGACCACTTTTATGAGATGTTTTTGATGCTTTTTAAAAATGTTTTCCATATTTTATTAGGGTTCCTGTGCGGTACGGAAAAGTAGGAACTTTTAGTCTTTTCCTATTTGAGCCAACTTTTAGATTTTTTGTCATTTCCAGGTCAGGATAAGTATGGAAAATCAGATAATGGTTAAATAAAATCTGTTTTCTAAAATTTTAAATTCAAATATATATATATAATGTATATAAAACAATAATTATCCGAAGAGTGTTTTTCATGATGTTTAGAGTAGGTATAGTAAAAGAAAAAAGTGATTGTTTAACACAACTGAATGACTATTATAGATATTCAATATGCAAATTATTGCCATTTTTTTAAAATATTTTCTAAATAGATGTAATCCGTAACAATATTATTTTAAAACTTGAAATGTGACTTTAAAGTATTTAAAATGCATGCAGTCTGTGAAAGTGTATCAAATATAATCCTGTAGTTTAACTTGTCAGACTTAATAAAATGCTTTGCATTGAACTCTCTGACATAGCCACAATATTCTGGCATTATTTGGCAACATAATAGCAATAGTCCCATGGGGGAAAAAGATTTACAGATTTTGGAATGACACGAGAGTGAGTGAATGATGAAAAGAACTTCATGAATAATTCCTTTAAGCTCCATTCAAGTCTAACAGAGTGAAGTTTGATGGTAGAGTCAACATGAATAGAAATCAAGTTTAGGACCGGTAATCTGAGAATTCATTACAGCTGTTGTGCGTTTCCAGGACAGATTCTGAGATCTTTGAAGATTCTGTGGAGTTGCAGCATTTCTTTGTGAAGATCCGTGACGAGCTGTGCAAGAATGGTGAAATCTTGCTGACCCCAGCACTGAGCTACACATCCAAACATCTGCATGCCGACATAGATCAAGAGAAGCGAGAGAAACTGCCCCAAGAAACTGAGGAAGACCGGCTGAAACGGGAAGAAGACAGAAAAGGTTCTTTGCTCTTGATGTTTTCAGAAATTGCTTTGCTGTTGCTTCTAGCATTTTTAAAGTTATGTAACACCTTGGGATACCCTTTAAAGTCTTGCTGCTATAATGACTGTCTCTTACAGAAGTGTAATAATGTGCACTTTGCTTTTATGACTAATAGTTCTTCCAGAAGAGGACAAAGCAGAGGGTGCTGCAGGAAGCCAGTGGCCGTCAGGTCCTCAAAGCTCATATAGTCAGGACTGCAACTTTGAGAACAACACCTACAGCGTGGGAGATTGTGTGTATGTTCAGCCTTCAGAAGCAAATTTGCAACCTCACATTGTCTGCATTGAGAAACTCTGGAAGGATGAAGCTGGTGCGCACATTCTCACTTTTTCTTTATTGTCGTTGCTAAATGCTCTATTGCTTTTTTGTTGACGTATCACCTCCATTTGTCAAATGTATATATTTTTTTATATTTCCATTTTCTTGTATTAACAATTGGATGTGTTTGTTGACTGCAGGTGAGCAGTGGATGTACGGATGTTGGTTTTATCGTCCAGGGGAAACTTTCCATTTGGCAACCCGCAAGTTTCTGGAGAAGGAGGTATTCAAGAGTGACTACTACAACCGTGTTCCTTTCAGTAAGATCTTGGGGAAATGTGTTGTGTTGTTTGTAAAGGTGAGTAACATGAGGCAAATATGTTTAAATAATACATTTATATGACCAAGAGGTTCACAAAATAAAGCCATAAGCCACGAGAGGCTGTGTGTTGCAATGAAAGTAACCTTAATGATATATATCTTATTAAATTTACTTTCGTTTCAATATGTTCCTCACAGGCTCTTGAGGAATTTTGCATTTAATTCTCTTGAATGTGGGATTGTTGTTTTAGGAGTATTTTAAGTTGCAACCAGAAGGCTTTAGACCCGAAGACGTCTATGTCTGTGAAACCCGCTACACTGCCAGGACCAAAACCTTCAAGAAGATCAAAATATGGTCCATGCCGCCAAGCTCTGTCAAGCTAGTCTCTCGAGAGGTTCCGTTACCCGTAGTCAGAGTTGCCTCCATGTTTGTCAGTGCAAAAGACAAAGCGGCTGATCTTCCTGATGCGGAGAGTGGTGGCTTCATCGAGAAGGTATAAAGGAAATGATTGATTTTGAGTACATTTCTTGTTTTCGTAAATTAAATTAAGCATGTAATATTCTCTTGCACTCATTACAGGAGCGAGAAGACGTTCCAGTTGAAGTGGCCAATGGGGAGCCAGGATGCCAGTACTATGAACAGCTCCACTACAATGACATGTGGCTTAAACTGGGCGACTGTGTCTACATACGCTCCCACAGGCTGGTGCGACCACGAGTTGGCAGGTGGGCAAAATCGTGCTTATTTTACCCCAATAACTTATTATAAAAGTACACAATTGATAGTAATATAAGCCTACAGCATTAGTCTGAGTTGTTATGGTTGATATGGACAGAATCGAGAAGATGTGGTTGCGGGATGGAGCAGCATTCTTCTTTGGACCCATTTTCATCCACCCTGAGGAAACGGAACATGAGCCAACAAAGATGTTTTACAAACGTGAGGTGTTCCTCAGCAGCATGGAGGAGAACTGTCCTATGACCTGCATCTTAGGTATGGGCACTGAGTGAATAAATTCAATGTAATTGTAATAAAATCCTAGTTTTCATATCAGTTTGCTATCCATCCACAACCCACAACCAACCAAACTGTGGGTGTTCAAGCTGTGATAAAGAAATTTTGCCTACCATTCTTGTCAAATGCACATGTTGCCTTTGGGATCATTAACACTGGAAATACAATTAAGACCTACTACTTGCGGAAGCTTGCAGTGATTTTATAGTATAAAACTAGCCACCACAGAACCCTGAATGCATAATTGAATCGGTGCGGTATCACTTGGCTCGAGTAAGAACAAAAAGCCGCCAAATGAAATAAATTATTGCAGATCCAGTAGCAAATGTATCATGTTGAAACTTAAAAGACCGTATTCCCACAAATGGGATTTTTACAGCTGATTAAGTGCTTGAACATTTTCATTTTAATTCATCTGTTCTCTTCTTCGGTTCCCTACCTTGTATTTGAAAAAAAAAAAACTGACTCTGTTTGAAAACTTACTATGGACCATATTTTAAGCCTTTCCCTTTCTTTTCACAGGGAAATGTGTGGTCTCCTCTTTTAAGGACTTCCTGTCCTGCAGACCAACTGAATGTCCAGAAGAAGACATTCTCTTGTTTGAAAGTCGCTACATTGAGAGTGAAAAGCAGATGAAGAAGTTTAAAGCCTTGAAACGCTTCTCCCTCTCAGCCAAGGTCGTTGATGACGAGATCTTCTACTTTAGGTGCTTTTTACTTTCCTACCTTACTTTTAGTGGGCAATATGTGTTACAGCCAGAGCCTTATTGCTTTTATTAATAATTAATGTGCCAGACTTCAAACTAAGGCTCGAAATGGTTGAGTGGGTTTAGCGACTTAACTGATGCTGTAATTTAATTTTCAGAAAACCCATCGTGCCCCAGAAGGTGCCATCTCCACTGCTGGATAAGAAGATTGAGGAGCTAGAGGCTAAGTTTGCAGACATGGAAGATCTGGATGAAGATATGGATGACCTGGACGAAGATGACGATGAAGCAGCAGCGACGCCCTCAATGCCACCCAGTCAGGCATCCACAACAAGTGACATGGATATGCCTTATACACCACCACAGGTACTCCAGTCTCCCAAGAAATCAGTCATTACCCATCCTGTCCAGTTTTACATGCACAAGAATATTCAGATATGAATTATTTTCCAATTATGTGTGCATCATAAGCAGTTTTTTAGCAAAAATGAAACAATGAAACATGAATAAATATATTACATAGTTATTGCTATCAGAAATCCATTGATATCCATATATAAATCTTCAACTGTCTAGGTTTAAGTTGATCAACTTTTATTCTCCATAGTTTTTTCATATTTAACAGTAGCTGACTTTTTCTTTACACCCCTGTTTGCTATGCACAGTCCACGCCAAAGATTAAGGGTATGTCCAAAAAGGAAGGAGCCAAGCGTAAGATCAACATGAGTGGCTACATCCTGTTTAGCAGTGAAGTGAGGGCTATTATTAAGGCTCGTCACCCTGATTTCTCCTTTGGAGAGCTAAGCCGACTGGTGGGCACAGAATGGAGGAACCTGGAAGCTTCTAAGAAGGTGGAATATGAAGGTACGTTCTCAACCCTTCCTGAGAAGTTGCTCTAGCCCTGATTACTTTCGTTCACCTCACGTGATTCAAGATGTTGGTGAGCTTGTTTCTTCATTGGAACAGATTTGGAGAAATTTAGTATTGTATCACTTGCTCACCAATGGATCCTTTGCAGAGAATGGGTGCCGTCAGAATGAGTTCAAACAGCTGATAAAAACATCACAATAATCCACAAGTAATCCACACCACTCCAGTCCATCAGTTAACATATTTTGAAGTGAAAAGCGGCATGTTTATAATAAACAAATGCGTCATTAAGATGTCTTTAACTTCAAACCATTGCTTCTGGCTAAAATACAAGTCCACTATCCATTACATTGCTTTCTCGCACAGGTCAAGCACCGTTTACGAGTGAAAACAGTCCAAAACGGTTCTAAACAAATATGTCCATGGGTTTTGATATGAGAGGAAAATAGGGGATGGACTCTTTCACTGGAGGAAGCATTATTATAGTATTTTGGCTGGAAGTGATGGTTTGAATGCCTTAAAATGCCTTAATGATGGATTTGTTACTTGCGCACACAAACACACACACACACACACACACACACACACACACAGATTTTCACTTCACAAGACAGTAAATGATGTTGATTTGTTGTTGATTACTTGTGAATTACTGTGATGATCAAGTGTTTGAACTCTATGGCACCTGTTGCTAAATTTATTCAAATCGAAAAGAAGTATTAGGATTAGTACATTTTCAGCAAATATTCACTTCAAGGTAAAATATTCCATTATGATAAATATCCAGTCATCTCTCAAATAAAGCAAGACATTTTTACAAGACACTGCTATGAATACAACCAATTAAGAGTCACGAGATAAGAGATGCATTTGGGATCTCACATCTTAATGTTTGCATGTCTGCAGCGGAGATTATTTGTCCTCCTTAAGAATAGCCAGCAGTTCATTTTCCCTATAGAAATGAATAACAATGGTAACCAGGATTAGTTTTCCTCCATGTACAACACATTATATCTGTATAGAAAATGTTTTTCTTATTCACAATGTTGCTTAATACAACCACATGCCGAAGAGCCTCAATTCAGTTATCAATGTTTTTACAGAACGGGCAGCTAAACTGGTAGAGCAGCAGGAACGGGAGAGGGTCCTTCAGCAGCAACAGCAGCAGCAGGCTTCCCCAAGAGCAGGTACCCCAGTTGGCTCAATGATGGGGGTGGTACCTCCCCCAAGCGCTATGGGGATGCTAAACCAGGCCATGCCACCTGTGCCAGGTAACGCCAAATCGCCCCCACCCTTGCTGAAAGAGACAGATGCAGCATCCGGGCACCTTCCGACAGTTCTCATCTATTTAAACCATCTGAAACCTCAACTCATCAATCATGTCTCTATCTTCCCCGTACCAAAAGTGTGCCCCATTAGTGACTATTCAGTTAATTTCACTAAATGCCTTTTGTTTGTATGCAAACTTTTTGGTCTTGTCTTGTTTTTGAATATTGCCACACACTTTTCTTTTTGCATGAGAACCTTTTTTATTAACCCGTTAATATTTAGAGCTCTTTTTTTTTTTTTTTTTTTTACACGCCTGGATTAACCACATTTTAAAATGTACACTTTCTTTGACATTGATATGACTGTTATTTTGTAGTTGCATGACTTGTTAGACAACTGCATGTCATCAATGCATGGATCTTTTTGTGCTATCTCCTCCTCACCCAAGGCATGATGGGAAATTATGGCCTGCCCTACATGCCTATGCAGGGTCCTTCTGAGGGCATGATGGGCATGGGTGGCACACCACCTCATCCCATGGGGGTGCCCCAGCTGCCTTCCCAGCACTACCTTCTACCAGGCATGGCCGGGTACCCTGGTATGCCCCATCCGGGTAAGAAGCACCCCGATTAGACAGAAACCCCACCTGAAGATCTTCTGACCAGCTCCAATCCAAATAAATAAAAAAAAATAATAATAAATCTGTTTTTTTTTCCCTCCCCTCTTTCTCTCGGTTTGAAATCATGGCTTTGTTCCAAAAACTAGTGAGCTGCCTGGACAGCAAGGCAGCTTTATATGGTTTTGAAACAGAGCTGATTGTTTGTACATTATTTTAGTGAATGAAGAAATGCTTTTTATAACTAGATAATATCTGTATTTCTGCATGGTCTAATTTTAGTTGTAACTAATTCATAGAGTGGGAATATTCACACAACACCACTAACATGCTTTTTTCTCAATATCTCACCTCACACTTTCTTAATCTATTTTCTACACATGATGTGCACTTCCACATTTCCACTGACTGACTTCACTGAATCATTGTTTTATAAAAACACCACTTGCTTGGGGAAAATGTAACACACATTTATGTAAACAATATTTATTTATTCAGTCGGTGCACATTATTTGCAACATTATCTGTTGGAGTTGAGATTTAAACTGTTTTTGCTTTCCTACTCAGGTGTGATGGGCCCAGGAATGAACGGCATGGCTGGAAGTCCTGGTCCTGGAAACCATTATGGCATGCAGGTGAAGAACATGTTCATGCAGCTTTCAGTGGTGACGCTAAAGCAGATACAGATTGTCATCTCTGTCTTTACTTTGTGTTCTCAGATGGGTGGATATGGGCCAGGACAGCAAGCTCCACCACCATATCCAGGTCAAGGTCAACCAGGCCAGCAGCAGCCAACCCCGCCTATTTTTGTGGCCCCGCCTCCAAAACCTCAGCGTCTTCTGCATTCAGAAGCTTATTTGAAGTACATTGAGGGCCTGAGTGCAGAATCCTCCACTATTAGCAAGTGGGACCAGAGCCTTAAGGGTAAAGATGATTTGCATGCGAATTGCATATGAGAGTTTTATGTATTCCTTTTAAAGTTATATACAGTTACAGTAATGTTCAGAAGTTTGAGGTCAGTTAGGTTTATCTTAATTTGACCAAAATTAATACTTTTATTCAGCAAGTATGCACTAGATTGATCAAAAGTGACAGTAAAGACATATAAGAATATAAAAATTTCTTTAAGAATACTTAAGATTTCTGTTTCAAATGAATGCTGTTCTTTTGAATGTTTTATGGTTTTTTGAAAATATTAAACAGCACAGCTGTTTTCAACATTGATGATAGTAAGACATTTTTCTTGAGCACAAAGTCACCATATTAGAATGATTTCTGAAGGATCATGTGACACTGAAGACTAAACTAATGGCTGCTAAGAATTTAGCTTTGGCTTCAGATTAACAAATTACATTTTAAAATGTTGAATTAGAAAATGGTTGTTTTAAATTGCAATAATATTTCACAGTATTACTGTTTTTACTGTATGTTTGATCAAATAAATGCAGCCTTGGTGAATTAAGAGACTTCTTTCAAAAACATTTAAATATGTTACAGACACCAAACTTTTGAAAAGTAGTATATACTAAATAATTGCAAAATTATTTTTATTGTTAAAGCAAGTGTTTTATGATATTTCCTTATAAAACACTTCTGTAGCATTTGTACTTTAAATGCTACACACACACACACACACACACACACACATATATATAAAAGGATTGTTTTCATAAAAATGGCTGCACCATTAAGTCTTCTGTATGTAAATGACTTCTGTGATGTTGCAGCCAAAACATCTCTGAATGACCCATTTTGCTGCTCCGTTTTAGTGGCCTTGTCCCAAATGATGCATGTTTTAAAAAGGTTTTCTTTCTAATTTTCATTCCTTCAGCACAAAGAAAAGACTGCCGGCTCACCAGGGAGCAGGAGAGCCGTCTCCCTACTCACTGGCTGAAAAGCAAGGGCGCTCACACCACGATGGCCGACGCATTATGGCGACTCCGAGATCTGATGATGAACGACACGCTCAATATCCGACAGGCGTACAACCTTTAAACCTTTGTTTTATCCCCAACTCTCAGGACTCTAATTTATGCAAGCCTTCTCCTACCAAATCTTTCCTATCACAATGTGATAAAGTATTATGTACTGTCGGAAATGCTTCAGCAATAATCTCCTAGTTGTGTGTGTATTTGTGTGAGAAATAAATGTTTTAGCCACATTTAGGTACATATGACGCACTGGAATTAAGTCACTCATGCATCAATTTATAACTACTGACATGGATTTGAAATGTCACTTTGTTACTTTAAATGAATTTTGGTTGCATTTATGATGTTGAACCACATAATTTTTATATTAAACATCACCAATCCTCACAAAGTTATCTGGCTATGGCCACTCTAGGCTTCAAAAGTTGTAAAAAAACACAGTAGCAGTTTACAAATATATTTTCTTTTTTATACAGAGGCAAAATAAGCTGATAAGTTCCTCTCTATTTTAATGATAATGTAATTTTATTTTTTCAATGTGTACCTACAAAAAAAAAAAAAAGCCCGTGAGAAATGCTTGAACACAGTTGCATTAAGAATGAAAAATTGTCTAAATTTCACCAATAAACAGCATTTCAAATGGATAAAGTGTGCTTCAAGTATGTCCAAAACATGTTTGTGAGAGGATTGGGTTACCAGCCCCTCCACCCACCACACCACTGTAACATAAGGCCCGCCTAACCACGCCACAAACCTCTGCAGATGCAGATTATGTTTAAATACGACTAATTAAAAGGCTGAATTGTAATTTAATGTAGGAATCAATTATTAAAACCCATTTTTTCATAATTTTTACCCCACAAATGACTGGCGTGATGTCATTTCCTGGCAGGGGCGGAAAATATCGGTCTATTCTCTTTAGTGTTTGCCCTGTCTACACTCACCCTCTCTACCTCTTCCCGTATTTTCATACTAAACCAGTCCAGAACCCCTTAAAACAGGACGAAACCGAACAGACACTACACTTGAACATCGTAACTCATGGAGTAAATCACAAACGGAGAGAAATAAACGGAGGTGAGCTTTATTCAGCCGGCTTTTGTGGAGATGCGCGAGCTGCTAGTGTGTTAGCTCGAGCCATTCATATTGATTTCAATGGATTTTATCGCATATTGTCATAGCGGCTTTTCACGAAAAACGCACGTAACATTATAGAAACTGGGGTGATTGGTTAACGCCATGCTTTTTATATTTATAGCTCTAGTACGTTGTGTATATCGCTGGCTTTGATACTTGTGTAAGGCTAGGAGGAGTCTTGACAGCTGATATTTATTTTTCTGTCCATATTTCCAGCTTGTGCGTTCGTTTTTTCTTTTAAATGTAAAAAAAAAAAAATCAGTTGACAGTGCATGCTGAAATGCAGTAGGTCAGATAATATTGTACATACTAAATAAATATGTTCAAACTGTGCTAATGTTAATTTGTAAAATAATCGGTTTAAACTAAATGACACTGCCTGACGTTTCATTTTGCCACAACTTTTTTGCAAGGACGATGTCTTTTGATCTTGTGCTGTTAAACAGGTTTCCAGGAATTGTCAGCCAATAAGAGCTTGATGCGATGTTACTGTAATATGATGTTTTTCCATTTTGACATTTGGCATCATTACATTAACCCCATAAATCCTGTAGGCTTTATCAGTTTTAAGGCTTTTGAATTCTCGAAATGATCAAAACCTTGCTGCCTTAAGTCGTCTGATTGACACGTGAATGTTTTAGCAAGTAAAATGATCTTAGTATAAAAATGTCCACCTTTAGTTCGTGGTACACGGTCTGTCGTTAATAATGTTTATGAACTAAACGTAAGAATAACTTTTTATATTCTTAGTAATATTTCAAAGCGAAAATTTACTGCACTAAAGCAACTTAAGTTTACTTGATTATCCATGCATAATAGTTTTTAGGAAAATTCAATTAAAATGTTCCATCATGATTTTGAGGAAATTTTTGTATTTATTTGTACATCTCTCAATCGTCATTGTATTACATTGCATTATAGGTTCAGCCCACCACAATAAAAACTGCAGAGCTTTGATTAGCTTTTAATATGATCTTAATAAGACATATTATTGGGAGATAATTACAATCCTTTGAATTTTTCCTCTCTTGCAGGTAAAGCTTTGCAGTCGTCCTTCATTCTACAAACCCTCACTGTATCGCTTTCTCTTTCATACAACCCTTCTTCGTGAAGTTCTCTTCCTACCTGACTGCAAAGTCTATACCTGGTCATTCAAACAACCCACCTTCCTACCAGCCAATCAGAATGTCACAGCTTCAGTTCCAGGCACCTGGCAACCCTGCACCCAGTGCTGCCCCTTTACAGCTGGCCCCACCCCAACCCGGGTTCAGCATTCCCTGCGCCGCCGGTCCTTTACCCTCGGAGAGTGCCAGTCACCCGCTCCGAAACTCCGCCCTGCCTTCCGCCTCCGCCACGCCCTTCTGCAACCCCACAGGTGGGTGATGCATTATATAGGACTTGACAGTTTGTACATTTTAAATATTCAATTATGCCCAGGCCCATATAGAAATCTCATGGAAATTTTTTAACATTTCAATTCAGCAATAAAATCTGACAACAGTGGTATAAAATTTGCCTTTTTATCTCAGAACATGCTGAAAATATATACACTACCATTCAAAATGTGTAGTCTGTAAGATTTGTTTTATTTTTGAAAGAAAGTAATATTTTTATTCAGCAAGAATGCATAACATTTATCAAATTTGACAGTAATACAGAAGATGGTTACACTTTATTTTAAGGTGTCCTTGTTACAGTGTAATTATACATTTAAGTACTGAGTAATATTAATTAACTACACCTACTTACTATATGGTTAGGATTAGGGTTTGGCTTAAGGTTACTTGCTTGTAATTATGCATAATTTATTGATATTATAGTAGTAAGTACATGTAATGTGTAACAAGGACACCAGGGTTACCCAAAAATGTCTATTTTAAATAAATACTCTTTTTCTGTTCACCAAAAATATTAAGCAGCACAGCTGTTTTTAATATCAGTTACAAAATTGACAATAAATCTGATAACAGCGGTATAAAAATTGTCTTTTTTATCTCAAACATGCTGGAAAAAATGAATGGTACTGTTAAAAAGTTTGAGATAGGTACTTTTTTTTTTTTTAAGAATTTTTTTTTTTCAGCTAGGATGCATATTATTAATCAAAAGTTGCAGTAAAGATATTTATAATATTACAAAATATTTATATTTTAAATAAATGCTGTTCTTTTTAACTTAATGTTCACCAAAATATTAAGCAGCACAACTGTTATCAACATTGATGGTAATAAGAAATGTTTCTTGAGCAGCAAATCAGCATATTAAAATGATTTCTGAAGGATCATGTGATGCTGAAGACAGGAGTAATGACTGCTAAAAAATTCAGCTTTGCCATCAGAGGAATAAATTACATTTTTAATTATATTGTTTATTTTAAATTGTAATAATATTTCACACTGCTACTGTTTAATGTATTTTTATCAAATAAATGCAGCCTTGGTGAGCATAAAAGACTTTTCAAAAACATTAAAAAAAAATTACTGACCCTAAACTTTTGAATAATCTGGGCCTGGTTATGCCCTGATAACAAAAATTATTTCTCTGAGTTTTAAAATGTTTCCTTCTTGATTTAATCTTTTAATGTTGTCCTCTAGTATCTAACATGGCAAACCCTAAAGAGAAGACCCCTATGTGTTTGGTAAACGAGTTAGCCCGTTACAATAAGATCCAACCTGAATACAAGCTACTCGGTGAACAAGGACCAGCCCACTCCAAGGTAAGACTTGGAGGTTTGTTTTATACACAAACGCACAAAACTGTCTCTTCCCGCCTGCCTGAACTTTCTGATGTTGTGTGTTCAGATTTTCTCAGTGCGGTTAACTCTGGGGGATCAGCACTGGGATGCAGAGGGGACCAGTATCAAAAAAGCCCAGCACTCAGCAGCAACATGTGCTCTCGCCCAAACCACTCTCCCCAAACCCAGTCACAGAAGCCCCCGCCATCCAGGTGGGATCTACAAGGGCTCAGAGTGTACGTCCAATTTTTCCCTTTATCTTATTAATAAATAAAAAAAAAATTTTCTCATCCCCACATTATCAAAACTGAATTGTATGAAAGCTTGTTTCCACCGCAGAATAAAAAAATTAAAAAAGGTAATCTCTCAGTTTTTTCTGATAACTGACTATATCAGTGTATATCTGTTATCAGTTGCAATTCTGACTTTTCTGCAATTGCAAGGACAAAAGTTAGAATTGTGAGAGATAAACTTGCAATTGTAAGAAAAATGCCAGAATTGTGAAATAAAAACACAATTACCTTTTTTTTTTTTTTTTTATTCAGTGGCAGAACCTGGATTCTATAGAATAGGGCGGTTGAACCCTAAAAAGGCAAAAGAAATTTGTAAAAGAAGTCTGTATGCTGTAGAGAAGGAATAACTAGTGTCATGCAGAGTTGAGCCCTAATCAAACACACCTGAACCATCTTAACAAAGATGTTCAGGATTACTTGAAAATTACAGGCAGGTGTGTTGGAGCAGGGTTGGAACTGAACTGTCCAGAAACAGCATTTCCTTCATCTGCTTTTAAAACTTTAAATGTGCAGTCACATGAGTTACTTTCATACATGGTGAGTAGTTGATACTAGATTTTTTAATTTTGGGTGAACTGTTCCTTTAAATGTAAAAATAAACATCATCTTTATCATCAAAAGTGATGGTAAAGACAGTTACAGGGTTACAGAGGATTTTTAGGTTATGCTTTACATTAAGTTTTCACTTGTTAACTTTAGTAAATTCCTTAGTTAACATGAATTAACAATGAAAAATACTTTAAAAAGCATTAATTAATCAATGTTAATTTGAACATTTACTTATGCGTGATTAAAATCAAAAGTTGTACATGTTAATATTATTTAATGTACTCGAGCTAAAATGAACTAACAATGATCAGTTGTGTTTTTATTAACTAACAGAGGTTAATAAATACAAATGTTTTGCTCACTGCAATAACATTGATAATGTTTCTTGAGCGCCAAATCAGCATATTAGACTGATTTCTGAAGGGTCATGTGACACTGACTACGTTTACATGGACATCAGTAATCTAATTATTTACCTTATTCTAAATAAGACAATATTATGATTAAGGTGTTTACATGAGTTGCTTTTAGAATATTCCTTTCATGTTCCCGTTTTACATGTTATAGTACATAGTTCGATTAATGGCACATGTCAGTACGTTGCCATCCGACGTCCCCTCCGGAATTTCACGTATAAAACATAGTTCGTCTTCGTGATGATGCCATGTACAGTTTTGGGTGTTTCATTTTATTCCACACGTCTTAATTCGAATAGTGTTTACTTCGATTATGAATTTAGTCGGATTAAGGTAAGCAAAAATCTCTGTTTACATGGTAGATTCTTAATCCGAGTATTGTCTTAATTGTATTAAAATCGGAGTGATGTTGTCCATGTAAACGTACTGACTGAAGATTGGAGTAAAGGAGCTGAAAAGTCAGCTTTTCATCGCAGGAATAAATTGCATATTAAAATAGAAAAAGGCTACTTTAAACTGCAGTAATATTTTACAATATTAATCTGTTTACAGTAATAGGTTGAACCTCATGAATGTTAGCAGTGCAATCAGCTGTTTGACATGTTTCTCTCTCATGCAGATAATGTAACCCACACTGTGGAGCTTAATGCACTTTGTATGAAGTTGGGCAAGAAGCCCATCTACAAACCTATAGATGCCTACCAGGGGATGAGACCAGCATTCAACTACAACATCAGAGCACCAGGCCCTTATGCACGCTCCATGCAGCAGTATGCACTCTCTATTTTAATCTATAATTAAGATTTTGGCTTATGATATATACTCTCATATATGAGAGTGACTAAATGTAATGGATTATATTATATACTGTTTTGCTTTTCTTCTCTTGATCAGTTATTACTACCCATTTCCTCCTGTGGGGCCAGTACTGTATCATATGGAGCTGTCTATCGGTGGACAACAATTCCACGGCAAGGGCCGCACGCGTCAAGCAGCCAAACATGACGCTGCGGCTAAAGCTATCAAATATCTGCAGAATGAGCCAATAATCCAGCAACTAGCTGAGGTGAGAGTTCATACTACTAACGTGATGAATGGGCTATCAGTAGATTAAATCTTGAATTTAGTCTAGAAAATACAAGCAAAATACATTGATCTAATCTGTATTATTAAATCATGACTGAAAATACATGTCATGTTCATCCTGTAGATGAACGAAGAGCCAGTACAAGAAAACCTTAACAAATCAGAGATCAGCCAAGTGTTTGAGATTGCACTGAAGCGCAGCATGCCTGTGAATTTCGAGGTATTTCGTGATCCCATCATGCATAGGTTACAAGTATATAAAAATGCACGTTATAATTAAGCAAAATTTCTTGATCATGCAGGTAGAACAATTGTTGACTTTTCTTTAACTTTCCTCACTATATACAGGTGCTAAAAGAGACTGGGCCTCCCCACATGAAGAGTTTTGTGGTGAGGGTAACTGTGGGTGAGTTTTCAGGGGAGGGTGAAGGCAAAAGCAAGAAGATCGCCAAGAAACTAGCTGCCATCGCTGTCCTGGAGGAGCTCCGCAAACTGCCTCAACTACCTGTCACTGACATGATACCACTACGTATTAAAAAGAAAAGCAAGTCCATTATTAAGGTAGAAGATAACTTAGACTGGCTGGGTTAGTTTTTCAATGTCAATGTCAGTTTTATTTATATAGCACTATTAAACACAACTGTGGGTTGACCAATGTGCTGCACAATAAAAACATTTCAATAAGACAATACAAAATAATTACTAAAAGAAACAGTACAGTAGAAAGTTCTCATTGATAAAACGCCAAGTCAAAAAGGTAGGTTTTCAACATGGATTTAAAAACAGATAGTGAAGGTGCAGATCTAATACAGTGGGGCAGAGCATTCCACAATCTAGGGGCAGCAACTGAGAAAGCGCGGTCACCCCTGCATTTAAGCTTCGACTTTGGGATGCATAATAATCTCTGGTTGGACGACCGGAGAGACAAGAGGGGCTGATGTTCAGTCAATAAATCAGATAAATAAGCAGGGGCCAAGCCATTTAATGATTTAAACACTAAGAGAAGAATTTTAAAATGAACTCTATAGCGCACAGGCAACCAGTGCAGAGAACGTAAAACTGGTGTAATATGATCCCGTTTTTTGGTACTCGTTAAAAGCCTTGCAGCTGCATTTTGAACTATCTGCAAGCGGGATAGGGCTGACTGACCAATCCCAAAATACAGCGAGATGCAGTAGTCTAATCTAGATGTAATGAAAGCATGAATTACTTTTTCAAAATTTTTACTAGACAAAATAGGTTTTACTTTCGCTAGAAGTCGAAGCTGAAAAAAGCAGGACTTAACCACCGTATTTATCTGTTTATCAAATTTTGACCTACAATAATAGTTTGATGGCTAGAGTGTTATGCTGATTCAAAAACTCAGAAACTTTGCTAATAATAGTTCAGCCTGGGAAGTGAATCATCTTTTTTAGTGATTGCATTCATTATATCTCATTTAGCGATTACATAATTGTGCTGGATTAGCCAAATAGCAAACAGTCATATATAGTCAAACATAGTGCTCTGTTTTAGTCCAAAATCTATCCTATATTATCCTTGATGGATAATTCATTGGATGAATAATTAATTGTCTATTTCTTAAAATATTTAAATATTATTTAAATATATATGTGATTTTGTGTAAATATTTGTGTTATGTAGTGTTCATTTTGTGTACATATTATTTGTTATCATTGTATTGTTTATATTGTCAATATGTTCTGCTCCGTATATATACTACTGTTCAATAGTTTGGGGTTAGTATGAGTTTTTGAAAAAAGTTTCATGCTCACCAGGCAAATTTATTTGAACAAAAATACAGTAAAACAGTAATATTGCATTTTTTTACCATTTAAAATAACTCTCTTCTGTTTTTATATTTTAAAATATAATTTGTTCCTGTGATGTCAAAGCTGAATTTTCACCTTTCAGTTTCACATGATCCTTCAGAAATCATTATAATATGCTAATTGGATGCTCAAGAAACTATTGTTATTATTATTATTAATGTCAAAAACATTTGTGTTGCTTAATATTTTTGTAGAAACTGTGATACATTAATTTAATGCACCATTGCTAAATAATGTTTTTTTTTAATTATTAAATATTATTTTTTATTTATTAATTTATTTAAAGTCTTACTGACCCAAAACATTTGAAAGGTAGTGTATATAGAGGTGACTTCCTTTTAATATCAAGGCAAACTTGACAGTGTAACTGACATATTTATAACTTAATTGATATTAAGTAATGGAAATGAGTGATGATACCAACACAGACCAACACTTCTTTTTTTTTTTCTCAGTCCATTCATTGAATGTCAAATTACTCCTTTCATCAGATTCTCAATCTAAATGCTCTGATAAAGTGTTAAAAACATTTTTTTTCCCTTAATGAATCTTGCCCCTGCTCTCAGCTGCAGACCAGCCCTGAATACGGTCAGGGCATGAACCCCATCAGCAGACTGGCTCAGATCCAGCAGGCTAAGAAAGAAAAAGAGCCTGAGTACACTTTAGTGACGGAGAGAGGACTGCCTCGACGCAGGGAGTTTGTCATGCAGGTACTCCATCAGAGAGAAGACTGTTCTCTGACTCAGCATTTTTATAATAGTTCAGTGCACATTTTGTGTGAAGGTCATGCTCTTCTTCTGCCCACCATTTTCTTGTACAACCTGCAAAATTGCTTCTTGTCAGAAATGTTCCCTGAAAAAGTAATGTGTCCCCCCCCCCCCCAT
>NW_015552647.1:2118765-2143838 GCF_001515605.1 Sinocyclocheilus anshuiensis
TTCTGTTTTACCTCTCACTCAGGTGTCAGTTGGAGGTCAGAATGCAGAGGGAATGGGACCTAGTAAAAAAGTGGCCAAGCGAAATGCTGCCGAGAAGATGCTGGAGCTTCTGGGCTTCAAAGTGCCTCAGCCACAACCACCCAAACCGGCTCTGAAAACGGATGAGAAGGTGAATGCCTGCTTATTAACAGCAGTTACATTTTGTATTGAAAACATGTTGGAAGCAGTTACAGGAGTTTTAAAACTGGGGTCCAGGGCTGCAAGGGACTGATAAGTGGGTTCGTGAAATATTTTAAAAGGAATTTAAATATGGATATTTTACAATTTTTTTTTAGGGCTGTCAAAGTTAAGGTGTGCACTTAATATATATTAATGCAACATGTTTAATGTAATGTGTGTGGTTTTTTTTAATACATTCACCAAATTTGATTAATATTACTATTTCAGAGCTGTCAAAGTTGTGTACTTATTAATGCAACATGTTTAATGTAATGTGTGTGTGTTTTTTTTAATACATTCACAAAATTTGATATTACTATTTCAGCTTTGTAAATAAGGGTCAGATTTTTATTTATTTATTTTATTTTATAGTTTTTTTTTCATTGTTTTGTTTACACAACTATTTTTTAACAATGAGCAAATAAAACAATATGAATATAGTTTAGTGTAAAAAAAAAAAAAAATTCTAGATAAGTTTAAAACTATTTGTTTAAAAATAAAAAAGGTATAAGAAAAATATTTAGTATAACAATATAAAAGCCAAGTATTTAATTTGGAAAATAATAAATAACCTTTGTTGTCTTTTATAACGTTGCACCTGATAATTTTATCACCCAGCAGAAATAATTTTCTAAAAAAATTGAAAATTTTATTCCTATCTATTTTTGGAAGGGGATCCCTCATAAGGGGAACGTCATATTTTGGACACTTTGGCATCAAAAATTTTACCAAAAAAGCAACATTTACTAATTTTCATGTTGTTCCAAATCTTCCAAAACTACATTTCCAAGATACATTCCAAGAATAATTTGCATTTGTAAACCGTTATAAACCTGTTTATCTTTGTAAAGGCACCTGCTAAGAAACCTGGAGATGGACGTAAAGTGACCTTCTTTGAGCCGGGCTCTGTGGAGAAGGCTGGTCTTGGTATGTGTTTTGTAGTCCGTTTTCATATTCTGTCATAAATATATTCACGTGAATGTTGTCATATGCAATTGATTCATGTGTTTCTCAAAGTAGTCAATAAGGAGGAGGATTTCCGAGTTCCCTTCCTCAGCCATCAGCAGCTTCCTGCTGGCATTTTACCCATGGTGCCTGAGGTGGCACAGGCAGTGGGTGCCAACCAGGGACCCCATGCCAAAAACTACGGTCGCACAGCTGCCCCCAACCCAGCCAACGCCACAGTAACGGCCATGATTGCCAATGAGCTGCTGTATGCCGGGACGTCCCCGACCGCGGAGGGTATACTGAAGACCAACAACAGCTTGGCACACAGACCCCACGGACCCCTTACCAAACCATCTGAACAGCTCAGCTACCTGGCCATTGTACAGGGCTTACAGGTATTGAATCTAACAGTGAACGCACACTTATCCACCCCAGTGATGTTGCTCAACCAATCGGTACCTTTTGTTTTTTGTACAGGTTGAATACAAAGACTTTCCCAAAAACAACAAGAATGAGTTTGTGTCTCTGATCAACTGCTCCTCTCAGCCCCCTCTCATCAGCCACGGCATCAGCAAGGACGTGGAGTCCTGCCATGACATGGTAAGTTGTATGTTAATAATAATAATAATAACACATTTACCGTGTCCATACTATATATATTTTTCTCAAAAAAAAAAAAAAAAAATTTCAACAAGGATGCATTAAATAGATCAAAGTGTTAAAGGGTTAGTTCACCCAAAAATGAAAATTAGCCCATAAATTACTCGCCCTCAAGTCATCCTAGGTGTATATGACTTTCTTCTTTCAGACGAATCCAGTCGGAGTTATATTAAAAATTGTCTTTGATCTTTCAAGCTGTTTCATGGCACTCAGCGGGTGTTGCATGCATCAGTCCAAAAGCACTTAATTAAAATGCGCCCATTCATTAAAAAAAAGTGTCTCACACGGATCCGGGGGGTGAACAAAGGCCTTCTGTAGCGAATCGATGCATTTTTGTAAGAAAAATATCCATATTCAAAACGTAATAATCACTTTAATGTAGCTTGCGCTCACTGTTGTACACTGGAAGCAGCTCCGGGCAGATGACGTATGGAAGTCGGCTTTGCGCATGCGCCGCTCAGAAGTGACGCACGCGGAAGCGCAGGGGAAAGATCAAAACAAAACAACAGCCACTAATTAGAAGTACAAAACGAGGATTTGTAAAGAAGAATGTCTCGTCACTTCTGAGCGGTGCATGCGTAATGCTGAACTCGTACGTCATCAGCCCGGAGCTGCTTCCAGTGTACAACAGTGATCGCAAGCTAGATTAAAGTGATTATTACGTTTTGAATGTGGATATTTTTCTTACAAAAACGCATCGATTCGCTACAGAAGGCCTTTGTTTACCCCCCGGAGCCGTGTCAGACACTTTTTTATTTATTGATTTTTTTTTTTTTTATGGATGGGCGCATTTTATTTAACTTCTTTTGGACTGATGCATGCAACACCCGCTGAGTGCCATGAAACAGCTTGAAAGATCAAAGACAATATTTAATATACCTCCGACTCGATTCGTCTGAAAGAAGAAAGTCATATCCACCTAGGATGACTTGAGGGTGAGTTATTTATGGGCTAATTTTCATTTTTGGGTGAACTAACCCTTTAATAAAAAGAAACATTTAAAATAAATGTTGTTCTTTTGAACTTTGTTCATCAAAGAATCCTAGAAAACTGTATCTCTGTTTTCACAAAAATATTAGGCAATTTTAAACATTGATATTAATAAGAAATGTTTCTTCTGAAGAATCTTGTGCAGAGTTATTTTAGTGTCATTGAGATACTAGAATAGATTTTATTACATTTTTGAATTCAGTTTTATTTTTATATTTTCTGCTTTCATGTTCATTTTAGTTGGTTGTTTTTTTTGTGTGTACATTTTTGACATGTTCATTAGTTTTTGTTGTTTTTAAATGTCTTAGTTTTTATTATTCAGTTTTAGTAATTTTAGTAAATCGAGTTAAACTAAATGAAAATTAGTAATCTTGCCTTGGAAACTGAGTTTAAGTGTTTTATATTTCAGTTAACATTTATTACAATTAGCAGAATTTTTTATGGTTTTAGTTAACTTTAAAAATCCTGATTGTGAAGACTGGAGTAATGGCTTCTGGAAATTCAACTTTGTCTTCACAGGAATAAATTAAATTTTAAAATATATTAAAATAGAAGATAGATTTTAAATTACAGTAACATTTCAGAATGTTACTGTTTTGTATGTGTATATCTATGATATAATATCTATAATAATAAAAAAAAATCTATAATTAAAATTCAGCTTTCCCACCACAGGAAAAAATATAATTTAAAGTACAGTGGTGGCCAAAATTATTAGAACACTAGTATTTTCACAAGCTAAAAAATGGTTGAAGCCAGTTATTTATATATTTTGCTGTAGTGTGTGTCAGTAGGACATATCATTAATTGTAATAATCCAGTGAGATTTTTGTTTGCACAAGGAGTCTGACAGCAGCCAGTGCTCCACACAGAGATCTGATCTCATCATCATCATCATCATCATCATCATCATCATCCAGTCTGTCTAGAATGACATGAGGAAACAGAACAAACTGAGACAGACTAAATCCAGAAGAACTGTGGCAATGTATCCAAGATGCTTCAAGAAACCTACCCGCAAAACTAGAGCACTGTTAAAAGTCTTAGGCACTTGTGTAAAAATGCTGTAAATGGATTACAGGATGCTGTCAAAAATAATGTCATAAATAGATTTTCCTTATCAATTAACTTCTATTAACTAAATTAAATCAACATTTGGTGTGACCATCCTTTGCGTTTAACGCAGCGTTTGCCCTAGGTGCACTTGCGCATAGTTTTTCAGGTAGCTTTGCAGGTAGGTTTCTTGAAGCATCTTGGAGACGTTGCCACAGTTCTTCTGGATTTAGTCTGTCTCAGTTTGTTCTGTTTCTTCATGTCATTCTAGACTGTGTATGTATGTATCAACGACGTGTATCTTGTTTACTGAAATGTATTTTTGTCTCTAAACAGGCTGCTCTGAACATCCTGAAGCTCCTGTCAGAACTTGACCAGCAGTCCAATGAGCGCACAGCTAATGGACCAATGACAGGGTCAGTCTTAAATGTTAAAAAGTCTCTTATTAATTTTTACAATACGTTACCATACATGGACTTTGTAGGTGCCTTTCAAAGTAATTTAAAATTTTTAGTTTAAGTGGCAGTTATTTAAAGTACATAGCTAAAGATAGAGCTGATAAGAGTCCAGTAACTGCATACATTGCAATTCATTTCTCACGTGTTTCCCTCTTTATAGGTGCAACAAACAAGACCTCAAGGGCGATGCATTATTAAAACCAGCTAACTCAAGCACCATCGGAAAGACTCTGGACGGCACAGTATAGAATTGACTCTTTGATTGGTCGTTTTATTTGCGAAACACTAGAGAGAAGTCAGAAGCAGAGTTTTGATTGGCTGCTCAAAAAGGCCTTTTGAGTAATTCTTAATAGATCTTCGATTTAAAAAAGTTACAACAGTTAAACAAGGTCAAGAGATGTGGATGATGTTAAATCGTTCACATGCAGTGATACATTTTTAAACGCTAAGGCTTTGGAAAAGTCACCTCATCATATCCAGTGAAGTGGTGGTTTTGTTTTCGTTGTTAAATTGTAAAACGATTATCGTGAAGTTTGACTTGAGTAAATTGGCTTTTCTTTGTTGCTCCAAGGACGTCATGTTTTCAGTGTCATGATTTTTTGTTCTCGCTTTTATTTTTCGTTTATTTTTAACGCTGTATTATAGGAACCCAGCGAGTTGGGTTGTGTTAGCGCTGTTGTGAAGTGCAGTATAAAACCCCATTGAAGGATATGATGAAGCTCTCAAACACGTCTCTGCTGTGGCGGTTTTTCTCCAGTGCTTTTTGAGTTACAATGACGACCATAACACACACAAAAAAAGTTTAAATTTCGTCTACATTTTCATGTAGGTCTGGAAAAATGTTGTTGTGACTTCAGTGTTGAGTGTGTGGTGGTGTTTTTTGTTGTGTATGGAAGCGAGTGAGTGAATGTTTGTTTCAAGCACGATAATCTTCAGTCATGTCAATTAAACTGATGCATTCTCCTATCAGTGTTGACCCCGCCCATCTCTCTACCAGTTGCATCCTGTTTTCCTCATGGAATAGGAATAAAAATTATGTGCCTCTTGCACAAATAAAAACATTGTGTGTGTGTGTGCTGTAAATACTAATCTCAGGGATTCCACAGTTATGGAAAACCTGTAAATAAGGGAAAATTGACTGAATATAAGGAAAATAGCCTTTTTTTTTTAATAGTGAATAAGATTTTATTCTAGTAATTTTCTAAAGAAATTTTAATTTAAAATATTACATATTGAAACAAATGTATTATAATAATTATATATATATATATATATATATATATGTATATGTGTGACCCTGGACCACAAAACCAGTCTTAAAGGAACACTCCACTATTTTTGAAAATAGGCTCATTTTCCAACTCCTCTAGAGCTAAACAGTTGAGTTTTACCGTTTTCGAATCCATTCAGCCGATCTCCTGGTCTGGTGATAAATCTCAATTTAAAAAAAAGGACCCTTATGACTGGTTTTGTGGGCCAGGGTCACATATATATATATATATATATATATATGTATATAAGCTTTTGTTTTATGAACTAAGTACAACAAACTCTCCAATTTTAATGTAAAGGTAAGCCAAGGACAAAAACACGTACACATTTAGGTTAAATTTTATACATATTGGACATATTTATTACACAATATTTAAATATATTTTTAGAAGATACCCATTTCACTTCAAACATTAATTTACCCAAACATCCATAATATAAACTAAGTAACATAACATTAAAAAGAATTTCACACATTAGTTGCTGCAGCTGTTCAAAAAAGACCAGTCAGATCTGTAGCGTTCCAGATGTTTAAGCAGCCTTTATGGCACCATTAGCTGCTCTTTTCTTCCTCATGGTCTTAGTGAATGGGTACATACACTTGTCTAAACCCAGAAAGTGACACATCACTGCATTGTATTCCCATGGAAACGGACTGCAAAGGCAATATGTCAGTTAAGTGAAAAACTAATGTGTAGGGCATCAAGGTTTGCTATTATAAAAACAGCAAGAATATGTGTGGTGCCATAAATGAGGCAGAATTATTTACTGTGGTGCCAATGTGAATGGAAATAAGAGTTAAATCAAGCATGTTGATGTTAGTGTGCATTCACACTAGTGGCTGGTCTGTGAGAATGGCATTCATGGCCTGCTGTACTACACAGTATAAGGGCTGCAGTGGAGGCAGGATCAGTTCAGTCTCTTCCCTGCAGGAGCAGAGAAACAACAAGAGTAAAGTACTATCAAGGATTATTTACTGCAATTTACTCTTAAAAATAAGCAGAACGTTTTTTCAACATAATTATAAAAAATGTTTCTTGAGCAGCAAATCAGCATATTAGAATGATTTCTGAAGGGTCATGTGACACTGAAGACTGGAGTAATGATACTAAAAATTCAGCTTTGCATCACAGGAATAAATTACATTCTAAAATATATTAAAACAGAAGACTATTAATTAAAATTGTAATAACATTTTACAATATTACTGTTTCTACTGTACTTTTGATCACATAAATGCAATCTTTGTTGAGCACAAGAGACTTCTTTCAAAAACATTTTAAAAAATCTTACCGACCCCAAACTTTTAAACAGTAGTGTATATAGAAATTGTGTGAGTTTTCCATATTTAAATTTCCTGACCTATTTCTGCTGCCCGCAAACATGCCACTGTCCACAATATAAGGACACACAAGAGTGGTCTTCATCCATGTCCTCTTCTGTCTACAGTTCATGGGCCAGAGACTCATGAAACCCCACCGCTGCAAACTTACTGGCACAGTAATCCTAAAATTCACACATTATGACATCAGTAGTTTAAAGGTGGGTTTTGAACTCTAATACACCCAGTCTGTATATCTCACCTCTACACAGGCTGTGCTGAAGTGGCCAAAGACGCTGGCTATAGTGATGATGTGGCCATGATTTTTGGCCTTCATCTGGGGCAGGAACGCCTTGATGGTCTACATGCAGACAGACAAAATCAAGTAGTTTGATATACAGTACGTATACACAAACGGATAGATTTCCTTAAACTTTTGGGTTCTAAACCTGCATGCACTTCATTTTTCTGTGGAACATAAGAATTCCATAAGAATCTTCATGCAGCTCTATGAAAAGCACTATAACAGTACAATTAAAGTATTCAACATTCCATGTTTTCTGAAAACAAACAATAGCTTTGTGCAAGGAAGAGATTGAAATGTGTCGTAATTCGATGATAATCTTCCCCTCAGGTAAAGTTCTGAAATCTCATTTGGTTCAGTTAGGAAAGAGATTTCTCACACGTTCAGTCATATCACAAGCAAAGTCGTTAAAATGTGAATGTTATTTCAGAGCTTTGGCAGAGGGTTTTTATTTTATTTTATTTTTTTGTGTCCTTTTTGGATCTTGAGAACCACGGTTATTATGAATAGCTGCATGAATGAACATTCTTCCAAAATCATTAGATTGTTTCCCACACAAACAAAACGACATAATTGGAATGGCATTAGGATGAGTAAATGGAGATGTAATGGAGATAAATCAAATGCTCAAGTGATAAAATAATAAATCAAACTCTCCAAATAGCTGCTCAAATTATAAATGATTTCACTTCCATGGATTTGATTCTCTGGGAACAAACACACTGAAAAAATGTAGATGCACTTTAGGCTGACTTGGATAAAAATGTTCGCCTATTGAATACATATATAAATGCAAAGAACCATAGTATCACCATCACTGGTTGGCATCCAGTGCACACATCAGACCAATGCTAATGTGTAAAGACTGCTCAATGTGAACATTAATCCACTTCATACGTGGTCACGGCTATTTGCATTAAGCGGATCAAAGTGAGACTTTCATATGGGAATAATATGTTTACATCAGAGAAGGCCTGTAAATAAGGCTAAAGGCATAAAATCAGGTAATTCCCACATCATGTGTTCTATGCATATCAAGTAACACAATGAAGGCAAAGCAGCATTATTTACTTTTAATCCATCTATTTGTCAAACTTTGGCATGAATACAGAATGTAGCACACAACGTTCACATGCCATTTTACTAATTCTCGTTCTCAGCTTATAAGATTCAGTAATGAGTCTTTGTTTTATTTGAGGCTATTTAAGCATCTTTATTTCTTGAGTCTGTTGAGATGTTCAATGTATACAGTTCATGCATTCCCTGGGAGTTGAACCCATGACCTTAGTATTGCTAGAGACATGTTCTACTGTTTGAAATTGATTAAAATGACTGAAAAATAATTATTAAATTGACTGAAAAGCACATATTCTTTTCAAAGTTTAGAAAACATCTTTTGGACACTTATGCGTGTATACTTGACTTTCTGGTTGTCAAACTAAAAAAATGGCTGAACAGCTTTGGAGACATTTAGCATTACATTCACCTTAATAATGGATTTGTTTCTTACAAACGCTTAGCATTTCACTTCACAAGACATTAATTTATGGGCTGGAGTTGTGTGGATTACTTGTGGATTATTGTTGTGTTGCTGTTTGGACTCTCATTCTGACGGCACCCATTCACCGCAGAGGATCCATTGGTGAGCAAGTGATGTAATGCTAAATTTCTCCTTATCTGTTCTGATAAAGAAACAAACTCAGCTATATCTTGGATGGCCTGAGGGTAAGTACATTTTCAGCAAATTTTCTTCTTTGGGTGAACTATTCCTTTCATGTGTTCCACTACATCTGGACTACTATTTACTATTCGTAAACCACATATATTAATTAGTCCAAGCTGTGCCTATTTGCACAAAAATACATTTTAACAACTCAGTAAGTAGATTGTGTGTATAGCATTAATCTGGTGTGGTTATGCTTTTGTAAGGCAATGTAGAATTGTTGCATGTTTTTAACAGTTTTATGTTTAGTTTGGGAAAAATGGATCTAAGGTCTCCATGTTTGATTGCATGTTTTAAACAAGTCATCTTAACCTTGCTTTTCAAACCTGCAGATGCCAAATTAGTACTACTACTACTTACTAATAATTGCATGATCACAACTATTTTTATGATAATACTGTAGATTATAAGAAAAAAAATTAGAACAAATGTATTGCTTTATATTAAGCACAATGGATGTACTGGACTATAAATTAATAATACTTGAGACAAAAATGCACCCAAAAAATTTCTCAAATCCCGATGGCTTTTTATGTGTACATGTATTTCACTAGCATCAAAGCTCCATTTATTTTACACACACATCATGTATGCCCTTGCATGTGCCATTTACCTCACATAACTATTAAGTCCCTCTGTCTTTGCATATGAGACAAGGGAATGTGAATATACGAGGCCCTACATTACAGCAGTGCCTATGGTATTGTTCTTTCTGCATGAATAGCCTCTAGCTACAGGAATTAATTTAATCCTCTCTTTTCACGTGTTTCAGCATCAGTGGGCAATCCTGGCCAGCTAAGGAAATATTGAAGAGGGTCCTCAACCTGAAAAACTGATCTAACAACTGTATATGCAAAACAAACTTACATACATTAGATCTTATATACATTTTATTGGCTAAGTACAAAATATTTTAGGTCATTCATTACTTTAAATCTTTGTAATTTATACAGGCCGTGATTTAAAATTTACGGAAACCAGCAGCTGTGGTTGCCGGAATTTTACCGTAAAAAATACGGTAGCACGGTATACCGTAAAATTAATGTTTAATACATGTAATGTCCAATACAGTTTTTCACCATATATAGGAAGGGAATTTACCGTTAACCAATTAACAGGTTTTTACTGTAGCATTTTTACAGTCTTTTACCGATAAAATTAACAGACATTTTTTACAGTGTTCTTGATGGATTCTTACAAACTTGCAGTTTTTCACTTCACAAGATGTTAATAGATGGACTTTAGTCATGTGGATTACTTGTGGATTATTGTGATGTTTTTATCAGCTGTTTGGTCTCTCATTCTGACGGCACCCATTTACTGCAGAGGATCCAATAGTGAGCAAGTGATGTAATGTTACATTTCTGAAGAAAGAAACTCATCTACATCTCAGCTGGCCTGAGTATAAGTACATTTTAAGCACATTTCTGGGTGAACTTTTCATTTAAGTGCCATGAGGCAAAAAATCGAAAACCAAAATCTGACCGAGTGAAGCATGTCATCTAAAACAGGCCCAGTAAATGTCACAGTCCAGCTCAGAGGTACAGCAAGATGTAGAAGTCAATTACATGCATGAGTTCTTCAGATGTGGAGAGCGACATATTCAGGCTGCTCATTATCATGTCAGCGTGCAGCTCCAGACGCTCATGGATGGTTTTTTACCTTGCTCTGCTGGTAACACTGGTGTCCCAGAGCGAAGGAGGTTGTCAGGATACAGGACTGTGTTGCTTTGGACAAAACCAGTCATGTATTACTGAAGACTGGAGGATAGATCGCTCCTATGGGGAATGTTACTGCGACCAGGCATGCAAGACGACATCGGACTGTTGTCACGACTATGACCTTACCTGTCCAGGTTTCTAGAATTTTATATTTTTCAGATGCTGTATATTAAAATTCTAAAACAGATTCAACAGATAGGCTATGTCTGTACTGGATGCCAGATTTTATTCCAGAGCTATGTTTTTAAAACTTTTTTCTAGAAAATATAACAATAATATTAATATACGATAGTTATAAAATATTCTAAACACTTGATTAACATCAAGATTTTTATGAGTTTAAAATATTGTGAACAATATATTTAAAAAAAATTATGATATATTAATATTTTTAATGTTTTTGAAAGACTCTTAATGCTCACCAAAGCTGCATTTATTTGATTAAAAAATACAGTAAAAACAGTAATATTGTAAAATATTATTACAATTTAAAATAACTATTTTTTAAATATATATATATATATATCTATTAAAATGCATTTTTTCCTGTGATGCAAAGCTGAATTTTCAGCATCATTACTCCAGTCTTCAGTGTCACATGATCCTTCAGAAATCATTCTAATTATCTGATTTGGTGCTCAAGAAACATTTCGTATTATTATCAGTATCACTGTTCTTTGAAACACTTGTGCTGCTTCTTTTTTTTCTTTTTTTTTAGATAGATAGAAAACAGCACTGATTTTAACTAGAATCTTTTGTAACTTTATAATTGTCTTTACTCTCGTTTTTAATCAATTTAATGCATCCTTACTGAATAAAAGTAATAATTTATTTTAAAAACTGTATAAATGTATCTGAATGCATTTGGGAAAGTATAGGCACTGTAGCTGTTTAGCATTTCTCGTTTCACATTTTACTTTATGCTACAAATGAATCTTTTGAGTAATTAATGTTTAAGTAAATCTTAATTGGCAGCAGGATTATACATTTAATACAGAATGTAGTGAGCAGGCATTGTTGCATGCATCCAAACAAAACAAAGTTTCTGTGGCCTTTGAAAACTTCTCACTGTAGTACTTTACAAATGTTTCCGCTTTTTATTATTTAACACTGGAGGACAAAAGCTTTCAAACATCTTTTTTAGTGCAGATTGCTTTGTGATCCTGTCACAGTGTAATGTGTAATGGTTCAGTTAAAAACTACACTGGAGACACTAAACCTAATTTCACATGCAAAGAGGCCTTGAAGGCATAACAACAACAAAAACAGCAAAAAAGCCTGTGTAGTTTGAAGTTTTTTTTTAGAGGTAGGGTGGAAAATGGTCACAAAAAACTTTTTTTGGTGCAAGAAAAACTGAAGTAAAAATGATAAAATATATAACACTTTTTTTTCTGTTGCTGCTGCTGCTGAATATTACATTTGTGGATATCAATGCTTTAGTTTCTACATCTACTGTGTGTGTGTGTGTGTGTGTGTGTGTGTGTGTGTGTGTTTTTTAGCTGTGTCCTGTGTGGTGAGTGAATGGAGCATGTGGTCTGGCTGTCTGGAGCCGTGTAAACCCACACTGCGCACCAGGCAGAGACAGGTGATTCAGGAAGCACATAATGGAGGTGAACCCTGTCCCTCTCTACATCAGAGTGCAGGCTGCGCAGAGTATCACGACCAGCACGGCCCCTGCCTACAATCACTAGGTATGGAAATCTAAAGCTTAAGCAAAGCCATTTGCCATCCATCAACACAAATGTCACATATCATAATCAACAATGGATAGTATCTCAAAAGGTCTGAGGTCAACCCTTATGATCCATAATAAAAGCATCTGAAATGTATTTAGAATGATTTATACAACCATTATTTTTCCATTGAATTGTTACTCTTGGATGGAATCCACAGTACACATTACATCCCATTTATCTGAGTGAATATTTATCTTATATAATCACATTATCAGTACACAGACTGGTTCTGACTGTAATCAAATGATGAACTGTAATCATCTTCGTCAGTGCATATTTTCTAGGCACTAAATCAGCAATCTAAACGTCGCCTGTTATCCTGATCAACAATGTGCTTTTGAAAATGAGTTGAGCCTCCTTATGAGACTGCAGGTGAAGGATGGGGGCACATATGCATTAAAATCTCTCTTCCTTAATCTTTGACCTACTCCTCTGTCTCATTATTTTGCAGTCCCAGCTCTCATCACCACGGGTGGCTATGGAAACGCAAGGAAAAAGAGGGAGATTTTGTACAACAATATCACAGGGTAAGATTTGACAATCCAACACTAAAAACGTAACAAAAATGTCTTCTTCTTTTTTTTTTACCATGGTACATATGTAAGATCTCACAAATCACCACGATACTATAATTATTGGATCAAAAATACAGTAAAACAGTATTATTGTGAAGCATTATTAAAATGTTAATTTTAGATTTTAATATATTTTGAAATGTTATTTATTCCTGTGATGCAAAGCTGAATTTTCAGCATCATTACTCCATTCTTCAGTGTCACATGATCCTTCAGAAATCATTCTAATATGCTGATTTGGTGCTCAAGGAACATTTATTATCATTATAAACACTGAAAACAGTTGTGTTGGTTAATATTGTTGTGGACACCATGATATGTTTATTTTCAGCATTCTTTGAGGAATATAAAGTTCAGAACAGCAGCATTTATTTGAAATATAATTTGTTTATATTTGCAAGCATTGCAAATCTGTAATATGACTTTTGATAATTTTAATGCATCCTTGTTAAAAGTATAAATTAAAAAAAAAATCATACTTATCCCAAATGTTTATATACAGTATATACTGTATATAGTGTATGTGTAATGTTTGTTGTGTATTTATGTGTGTCTGTATGTGCACACTTCAGTTACTGTGTGGAGTTCAAACTCACGTCCCTGACGGTGGGTTGTCAACACAGTTTCAGTCCACACACTCGCTGGATGCGATACCTGAAGGAGGGACATCAGGTGTGTGTGGAGTGCCAGCCACCAGCACTGGCCCAGGGCCAACGCTACTGCTCCGGGGACGGGGAGAACACGGGACAGGATGGGTAAATGCAGAGAAACCTTTCTAATGCTTTTTTTTTATATTTAGGTTCAATACAAATGAAGTGCAATAATTTAGACACTCCCCTATAAACAATAATCATTAGAATTAAAAATGTTTAAATAGTTGTTTCAAAAGTATTGCCCTAGGACATTATACATGTTAACATACGACTAGTGTGATAAAATTCATCTTCTCATAGAGCAAAAAACACTCACAGGAAATACCAGAAGTCAATCCTAAAACAAACTGAGGATTTAGACAACTTTACAACTCAAAGAACACACACACACACATTTTTTTAACGGAGGAATTAATATATACTAGGTACAGTTAAAACTGTAATATTGTGAAATATTATTATATTCTAAAAATACCTCTTCTCTTTCAATATATTTTAAAATACAATGTATTCCTGTGATGCAAAGCTGAGTTTTCAACATCATTACTCCAGTCTTCAGCGTCACGTGATCCTTCAGAAATCATTCTAATATGCTGATTTGATGCTTTAAGAAACATTTTTATTACTAGTGTCATTTTTAAACAAATTAATGCGACATTGCTGAATAAAAGTATTGATTTCACTGACTCTAAACATTTGAACTATAGATGACTGAGCTATAGAATTATTATTAGGCACTTCAGCTGTAAGTCATTATGTGATTCATAACAAGCTAAAAAAAATTACTTCGACAAGCCATTACAAAATATTGTGACAAGTCTAAAAATCTTTTAAGAAATATGGTCTCCTGACATGAAGTAGGCCAGGTTTTTCCAAGTCCTTGGCCACTAGAGGGAACCATGACGCATCTTTAAATATTCAAAGGCTAGTGTATAAAACATCCTTGTACTGCTTTAAGACTTGTGCACTCATTTGGAGCACTCTAGAGCCTTGTTATGTTTTTTAATAAAAAGAGAGCAATTGCCTATTTAATCTGGGCTAAATTTAAAACCCTAATGATGCTGGTGTATTTGTATATATAGTATTTTTAATAACACTGTAGCGATATTTTATATTAACCAACACATAAAATGCTTGTATTATTCATAAGGTAGGGTTGGAACTCTTAACCTAGCTCAAGGACAACAGCCAGAGCGATACCCATCACTCTATCTGTCTTCCTCCATCATCTTTTTCCATCACATTCTCACTCTCTCACTCTTAGGAGCTTGTCTCTGCAGTGGCAGGCTGTGGGGAATTCTCGGTGCAGAGGGCTGTGGAGACGGGTCCGTCGACTAGACTCCTGTTCCTGTCCTACTGTACACAGTTTTCTCTTCATCTAACTCGCATGCTTCAATCAGCCTAAAACGGGGTCATGAAATTTCACACTTTTAAAGAAGTGACGGTTGAATGTGCAACTATTTTGGTAGCTCAAACCAGCTCTAGGCTTGTATGCCAAATGATACAGTTGATACCTCATTACAGTACGTTATCAAGAAAAGATTCAATATTAGTCACAGTTAATTCCCATTTATACATAAAAGACTAATGCTAATGGCCATCATATTACGATTAAAGGAACAGTTCACCCCAAAATGACAATTTGCTGACAGTTCCCTCACCCTCAGGCCACCTACGATGCAGATGGGTTTGTTTCTTCATCAGATTTGGAGAAATTAAATCACTTGCTCACGAATGGATCCTCTGCAGTGAATGGGTGCCATCAGAATGAGAGTCCAAACAGCTGATAAAAACATCACAACAAGAAATCCACATGACTCCAGTCCATCAGTTAACATATTGTGAACATGTTGGTGGATTTTTGATGTGAAAGGACAACAGAGGATGGACTTTTTCACTGGAGGATGCGTTATTATGAATTGTGAGAATATGAATAGACTGGTATTTTGGCCAGAAGCAACGGTTTACAGTTAAAACATCTTAATAATTAGTTTCTAACAAACACACAGCTTTTCACTTTACAAGATGTTAATTGATGGACTGGAGTCGTGTGGATTACTTGTAGATTCTTGTGATGTTTTTAGCAGATGTTTCTGACGGCACCCATTCACTGCAGATGATTATTTGGTGAGCAAGTCATGTAATGCTAAATTTATCAAAATCTATTCATTTTTAGGTGAACTATTCCTTTCAACAGCAATAATGAATTTTAACCAGTAATATATTAAAAGCACTAAATAAAAATATTAGGTTGCTTTTGTTATTTTTCTTTAGAGCAAATTACTTCCAAGTGTGAATTAGGTTTTTATTTTTTTAGGGGCCTGTAGGGATACACCATTCAAATGAATGCGTATAAACTCTAATGACAACACAGAATAATAGGTAAAATTAATAATCTGTATCATTTATTTGATTTCCAGCCAACCAAGGGGGGGAGGGGATATCTCTTCTTCATACTGCAAAGAAATCTAAAGATTTCAGGACATGTTGACACATTTTTGGCTCTTTTTCCTATACAAGACAAGGAATTGGCTTTTTGTCACA
The DNA here is from genome assembly GCF_001515605.1 of Sinocyclocheilus anshuiensis. NCBI lineage: Eukaryota > Metazoa > Chordata > Actinopteri > Cypriniformes > Cyprinidae > Sinocyclocheilus > Sinocyclocheilus anshuiensis. The sequence continues at coordinate 2,134,943 of NW_015552647.1, forward strand.
TACAGAACAAGTTACAGCTTCCAGAGGTACGACATGCATTAAACAACATAACACACATACAGAAACAACGGCATAGAAAGTCAACAGGTAGAAAGATTACAAAACAAACAGCCTTTAGACCTACAAACAACATTGTAGAAGATTTAGGGCAAGGGAGGGATTGTAAACAGTGCTCTCATTTTTTTAGTTCCCTGGAAATTCTACATGGATGTTTATGGTAATTTCTTTAATCATGAAATACTTCCTAAATTTCATACTTCTAGTTACCACTGTTATTGTACAATTTCATAAGAAAACAAGAAAAATCAAATAAATCTTATTTGTGCTTTCTCGTTGAAATGAAATACATAAATCACCAGCCTCTCATTAATAATCAACTGATTTAAAAGTCAAAGTGCCGATTATCTAATACGTTACTGTAAACGAAAAATATCAAAATCACATTTGATTTTCAAACAGCGTCCATGTTGATGCTGGAAGCATCATCAGGTCGTCACAGTTTGACACGTTTGTGAGAAATTTTAATACCACTTAATTTGAAGGATTTTATAAATGTACCATGATGAATTGCAACCTGCACTGTCGTGTGGGTGGGTATTTTAGACAAAACACCTTTAATGCCGTCAAACCATCCAATAAGACACTGACATTGGACTCAAATTACTGATTGTCATCACTGTTTGTAGACTGGTGTCAAAAAATATCCCCAAAATAATCACCCATATATAATTCACTCTAATCTTTGTAAATGCTCTATGCACACTGCACTGCAAGTGTTCCTGTGGGACTTTACAGAATGACATCTGCAGAACATATATAATAATACAATAATACAACATATGCTAATCTCTGACATCTCTGATTGAGCAATTAACATGGACTATATGGAGGTGAATCTCACAAATTCTGAAAAAAAAAAAAAAATGGTATTAAATATTGCATAAAGAAAATGAAAGCCATATTAAGAGCCAGTAAGATTTTTTGGATTATAACATTGTTTACATGACAAATTAAGAACATTTCCCCCTGATTTTCACCCCTTAAATGTATATGTATTATATTAAATCTATTTTTCTAATTTTTAGACTAACTTCTAATTTTTAGCATGCAGTTAAAAAAAGCAAAAAGCATGTTTTCAAATGCAAAAAATCAAGACATATTGCTGTTCTGGAATTTTGGGGGGAAATGTAAAATTATATATATCATTTTTTAAACCAAGTTTTCCCTTAATTTTTAGTATTCAGTTGGGTTTTTATATATTTATAAAGAAAATTACATTTTATTTACATTCTGCTTTATATATATATATATATATGGGGGGGGGGGCAAAATGTGCTTAAATCATTTAAAAAATACACATATTAAATTATTTTCTTTAGATTTTTGGGTGAAATTTGTCAGACATTTCTTTGTGAGATTCACCCATGGATCATTACAAAAAAAAAAACAGTGCTGACATTGACTTCAGGGCACAGCCTAACACAGATACAGGAAAGAGAGTTTTGAATGGCTTCAGTAAAGTCACATTTTAGCGCTATGTTCTCTCCATATGAATCTACTGAATGAATAGGGCATTGTGGAGCATACACCCAACAGATCATGGATATTATATAATATCCACATAAAAGACCACAAGTGGAGCAAGGAACATTAGCACTCAGAAAGCAGCTTCCTTTCCCACCATTATAGTAAGCAGTACACATCGTTGCATTCATAAATTATTCTTTATTGAGGGGAGAGGGAAGATCCCTCTCACTTGCAGATTTTTTTCATCTTCCTCCCAATCACACCCTCCTCCCGCTCTTGCAGAAAATTGGTATTCCGTTCGCACCTCAGTTCAACTCAGCTAAAATCGTTGAGACAAGGATGGAAGCGTACACACACTCACAAGTCTTGGGAGAGGCCAAGTTCCCCTCCCATCATCTTCGCACTCCCCTGATAACACATGCACACATAGATATTCTAAGAGACAAGTACATTCTGACAATGTGACTTTTAGTGATGCTATTTGTTGACACAGATGCAATTGAGTGTATGATTTTGATATAATTTAGCCCTCACTATCCCGGTTTTCAAATTGGATACGAGGGCTAGAAGGGAGGGCTTGTGGTCACCATGGAAACTGGATATAGTCATCTTCAGGACATTGTCTACATACCCGTGAATACATGCTAGACTATGTGTATGCATGTGGTTACAGAATGGTGCGGATGGCAATGTTGGAGATAAGGATCTAATCTTTTAAGGATATTAAGTTTGTGCAGTGTGAAAGGATTGTATTAAATTCGGAGGTAAACATGGCCATGCATTATGTACTGTATTACAGAGCTCTCTATCAAACAGGATAAATGTTTGGGATTAACTGGTGGTCATCTTGGTCACGTCGTGTATGTTGAGCCTGAATAACCGTTGAGGACACAAAAGGTCCCATAAAACCTTTAATTAAATCATATATTTTAAAATAAACATTCTCCCTGGCAATGCAAAATATGAGACCATCTCCCTCACTTCGTATGATCATCTAGAAAATACATTAGAAATATATAATTTTTCTTATATTCAGAAATATTTGTGTTTGAGACAGCATCTACTGCTATGAAACAGGTAATTCTAACTGAAATGTTGAATTGACCTGAAGTTTTTCAGTAGTTTCTATCTTGGTCAGATTGAATTCTAGCCTTCCATCATTTACCAATATCTGGTAACAACAGGGCGAGGTATGTGTTGTCCATTCATTCTCATTGTTGCTTCTGTTTGGGCTGCCAATATGCATGTGCTACGTAATTGTTTGTTTACATAATAAAAAAAAAAAAGCAGTCATAAACATGGGCTTTTTGAAAGACAATATTACACATGTAAGCACAGCAAGAAGCGTATCTTCAGTTATTTTCTTAAATAACAACACCTTTGTATTTTAAAGGGATAGTTAACCCAAAAAAGCAAAGTCTGTCATCATTTACTCACCCACTTAAACCTGTATGCATTTCTTTATTCTGCAGAACACAAAAGATGATATTTTGAAGAATATTTGGGTCTAAACAACATCGGACCCCACTGGTTGTACAAAAAAAATCCTTATTTGTGCTATACAGAAGAAATATAGCACACAGGAATGAAATGAGACAAAGTAAACAGTGACAGAACTTTCATTGTTTTTGGTGTACTATTCTTTTAAATTCTGCCAAACTAGAAAAAAAAATCCTAAAGATGACACAAGTAAATGAGGGGAGGTAAATTTAAACAGATTTTGGTCTTTTTCGATGAAACAATTGACGGTTTATTCTTATACTGGTGAATATGAGACAAGAAATATGTGAGACAGGCTTCTACAGATAATCTTCATGTCTATATAAAAATAAATTAATCAAGTAGAATCACACACCATGTGGAGAGTGAGCTTGTGTGCAGGAATGTTAATTATTTTATACGTGCACATTATCATACCATCATACCCTCCCTATTTCAAATACGCTTGCACACAAGCACTCATACTGTATGCAGACCCATAACTGCAGTTAAGTAAGGCCAGTTTATTAAGGGACAGGGGAAGGGTGCACTAGTAAACAGGGTATAACATGTCTCTAATGCTAATCTTTAAGGTGGGCTCTGGACAGTGACTAGCTGACGTGGGCAGTGACGACTGTCCCCCTTGATTTACCATACACATCTGCGCTTAAATGTCTGGTAAGTGTTCAGCCTCAAGCTAATTAAGCTTTAGCATACATTCTGTTCTTTTCACAAACAACTGTAGACCAGATCTGCTCTGGCTTTATCTTAACCCTGCGACGCACCAATGCAGGCTTGTTTACAGAAGAGGAAAAAGGGCAAGAGGTGTAGGCAGTGGTACATCCTCAAGATCCTGTTCCTTAATGATGTAACATGACCACTGTTTTCCAGTGAACTCTCCCGCATAAAGTCACCAGGGTAGGCCCCCTGGTCAGATGCCTGTAAAACGATTCTCCATTGTACATTAGTCTCTGCTTTCCCCAAAGTCCTTTGGAGTCCAACTCACGACCCTGAGGCCTCAGAGGCCCTTATCAAATGCGTTGGAATGTCCCCTGTCCCCTTTAGGCCTTCGTGAGTTCTCTGAAGCCACATGGTTCTCATGGCCAACACTTGGGCTACTTCCCAGTGGGAATAGGCAGTTCTGACCGAGCAGCCTTTGGGCAGCTTCCAAGTGGTTGGTGGCCCCCTGGTAACCACTGAGCCGAGGCTTGGAGCTCAGGCCACCCAGCAGGCGCTCAGACGGGCCACCTTCACGCAAGTGCTCCTCGTCATCTGTGTCGGCATCGATGTACTTGCTGATGGACGCGTCGTGAAAAGTGAAGACTGCAGGGGTGAGTGCTTTTCTCTCGGGTGTCTTAGGTGGAGTCCTGCTGCTGGCTGTTGTGTAGACAGACACCTCGGGGCTTAGGATGGAGTGGTCAGAAAGAATAGAGCTGTCAGACAGAGGACCACCTGATAGACTGGCCTCCCCGCAATTACGATGATTCACCCTAAACGAATGCATTTTCTGAGAGTTTCCGAGAAGTCCTTGTTGCCACGAACCCTCGCTGTTGAGAGGTTTAGCACCAGAACATGGTGGTGTGAGCATAGTCTCATGCTCCAAGGTGGTCTGCAGACTCGGATTAGCACTGACCCGACTAGAGAGGCCAGAACCAGGGCTGTGGGAGAACCGAGAGCTCTCTGGGAGGGATAGACCTCCTGCCGGACTGTAGGGGAATCGTGGGTTCTCTTGGAAGTCTGTTGCACAGCTGATATAACTGTCAATGCTCGACAGACTTTTCATGTCTACCACCCCTTCACGACCCCCAATCAGTGGGTCGCCTCCTTGACCTGGCAAGGCTCCCAGCTCAATTTCATCCCTTCTATGGCCTGCTCGGGATGAACCTCTGTCTTTTGTGTTCAGGTTGGGCTGTGACTGAGTCTTTGCCATGTGGTTGTACATCTCTTCTAGTTTCTGTGCATTAAGCCTCTGTGGACTAGAAGCTCTCGCCTTGCTAGGAGAACCTTGGTCTGGGTTGAAGGAACGATTAGAACTGGTCTCTGAAGCTGCCCGCTTGGATGACCATTTCCATCGACTGGGTGAGAGATGGTTGTCCTGGGTTCTCTCACCCTTTTCCATGACTACCACATCCAGAAGCTCTGCACCACGGGAAAACGCCTCTCTAACATTCATGGACACTATGCTGCCATTGCGTTTGGCTCGCTCTAGAGCCTCCCGTCTCTTTACGGCCTTCTCTTGCCGTTTCTGCTCCTTGTAGAATTCAGAGAAGTTGTTGACGATGATGGGAATGGGTAGGGCAATAACTAACACTCCTGCTATGCAGCAGAGTCCACCAACGATCTTTCCCAGAAGCGTTTTGGGGTAAATGTCCCCATATCCAACAGTGGTCATGGTAATAGTGGCCCACCAGAAGGAGGCAGGGATGCTCTTGAACTTGGTGTCATCCTCGTCCTTCTCAGCAAAGAAAACTAGACTCGAAAAGATCATGATCCCCATTGCTAAGAAGAGGATAAGCAGGCCCAGCTCATTGTAACTCCGTCGTAGCGTGAAGCCCAGAGACTGCAACCCAGTGGAGTGACGTGCCAACTTGAGGATGCGCAAAATCCGCATGATTCGAAAGATTTGCACCACCCGCCGCACATTCTGGAATTGCAGCACGCTCTTGTTGGACGCGGTCAGGAATATGGTGACATAATACGGTAGGATGGCCAGCAAGTCGATGACATTGAGGGGACCTTTAAAAAATTTCCATTTGTTTGGTGAGGAAAGGAAGCGAAGAAGATATTCCATGGTGAACCAAGCAATGCACACCGCCTCCACATGGGCCAGCTGGGGATTATCAGTTGTCTGACCAAACTCGTCTGTGTCTTGCAGCTCTGGGAGGGTGTTAAGAGACAAAGCGATAGTGGAGAGCACGATGAATAGAATAGAAATGATTGCCAAGATCTGAAAGACAAAAAAGCAAACAAAAAAATCCACCATTAGAAAACAAGAAAAACCTTTAATACTGAGGTTTGTGTCTCATGATCTCTTACATATTGGTAAAAACACTGGATACACCAGTGTAGTGATGGCTTGACAGATCATTCATACTTTGTGAAATATTTCTCTACTAATCCTAAGCGAAATCCAACATCGGCGCTTAAACCAAACCAGCTGAATGAAATGGTCAACAGAGAATGAGTTTGAAAAAATTGTAAGGTCTATGTAAATCATAACGACTGACAATATATATATATATATTTTTTTTTTTTTGTGACAGTAGGCAAGAGATTATACCACTGCTGCGATTTGCTGAAAACCTTGTAGAAACATGCTTTACACCAGAAACCTGGTTAGACAGCCCTGTACAAAACAAGTTGTCAACTACATTGTCAGCCAAAGCATCTACATGAAATCTAAATCTTTATACTCACTGCTGAGTAGTGAATGTCAAGACATTGCATAATAATGGCTTTACCTGTGTTGTCACAAAAGCAGTATAAAGTAGTAAATGAATGAGTAATACAGGGCTGAGGGTTATTGAGAAATACAGAAATGTTGTGGAACATGCAATAACCAGCAAAACCAGAAGTTAGTAAGACAAATGCTTCTTTAAATCCCCAACAAAGTCTAATTATTGACAGAAAACTACACTAAAACACCTAGTAATAAAATCACTTGCTAATAAATACAACTAAACAACTAAATTGGGTATTTAAATATCTTTAGAGATCGACACAACAAGGAACACTTGTGTAGGTCTCTCAACTAAATCATCAGATAAGATCTGCTGTCTAAAAACAGAATATTACCCTGTGGAACTTTCCAGAAAAAAAAAACTGTAAAGCTAGAAAAAGATTTGTAAAGCTCTAAACCTCTGACAGAACAGAACATAAAGTCCATTACAACAAAATGGCAAAAACGTGGCACAATCCTAACACTACTAAGCCTGCTAAGAGGCTTTTGTACCAAATAACTCAATAAGATGGACAATTGTCAGAGAAATGAACAAGACCCGAACAGTGACCGAGTTGCAGAGCTCTTTGGCTGAGATAAGAGGAACTTGGACAAAAAAACTCTCAAAAATATCTTTATAGACTCTTTGGGGGAGTGGAAAGAAGGAGGCCACTTCTGGTCAAAGCCTGGAGCAACTCAGTTCACTATATGCAATGTGACAAAAACATTATATAGTAAGATTACAGTTGACTTCTGCACTTTTTTGGACTTAAACCAAAGCATGGTGGTGGCAACATGATTCAGGATTCCTAAGCTGAATCAGTTTTGGGTATTACGCTTAAACAAAAAAAAGCAAAAGACATTTAGACCAAAGTATGCATAAATATTGTCTCATACACTGTTTGTGAAGGAGAAAGTGGTCATCTATAGCCACGCTTTTGTTGTGATGCCAAGACACAACAGAATTATGAATCCCTAACTTGTTCCTCTATCTTCTATTTTAGCCTGCTAATCTCTCTTTGTCAGTATTATCAGATGACTCGCCTTCATATGAATAGTATGGAAAATCATTTGTGGCATTTGTAGGTGTTTCTCTGTGTGTATTAATGTGTCTAAGAAGAGATGATACCCTGCAGTCACGTGAGTCATGAGGGTAAGTTGGAAACGGTAATAAGATTAAAAACAGCCCATAACCTATAAACAGCAAAGATTAGCCTTTTATTTATAAGCTTGCCAGAGCTTCAACAGCATTATTTACACACCGGTATCAGCAACCGCAATCTCTAAATCACACAGGAGCTCCTATCCCCATTCTGTTTTAACCTCACTGTCTGATAGCAGCCAATAACATTGGCTGGATGTTTGTGATGTCATTATTATACATTCTGTTGCTAGAGCTATAAAGATTTTTATCGGTCCAAAGTGGTTAGCAGTGCAGTTCTGGTCATTAAAACTCCTCTATAAAAGACAAACAATTAGAGTAGAACAACATGAGAATTCCCATAAGAGAAATGACAAATGAGATGTCGGTTTTTATCCTACAGAGCAATAATACTAAATCTTGTGAAAAAGTCTTTGAGTATGTTTTGTTTCAAATGGAGACTAATTTAATACCTAAATTAAAGGAACATAACTGGCAACCCCATTATGTCTCCTGAGCTATGAAAGAGCAACCTCTGAGCAACAACAATTTACTACAGCTCTGAGTGATTCTGAACCCTGACGCTAAAAGATCCTTTCTAGGTCATTTTCTTGGCCTTTTATGTCAAACATGTGTGTGCACACGTGCGTTACAAAGTATTCTTAATGTTAAAAAGTGAAAAGGGCAACTAAAAAAAAAAGGACAGTCCACTACAGTGACAATGAATGTTAAATGGGGAATACATTTTAAAAGGGTTCAGCACAAATTCTCAGAGCGCAATCAGTTGAGCCATTGACCAAGTGATAATCTGCAAATAATGTCTGTACACACTCAAGCTGAGGAAGGCATAACAGGGTCAACTCCATGAGTAGAGATGGCTAAGGATGCACAGGGAGAAATCCCGGCATCTTTGCGTCATCTCAGGTGAGCGGCTCATTATCACATCCAGTGGGGTGCTCCTACGAGCAAGTACAGATTATGTTCTCCTGAGACACACAACAAATATACTCATCTGCCTACAAACTGTGCACAGCAGGACATTCCATAAAGGGCAATTAAATTGCATGCAATTTCACAGGAAAGTTCACAAATGAGATTCTCATTAATATCTCTGTCTCCCTAAAAGCCTAATATATATATATATATATATATATATATATAATTTTAAACAACAATCGATGCATCTCGAACAAGCCTATTTACAGGTAGTGACGTCACTCTATTTCAGACACCATCAACTCGTCTGAGGAGGTGCAAGAAAATTCAAGAAACAGGTAGATGTTTTGATTTATTCAAGCAAAATTTACTCG
>NW_015552647.1:2146735-2155857 GCF_001515605.1 Sinocyclocheilus anshuiensis
ACACACACACAGAGAAAGCGTGTGAAGGCTCCAAAAGCTGCTGTGCACAGCAGGACATTCCATAAAGGGCAATTAAATTGCATGCAATTTCACAGGAAAGTTCACAAATGAGATTCTCATTAATATCTCTGTCTCCCTAAAAGCCTAATATATATATATATATATATATATATATATAATTTTAAACAACAATCGATGCATCTCGAACAAGCCTATTTACAGGTAGTGACGTCACTCTATTTCAGACACCATCAACTCGTCTGAGGAGGTGCAAGAAAATTCAAGAAACAGGTAGATGTTTTGATTTATTCACGCAATATTTACTCGCGTGATACACTTTTCACACCACATGTCAATTTTCTCAAGCAGTGCCAGTGACGTTTGTCTATATTAGACAAGGAATAAGTGCTGTTTTGTGTTTTGGGATTTTAGTGTTCGAGTCGAGTCTAAAGCGCAAACTCTCATTATTGGACTGCATGCCACATCATTCTCAAAAATTATACGGACATTAAAACTTGTGGAATTATTTTTGTTCAATAATGTTACACGTTTAGAACATTTTCATGAGTTCATAGTAAATCATAGAAAAAATATAGACTATCGTGTGCATGTGTGAATGCATTTTTTTTAAAGAGAATTTCTGTAAACTCAAGTACTCTAGGTACAATAAAAAATGTAGTTCCTCTTCACTTGTTAGTTACCTACTTGACAATTTAGAGCCAATAATGATGAAAACTCAGCACTTGTTTCATTTTTTAGAGAGACAAAATTGCCTCAAGTGTTTTTCTAGACTATATACTCGTTTCTCATAATATATTATTTATCACTGTTTGTAAATATAAGCCTGCATAACTCACTCGTTGTGCAGATGTTTCTGTGACTCTTCAGTGAAAACTCCTTTGACCTTGACCACTGACATTCAATCGCTGCTGCAGCATTGTCATGGCAACCTTCTTCAAGCTCGGTAGGAGGCAGTCACATGAAGAGGTTTGTCCCTCTTATCATCAGCATCAACACCATCCTAGACTGGTTGCCTCATACAAACATACAGTTGCCATTCCTGTACTAATCAATTCTGTAAGTTTACTTCATACTAGGTACATTCGTAAATCTTTATTTTAAGGTTACAGGTTTGTCTGCATGGTAGCTCTAACAATCTGTGCTCTTTCTTTCTTTCTTTTTAGACTTTAGTGTAGTATACTAGAGCTAGAACGGCTAATGATGTGGAACAGAATTGGAAAATGTCACAAGCCAGATTTGAACTTGTACTACTCAATGTGTTAGGGGGTTGAAGGTCCAAATTGCAGTTTCAGTGCAGCTTCAAAGGGCTCTACACGATCCCAGCCAAGGAATAAGTGTCGTATCTAGCGAATCGATCAGTTATTTCCTAAGAAAAAAAATGTATATACCACATATGCTCATCTTGCAATAGCTCTGCAATTACGTAATCACATTGGAAAGGTAATGCATGGTTAGTTCTTTGTCTGTGTACTTCAGTTCAGAAAGGTAGGGTAGGGTGAAAATCTCCATCTCATTTTCTCCTCCAACTTCAAAATCGTCCAACATCGTGGCTTTACCTTTTTTTGTAAAGGGCGTTTGACTTTCTTTGCAAGTTCGCTTTGTAATCAGTGGGTCGGTACTTCCACCTCCGTCACAAATGCGTGATTATGTATAATTGTTTTGATTTTTATGATAATTATATATATATATATATTAGAAAATGACCGATCGTTTCGCTAGATAAGACCATTATTCCTCAGCTGGGATCATGTGGAGCCCTTTGAAGCTGCACTGAAACGGCAATTTGGACCTTCAACCCGTTGACCGCCATTGAAGTCCACTATATGGAGAAAAATCCTGGAATGTTTTCCTCAAAAGCCTTAATTTCTTTTCGACTGAAAGAAAGAAAGACATGAACATCTTGGATGACATAGGGGTGAGTAAATTATCAGGTAATTTTTATTCTGGAAGTTAACTAATCCTTTAAGCATTACAAATGAGAATTATATAAAAAATCCATCTATTACAGACCAGTGAAATATAATATGTCCATTATATATAAGCTGTCGATTATATATCTATTGAAGCCATATAGATAAGTTTATTGCAAAACATGTATATATCCAAATATTTGAGAGTAGGGATACTGACACAATTGCATCGTTCACAGAACTTCTTGAGAGTGGGCGTTCTCTGTAAGCTCTTTTGGGATAAAATGCCCACTGCAACTCTCTGATTGGTGGAATTTTCTGTATAAAAATCATGGGTAATGTTGTTTATTACCTCGAATTCCACTGTTAGTTAAAAACAGTTTAAAAATAAGTTTAATGCAAACAGAGGGCTTCAACAAAAGCATAGACCATTGATTACCAACGTGTCTGTTTTTAAAAGTTATCACTAAAAATCAACTTGGCTATGTTTTTTTACTTCTGGAACCTGACTAGTGTGCTCTACTTCCTAAGCGAAATTACATTGGCTACTAAGTAGATAGGATAAGTTAGGAAGTTTCTGTAATACAGCCCCAGAATCATAATGAGTAACCACTCGGAAACACCCTAGCTACTAGATAGCAATGCTTTTACAACCACCTACAACGACCTAGCATCGTGGCTTTGCTTCTAGTTAGCTACATTCCTTCTTTATCATTTATGTGAATGTGAGCGATCATTTAAAAAATGCAACAGAGTGAGAATCCAGACTGACCCAGACTTGCCGTTGTTGTGGGTTGACGTAAGGGGAGCGGGGAGAGATGAGCTTCTGATAGTGTTGCCGAACATGCCTTCACGTCCCTCTGAAAGTGACACTGTCACCATGGTTCCCAGAAGACACCATGTCTTCTACATTTTCCACCAAACGTTGGCATGACAAACGCATGCACACATTCTCATGAATATCATTGCAAAACAAGCTATTTCAAAATCCTGTTGGGTTTTAAGTACTGCCCTTGAAGAATCGTCCTTGTCTTTTGTTTGTCTCTTGGAACAGCTCTGACCTGAACTGGAAGACAAGGTTCGGCTGTATCTGTGAAGCCCTTGAGATACATAGGCAACAGCTGTGTCCTCGTGTGTGCACACACACACACATACATACACACAGCTAGATGACCCGAGTGACTGGTCCTTGGCAGAGTCCTATTTTTTTCGTTCATTATTCATTTGTCTGCAATGAGGGGGGAAAATCCAGTCGCCGAGTCTATATTTAAACCTGCCCAGCCCCTGACATAGTTATTAATGGCTCTAGTTGGGCAGCTTTGGGATCCTACAAGAGTGCTCTCTTAGAATACACACAAACACACACACAAACCTCAGAGGACGATCCAGCGGACAGCATGTGGCAATATTTCATGCTCCAATTTTTATGCTTTAATTATTACATTATAGACAATTAGAAAAAGCAACAAGATTTCAGCATTTTCTGTTGTCATTTCCACGATGGCAGGATATTTCCGGGTCGTTGCTAAGGTGCTCTGAGTGGTTTTTAATGTTTTGCTATGCAGTTTCTAGAATGCTCTGCTGGTTGCATGGTGGCTGTTTACTGACTCGCAAGTCTCTGTGATGTTCAGATCACTACATTTGACATTGGTTCCTTTTTCAATAGGTTCCTTTTTCAATATATTTTAACATGCACAAGGTCAAAATGGTAAGTCTGATTGTAGGGCCCTAAGAAATCCATTTTATTTGCCCCAAATTCCATTTAAATTTTTCTGGATTCCGTTTTTTTCCATTTTTTTTTTTTAGATTCTGTTTTAATGGTTAAATAATTTTTTTTAAATAAAAAAGCATGTCTAGTTAATTGAAATCATAAAACTTACACAATTTAACAGCAAAAGTTTAACAAAAATAAAATTTTTAAGGCCCTATGAAATACGTTTTATTTTTCTCAATTTTTTTTTATTTTTACCAAATGCTGTGTTTTCCAATAATTTTCTGGATTCCATTTTAATGGTTTCATTAAACTTTTAATATCAAAAACATCTCTAAATAATAGATTATATATATATATATATATATATATATATATAAAACATTTATTTATTTTCAGAAATACTGTTGTGTATTTACATTGTTCTTTTAATTACATTTTGGTAAATCATTTTCTGGTAAATATTCCTTCAAAATAATGTTTTAATAATCATTTTATCAAGTACTATCAATACTATCATTCTGTCACAGTTTCTTCAAGTTAAACCGAACTTTTATTTTGACGGATTGTTTTGAAGACCTTTACGTTTCTCTGTTAAGAGAAAAAAAAAGAAACGGTAAAATGCTAATGAAGTGACTCTCAGAGCAGTTTTATAATTAACTTTAACTATAATTTAATTTTAAATTATGTTCATGTACTCATATATTGAGGCGGCAGAGGCTGAAAACACCACGAGCATCACGTGCGCTTCATTATGTGTGTAGTACACAAAACCAACCGCACGTCTGCGCCATTCACTAGCTATGTTTCCATCCAAAGATGCAAATTTAACTTATGCGCAAAACTGGAATATCGCATAAAACATTTGCAAATAAAGCACCGTTTCCATCCAATGAGTCAAAGAGAACAAAATCGCCACTTCCTGATAAACTGACACTAAATATTTCTAAGAAAACTAGGAGAAGCCACTGAATATACACTGAACAAAATTATAAACGCAACACTTTTGTTTTTGCTTTAATATGTAATAATTACTTGCGCTTCAGAGAGAGCAGACGTAATAAATGCGATCATTGCTTTTAGAGGTGGATGCCTGCTGTTTGGGAACGCTGTCATGTAAGACGATAATTATACAGAGATACTTTGATGACAGACATTTCAGAATGACCAAAACAACATATAGATGCTGTGAACGAGATCGGTCCGCTGGTTAGTCAATTTATCCCGTCTCATAGCGAAAAGTCACATGACTTCTTCAATGGGTGGAATTTATTCGGTAAATGTGTTTCCATCGTAGTTATGTGCATTTTTCATCATAAGTTTTTTATGCGCATTTTTAGAATTTATGCGCATCTTGGTGTTTCCATCCAGTGTTTTTTTTATGCGATAATCCAAAATGCGCATAAAAATAGGTGGATGGAAACATAGCTATTCACACAGAGATACGCAGAATATGCAGGATTCGTAAATAGTATTTTAATGCTTAATACTCACAGACACTAGTCGATATCGCGTTTTGATTTAAGTGTACTGACCTACTTTTGATTTATTAATCCAAAATTTGGCAAATTCCGTGACATTCCGCGTTATACAGTAAATTCCATTTTTATGACTCTGAAACGCCTTTGGAGACGGCTTATGGTAGAGAAATGAACATTCAATTCACGGGCAACAGCTCTGGTGGACATCCCTGCAGTCAGCATGCCAATTGCACGCTCCCTCAAAACTTGCGACATCTGTGGCATTGTGCTGTGTGATAAAACTGCACATTTTAGAGTGGCCTTTTATTGTGGCCAGCCTAAGGCACACCTGTGCAATAATCATGCTGTCTAATCAGCATCTTGATATGCCACACCTGTGAGGTGGATGGATTATCTCGGCAAAGGAGAAGTGCTCACTAACACAGATTTAGACAGATTTGTGAACAATATTTGAGAGAAATAGGCCTTTTGTGTACATATAAAAAGTCTTAGATCTTTGAGTTCAGCTCATGAAAAATGGGGGCAAAAACAAAAGTGTTGCGTTTATAATTTTGTTCAGTATAATAATTTTAATATGTAATAATTACTTGCGCTTCAGAGAGAGCAGACGTAATAAATGCGATCATTGCTTTTAGAGGTGGATGCCTGCTGTTTGGGAACGCTGTCATGTAAGACGATAATTATACAGAGATACTTTGATGACAGACATTTCAGAATGACCAAAACAACATATAGATGCTGTGAACGAGATCGGTCCGCTGGTTAGTCAATTTATCCCGTCTCATAGCGCAAAGTCACATGACTTTCTCAATGCGCATGGTGGAATTTATTCGGTAAATGTGTTTCCATCGTAGTTATGTGCATTTTTCATCATAAGTTTTTTATGCGCATTTTTAGAATTTATGCGCATCTTGGTGTTTCCATCCAGTGTTTTTTTTATGCGATAATCCAAAATGCGCATAAAAATAGGTGGATGGAAACATAGCTATTCACACAGAGATACGCAGAATATGCAGGATTCGTAAATAGTATTTTAATGCTTAATACTCACAGACACTAGTCGATATCGCGTTTTGATTTAAGTGTACTGACCTACTTTTGATTTATTAATCCAAAATTTGGCAAATTCCGTGACATTCCGCGTTATACAGTAAATTCCATTTTTATGGCTGGATTCTGTGATTCCGTTCGCGTTTTCCGCATTGCGGAGATCATAGGGCCCTATGATTGCTTTGAAAAGTAATAGCACACCTCTCCTCAGTAAGCTGCATTATTTTAAGAATCAGATGGATATTTTGAAGAACCAAACTAACCAAACTGTTTCAGTTCCCATTGACATTGGTCTGGCTAGCAACATGATTCAGAATATCTTCTTTTGTGTTCCACAGAAAGGTTTGAAAGGTGAGTAAATTATGATAGAATTGACATATTCCCTTTAACAGTTAGGTCCCTGACCTAAAAATTTTGCCAATTATATCTCATCTCTTATTTGCATGAAATTCAAGAACATCAAATGATGAGAAATCAAACACATATCTGTCACAAACATGCATTTACCCATCAGTGACACTTAATTGTCACTCTGAGACACACCCGACCAAACAAACTAGTTCATACATTTCACATAAGACGTTGACACATAGAATCAAACACAAACCCAAAAAAACAGCGGTACACAAAGTAAACACACGCACACGCACACGCACAGGCACACATACACACACCACTGCTTATCCTGGCAGAGACAGCTGTGCGTTCAAGCGTCGCACAAGACACAGTTGCTATGGTGACAATGACGACACGCTTTTTAGCATTGCAGGGATGGGAGAGAGAAAAGAATGCATGTGTGTGTGCGTGTGTGTCAGTGGAAAAGCAGACAGTGGCAAAAGCATGTACAAAAACAAAAACGCAACAAGCTAAAGATGAAAAGTGCAGGCGTGGAGAGCAGCAATGCATCCTAATTTAAAAAGACTAAACCCTTGACAATATGTGCAGTTGGCACGTAATCACCCAAAAGTCAGCTAGCAGCACAACAAATCATGTAATTTGACTCTTGACCTGAATGTTTAAAGTTTAAAGGCAGCGACACCGTGCAACAAAGAGATAGTGTTCGGGATTACACTTAGGTCAAGGGAAAAGGTAATTAAGAGAGGCGTACCGCAGCATTCACATTATTTTTTAATGTATCTCCGATTAGTCTCAGTTATTTTCCACATGGAACCTACATTAGCGGTTACACAAGCCTAGCTAAGGCTCATTTACAGGAAACTCTGATATTTGCTGACTTAGTATATAATTTACAGGATACTGAATGTAGTCACATTATTTCATAGCTTTAGCATTTAGTGCAATAAAATGTAAATCAATATAATATCTAGGTATTTATTATCAGACTATCAGCCAGTTCTTTTTAAAGAATATGTACAAAAAGAAAAAAAAAATTGCCTGTATTGCAATTGCATGAAACATGCATTATCAGTTTAGTTTACATATTAGAATTCAGAATTTGTCTTTGTCTTTTTATTTATTTATTTTTATTTTATGTTGTGTTCCTCGTTCCTCCTTTAAAAGATAATGGTTGGATCTTTTTGATATTATGTAATACTTTATGATTTTTTTTTTTTTTTTAGAAAGTTTAGTAGTAATATTTTCTATGACTATTTTCACGTGCACTTCTATTCCAAAGTTTTGGGTCAGTAAGTTATTTTTTTGAGATAATTTGCTGAATACAAAATTCAAAAGTACAGCTTTTATTTTATTTTGTAACCATGTAAAGTAACCACTAAGTATTTACTGTCACTTTTGATTAATGTAATGCATCTTTTTGAATAAGAGCATTAATAAAAAAAATAATAATAATCTTACTGACCATAAAAGTTTGAACTGTGGCACAAGTGGCACTCAATCTTGAGAAAGGCATGTACAATGTCCAGCAGTTGTAAAATATGAAGACCTTCTTTCATAAGCAAGACTTAGAGGGTCATTCTCTCTTGCATCTGCCTTAGAATCACATACTGGTTTTGATAAACCTTTCCCATCCTTGAGTGCCATTTATTTTGTACCCCTGACCTTTGCTTCCCTGTCACATCCATTCCAGCGGCAATCCAATCTCTGACACCCAGAGAAGGGTCTGCACTAAAGATGCCCTCCGTGCTTCAGTAGGCCTTGTGTAGTGTGTTTTACGGTCGTTTCTATTGATTGCACTGACTATAACGTAGCACGGTGAGAGCTACCTGTCACTATAAACATGACAAGCCAAGTGGCAGGGACAGAATAATATGACAACATGGGAAACTGTTGAACCCCACTCCCTTTCTATTTGCCATTCCTCTGATTTATTAGCCTGCTGCTCATTCGAATGGAATTTCTGTGCAAGAGGGAAAGAAATTTATGGATTTTCTTAAAGGTGTCATAGGATGCTACATGCACTTTTACAAGTTGTTTGAACTGAAATGTGTGTTGGCAGTGTGTGTACACAACCACCCTATAATAATAAAAATCCACCCAGTGTTTTTTTTTTTTTAAATCTGGTTAAATGTTTTCCCCTTTCTCAAATCGAGCCGATCTCAGATGCCTGTCTGTATGACGTCACACAGACAGGCCCCTCCCACGATAGTTTGATTGACAGTGGCGTTTCAGCACAGACTGGACTGGTGTCTTACATTAGTCCCGCCCTGAGTGAGCTGTCATCAGTCCGCCATTGTTTCACCGCTGGAGCAGATGTAGACAAGAATGACTCCTAAGTCATTGAGGTGTTCTGTTGTTGGATGTAATAATGAACATAGCAGTCGTCATTTACTCCCGACACCTGAGCCGCTGAACTCGCAGTGGATTACGTTTGTTTCTGAGAGGAATGCGCCCCCGATCTACATAAATGCATCTATGTTCGCGCGAATCATTCATGATCCAGCCTCATCTGCAGAAGAAGTGAGTATAATGTTTTGTAATGAATCTTTGCAAATCGCCTTTCCTAATAATGTGCTAATTAGCAAGTTTCAC
>NW_015552647.1:2156411-2168147 GCF_001515605.1 Sinocyclocheilus anshuiensis
GACTGGACTGGTGTCTTACATTAGTACCGCCCTGAGTGAGCTGTCATCAGTCCGCCATTGTTTCACCGCTGGAGCAGATGTAGACAAGAATGACTCCTAAGTCATTGAGGTGTTCTGTTGTTGGATGTAATAATGAACATAGCAGTCGTCATTTACTCCCGACATCTGAGCCGCTGAACTCGCAGTGGATTATTTGTTTCTCGGGGAGAAATGCCCCGGATTCGGGGAATGCGCCCCCGATCTACATAAATGCGTCTATGTTCGCGCGAATCATTCATGATCCAGCCTCATCTACAGAAGTAGTGAGTATAATGTTTTGTAATGAATCTTTGCAAATCGCCTTTCCTAATAATGTGCTAATTAGCAAGTTTCACGATGAATGTGGCTAAAGTAAACAGTCTCTCTGAGAGCAGCTCGGAAGAGAGGGGCGGGGTCAGCAGAGCTCATTAACATTTAAAGGAAAATAACAAAAACGGCTTGATCTGAAAAGAGCTGTTTTTGACAGGGTAAAAAAAGGTGTTTTTTACACTACCATTGAGACATTTTAAGTTAACCAAACTATGTTACAGACTTTTCATTAAGACCCTAAAGAATCATATCAACTTGTGGAAAATGGGCATCCTATGACCCCTTTAAACAGTAGACACTAAAGAGTTCATAACATATTCCAATTAGGAAAATCAATGAATCATAAATAATATTGGATGTATTATTGTGCCAGATGAGTAAACCACTAAATATACTTTACAAAAAAGGACTTAAGAATCAGAATCTTGTTTATTTCCATATCCATAAAGTTTGGGGAATGATTAAATGTGTATATTTTTATATTGCATTATTATTAATATGTTAAATAATTAATTGCATGGTAAATTTACAGTCCTAATCTCATTTGTTTCTCCAATTATGAGACTAAATGGAGACTTTTTTAAGTATATAATTGATCTCAGTAATGTACAGTATATGTGCTCAGAATAGCTAAGATACCAAATTCTTCAATCAAAAGATATATTTCAATACAAACTCATTTTCTCATTGGATTCTTTCAAGAGCAAATTACCCCCCACACACGTACACCATCCTCTGTTTATCACACACTCGCAGTCTGTCCCTGTTTCAGTCAAGCTCATGTCTCGATGGAGTATTAATGGCCTGGGAAAGAATCAAAAATTTTTGATTATCTCTCCCTAGATTAGCCTTCTCTTGTATGCCGGAACTTTCTCGATGTTTCATAATCGCTTACATACAAGATGTGTCTGCTAATATACCCAGCTCACATTGAATAAAGAGCATTGAGCTATATCTTCTATATAGCTTTGTGAGCTGTGTAAGGCAGCATTACATGTATAATTTGCAGAAAAGGCAATAAAAGAATACATTGTCAGTAGAGGAATATGTTGATTGCAAATATATGTTCACTTTTTTACGAAAATAATATATTTATAATATTTATAAATGTATATTAGAAAATTATATTGAGGAATGTAAATATCATTATGAAAATATTATACAATCATTTATGTAAAATAATAAAATATGTTTTTAGTAGTACAGTTTTATCATACATTCATATATATACAATTTTAAATATTTAAAATATACATCTATACAATTTCTAAATATATTACATGAAAAAATGTATAAAAATAAAAAATAAAAATGTAATAATATAATTATTATTTTACACTAAGAACATGCTCAATATTCCGTACTACTGTTCTGCTGCTAAATATGCAAATATATACTATATATTGACCAGGCTAAACCAATACCATCGTAATACCTTTGGGTAGGATAATGAAGGCCAGTAAAGGGACTCAGAGATGTACTTAATGCATCACCATCACATAAACCTTGCATCTCATGTCATCTGAAAAGGTTAAGTAAGATGGCAAGAAAACAACATTTAACCCTGCCAGAGAAAGCCTTTTAATTTTATTGTAGGTCTGCTATTACTTATTGCTCTTGACAGTAATATATTTTTTGAGGGCACAAAAAATTACTCATCAAATCATGTTAATTAAAAGCTGTGCGTCTGTATCGGATTTGCTGGTTCTGTTTATTTTCATAGGTGATTTACACATTATGAAAGAAGCTCTATTATGCATTATGCAAGTGCTCAAATTTCTGGAGGTGGCAGATAGTTCTTGTAAGGCAATTAAAGGCGTATGCTGTAGGCGTTTTATTTAGAATACCACGCATAAATTGTCTCTTCTACCTGACAGTTATCACTTGAATGAGTGTTTTGAGAAATCAGACCTGTCTTTGTGACTCTATAAACAGCAATACATAGTCAGGGTGGAGGCCTGTGTTTTCTTTTTTAGCCAAAAATACAAAAACCCCCTCTGCCTGTCACTTTGAGCTTTTGGGGTTGCTTGCATCAGCTGACATGTCTCTGGAGCAAGGGTTTTAGGGAGTGTGGATGAAGTCTGCCAGGCAAAACCTCTTGTAGAACCTTATTTGAAAAATGTATAGCGTGCCACTGCCATGTGTTTCTTTGCAACGATTCAGCTGTCAGCAGTTTAATACATGCACTGGGAAGCGCAGCAGTGTTGCTGTGAAAAAGATATGTGTAAAGTTAGACTAGAGTGTTAAATGTTAGCTGATGCATCATGCGAACTAACAAACAAATGACTGACACAGTAGTCCATATGTTCACATTTGGTACTAACTCAACTTGCTACTCAGTGAGTTTCAATGAGAGGAAAAAAGCCAGCAGTATTGGAAACACTAGGTCTTACCAGGTTGTGTTGTCCTTGGCCATTGCAGATGCTAAAAAAGAAACCGTGAGCCCAGCCCAGTCGACAGAGATAGCACAGTATTGAGACAGTATAGTATTGACATATTGTCTCTAGGGACACTCAGTACAGGGCAACAAGGGCCGATTGTGAACATGAACCTCTTCTGCCGACTCAGTCTTTCTTAATTTGTTACGTGTTGGTTTAACAATGCTATATAGCACAGTATCAATACCCTGTACATGTGTATGTTGTGAAAACGCCGTAGTTTTTTCTTTTTTTGTATTGTAGTGATCACATGTATAGCGATCAATACTTTATAGAAAAAAGTAATAGTAATGGCATATTTTTACAAAAATAAATAAGTGAAAAAGCCAGAATGTACTGTTATCTATTCGGTTTGAAACGCTTTGAATTTCAAAATTACTATGACCCAGTATATGAAATTCAGAAATCTGAATGAGTGCATGCTGTAGGGTGTATAGGATGTCAGCTGAAACTGTAGGATGAACTGCGGAAGAATTAATAGACATTGTATTGATCTAAGTCATCTTCCAGATGTAAGCACTTACAAGGTTAGTGACTATGTAGAAGGGGTCAGTGCCTATATGTATAATGTATTCATCATTAGGAGATGGGAACTGGTGCATTAATATGATTCATTACAGTACCTAAGGATCAAGACTGCAATTGGAAATGAATCATGAATAATCTACCAAGAAAATGATACACTTATATTTTCCCAAAATTCCATTAGCTCCTCTCAAGGATAACAAGCAAACACTCGAGAGAAAGGAACACGTGACGGTGGTATTTCATACACAATATGGTATTTATGAGTCTGCTAAGCATGCTGGTCAAACTTGCAAGTTTCAATAAGGAAATCAATGTAAGCTTCATTATGTACTCACTGCACACTACATACTCTTACTTCAACACAGAGACACAAGCCATTGCCCTGGAAACCGATGGAGTTTGCCATGGCAACAGAGGCTCTGCTGCCAATTGTGTAGGTGAATGGGAATGCTGTGATTAGGGATAGATTACTGTACGTAAACCTTTTGAGAGTTAAATAATGTATGGGAAAATGCATTGGTTTTAAATAGCTATTTTGCTACTTTTTCATATGGATCAAAGCGCCCACAGTGTATAGGGAAGTAACTAGAAAGCTTTGATTGTGCTATCTAAAGTCATGCCTTATAAGGCTAGCAAACACACCATTGCCCTGGAAACCGATGGAGTTTGCCATGGCAACAGAGGCTCTGCTGCCAATTGTGTAGGTGAATGGGAATGCTGTGATTAGGGATAGATTACTGTACGTAAACCTTTTGAGAGTTAAATAATGTATGGGAAAATGCATTGGTTTTAAATAGCTATTTTGCTACTTTTTCATATGGATCAAAGCGCCCACAGTGTATAGGGAAGTAACTAGAAAGCTTTGATTGTGCTATCTAAAGTCATGCCTTATAAGGCTAGCAAACACATTATGATTGTAAAGAAGCAGAATTCACAATTCTGCAATGCATAGGTCAAACTGCCAGGCTTAATGCCAGTGCCTTTAGTTAAAGGAATATTTCATTTAAAAATCTAAATTTACAAACCTGTATGGCTTTTTTCTTCTGTGGAGAAATTCTAAAGTCTTTCTTCTTTTCCATGCAATAACAAAGAATGAATAAAACGTCAGTATTCACTGATAATCTTCCTTTTCAAAGGTCAATGAGTCTGATTCATGATTCTGATTCATTTTGATAACCAGGTCAACTGATTCTTTGAAACTTTTTTTTTCTGCAAGGCAGACATCACTATTTTGCTCATGAACTTTCATGGCAAGTAAATTTCTGTCTGTTTTAAAAAAAAAATATTGCATGGCTTCCAAAGACTTGTGCATGAGTCATATGGACAATTTCAGGACATTTTAATGTGTTTTTAAAGTCCTTCTCCCTCAATATTTAATTGCATGGAAAAGACAAACAATCACATTCTTCAGAATTTCTCTATTTTTATTTCACAGACAAAAATACCCTCAATCAGGTTTTGAATGACATGAGAGTGAGTATATGATGGCAAAAAAAAATCATTTTTGTATGAACTTTCTTTAACTGTAGCACGAACCTGTTCTTTAATGTCAAAGCCAGACACTCTGCTCCAGAAAAGTCGCTTCTCTTCATGCCGAGACACTGACATGAGACTCTTGTATTTCTGACTTGCGGCATGTTTTTGGTAGCTGTGCGCATGAGCGAAAAGAGCGAGACATAGCCGAGCTTGAAAGCGGCCTTCTGATTCATAACTATTTTGCACAGATAAGCTATTGGTGGATGATGGTACATTTCTCTAGAGCTCTGCAGTCACATCTCATTTCAACAACTTACATTGATGGGTCTGAAAAAATAATTACACTTCTCTATTCATTAGATTCCAAGACTGCCTAGCCTCCTAAATGCTACAAATCACCTCCTAATGAGGTTTCATTACAGAATGATTAATTATATATGCAGAAATATGGGCTGTTATTAATAAGATGGGGCCCAAGCTTTAAAGAATGTCATCTACTTAAAAAAGAAAACACCACATTTTTACTCTCAATGCTCGGCAATGCATAAATCGAATTGGCACCAGTTTAATGTGTTATTCTTTAGGAGATCACGCCACATTATATCTTCCCCAGAAGTGTCCAGTTCAACAACGAAGGACACTTTACTGACCCACTTTCATAAATAAGGTGAATGAGATGCGACAGAAAGGCGATTAGGCCTGATTGCACAATAACAAGCCACATGGCTTCTAGCGTTTAGATACAAAGCTCACCAAGCATTAGATGATTCATATCACACTGTTATGATTCATGAGTGTGTGATTCACAAGAAAAAGTTCACATCGTAACTTCTGTGTCACAGGTAATTAGGCTATCGTAACCGCAGCAAACTACAGGTTAAGACCCGTGTACCACGATGGGCTTCGTGAAGCCGCTGCCGAGGGCTGAGAAAAAACTGCAGGACCCTTTCTAATAATACAAGAGTGTTCAAGTTACATGTCAAAATAATTAACTGTGGTAACAATAACAATGCATAATTACAGGCTGTTTTGCAAAACGATTTCATATTATGCACATGTTGTTCATAACTCTTACAACATGTAGACTCTAACGTAAAATGAGATGATGTACTGAGCTAATTTACACGTGACAAATATATTTAATTTCTTTATTTCTTTGAATTGGCCACATTCTCTGGCATTAAAAGGATAGGAAAAGGAATGTATTGAATTTCAGTTTAAAGAATTTCAGCAAATTCTGTGAAATGGCGTCCATCCTGGTCCAAAAAAGTTTTCAACAGTATAAAATACGCAAACCTATCAACAATATCACTGAGAAGACCAAACTGAGAGTAAAACCATTTCTTATTTTGTATTTTGGTAAACTACTGTTTAAAAAAAGACACTTGGATCAATATTGCCAAGATGGGTTGACTTGCTAAAATCCAGGAAACAATTACAAAAAGATTCTAAAACATCTCTGAAAACTACTGGCTTTTCAAGCCTTTGATATGATCAGTGTTCCTGATACCTCAGAAATCAGAAAGTAGCATAACTGCTGTGAATTCTGTTTATTTTATTTTTTTTATTCTGTTTTATTCCTGAGCCAAAGAGTCAGTATTGGGTCATGAAAAATAAAAAAGGGAATCCAGTACACAACAACAGATTCAGAATGCATGGCTGACGAAGTAGCTAAATTTATGTTTTAAAATGCCACCATCAAGGTCTAGAGCTAAATACAGTGAAGCTGACCAAAACTTTCACCACTTTCTCCAATATTTGTCCAACACAAAAAGTACATCGCAAAATACTGTAAAACCTAAACATTTGTGAACAATCTTGTCATTATATTAAAAATTATGTACACTTAATTAAAGTGATAGTTCACCCAAAAATGAAAATTTGATGTTTATCTGCTTACCCCCAGGGCATCCAAGATGTAGGTGACTATATTTCTTCAGTGGAACACAAACAAAGATTTTTTAACTCAAACCGTTGCAGTCTATCAGTCATATAATGTAAGTGGATTGGAATCACGGCTTTGGGAGTAAAAAAAAACACTCAAACAAAACCAAATTAAACCCTGCGGCTCGTGACGATACATTGATGTGTAAAGACACAAAACGATTGGTCTGTGCAAGAAACTGAACAGTATTTATATCGTTTTTTACCTCTGATTTTCACCGCAATGTCCGAACTGTCTGAACTCAGCGCGTCCTCCTAAGCGTGTTCTCGACAGCAGGCGCGTGAGGCGTCTTCTTCTTCTTGCTTTACGGCGGATCACAGACTTACATCGGAGTGCATTACCGCCACCTATCTCTCAAGTGGACCATTGAATAAGTCTGCGATCTGCTGTAAAGCAAGAAGAAGAAGAAGACGCCTCACGCGCCTGCTGTCGAGAACGCGCTCAGGAGGACGCGCTGAGTTCAGACAGTTCGGACATTGCAGTAAATCAGAGGTAAAAAACGATATAAATACTGTTCAGTTTCTTGCACAGACCCAGGGCATCCAAGATGTAGGTGACTATATTTCTTCAGTGGAACACAAACAAAGATTTTTTAACTCAAACCGTTGCAGTCTATCAGTCATATAATGTAAGTGGATTGGAATCACGGCTTTGGGAGTAAAAAAAAACACTCAAACAAAACCAAATTAAACCCTGCGGCTCGTGACGATACATTGATGTGTAAAGACACAAAACGATTGGTCTGTGCAAGAAACTGAACAGTATTTATATCGTTTTTTACCTCTGATTTTCACCGCAATGTCCGAACTGTCTGAACTCAGCGCGTCCTCCTAAGCGTGTTCTCGACAGCAGGCGCGTGAGGCGTCTTCTTCTTCTTGCTTTACGGCGGATCACAGACTTACATCGGAGTGCATTACCGCCACCTATCTCTCAAGTGGACCATTGACACTCCTAATTGAGATTGTAGATAGAGTGTCAATGGTATAAACATAACATTTTCATTTTTGGGTGAACTATCCCTTTAAGGGATAGTCCACCCAAAAATAAATTCTGCCATTATTTACTCACCCTACGTTGTTCCAAACATATATGGATTCAAAATATCTTCTTTCATGTTCCACAGAAGCAAGAAATGTATACAGGTTTGCAAAGACAATGAAGGTGAGCAGGTAACTCTTTCTGGAACTTACGTCATTGCGCCAGTAGATGGCGACACATTAGTGTTTTTATGAGTGAACTATTGACTCGTTGATTCAACCGATTCTTTCTAAAACGGTGATTCATTCAGTAACGAACCAGTACTGATGTATATCGATCGGTTTGCAACGGTTGTGCTTCGTCTTCATTTGGAACTATTTTCGTTGGACCAGCAAAGTTACTGGTAATATTGTGACTATGAGTTAACTTCCGTAAAAAAAAGAAAGAAAAAAAAAGTGTCGCTTGTTGTTTAAAAAGTGTTCTCTAACTAGTATCATATTTAATTTAATAAAGATAATTCTTAAAGATTATCTTAAAAATTAAAGATAATTTAATAAAGATAATCTGAATTTGAAACTATATGTAATATTTACAATGTGTTGTTCTTCTTACCATTTATCACTTTCAGCAGTGTACAAATCGTGTTACATTGTACCTGCTATAGTTATATACCAGGATCTATTATTAAATAAACCACTTACACATTAACAATGAAGTGTATTAAATTAAACAAATTACTCATTTGCCATTATTTGACTACAGGATTAATGGACAGGGTGGAGCTTTAGAAATATTAGCAGCAATTTCAAATTAATTTCACCTCATCCAGTCCTATCAATTCATACAGTGAGATATGAATTTCACTTTTATCATCTGAACTGGCTAAACTGCACAGGAATTGATCCTAGCCTTGGTCACAAAAGTGGAGTCTTTCCGTAGTTTTCTATTTTTGGGTTAGCCATCCTGACATTAGACACCTTTACAGGCACTAGTCAGATATCCTCATAAATGTTGCATTGATAGAATGGATGGCTTATTATCTGTATCTCTCATAAGAATTAATGTCCCTTGAACATAATAGTAATAAAATTGCAGTAGCATTAACTAGAAAAACTAGGAAAAAGGTTGTCTTTCTCACAATAAATAGGGTCACCTTCAGCCGTTTTTGATGTGCCATATGGTGTTTAAATTTTTTAATAAATCAAAGTCATGATAATAATCTCATGACATGATTATATTTGATCTAGATCTGTGAAAATGTCTCGTATCAACTATCAAGTATCACGGAAGGCTTTGCAAACCAGAAGGTAACTGCCATTATCTCAGTGCTGCAAGGGCTTCTGGAAGGACATTGGCTGTAAATAACCACATCCGGTAAGTGATTACTTCCCTTTATACCAAATGGAGATAGTAAATAAGATTGGTGTTTTGTGACATCTCAAGAGAATCAGGAAATGTCCATATCCTCAGGCACAGGCCTGGGTCACAACTGTGGGTCTTCAATATACATGATAGGCTAAATCATAAATGAGATTCTTTGAAAAGAACATTTGCTAATTATTCCGTCATGACCTGTTCGTGCTTATAGCCTGAACTCACAGCACCACCTTTAATTGGGATTCATCTTAGATGATTTGTCATTCCTTACATCATGAAAGTATTCTAATACCAGCAGTCTGTCTGTCTCCTCCAGGTGCAATATTTAAAGCAATATACTGTATGCTGTTAGATTCTAAGATTTCGGTTAAAATCCTTATGATTTTAAAAAGGAAATATAATATATGTCAGATTTCACCGCATGGCCTTACTATAGAATAAGATTATGTCAGACTGCCATCATATCATACCATTATATCATATAATTTCATCTTTCATCTTTTTTTTTTTTAACATTTTATGTTATCTACGCATATACTCAGATTTGAAGGCCTGTGCTTAAAATGCATATAGATTATAGATGCATAACCTAGATTTACAGTGTAGTTTGTCAATACCGGTTATAAATGGCACTGAATCAAGGTAGGGCCTATTACATGATAAACTGCATGCACCGTTTAATTAAAAACAACATTTACTACCTCAGCATTCATGCCTCAACTGAAGCGTCAGGGCTTTGACCATGAGGCTTCAATACAAGGTCCTTAACTTAAAGCAAATGCCACCTTCTATCTTGTAAACACTATTAATTACTACACTACTAGTATCCACTAAATAGCATGGTAATTAGTGCTGGGCGGTATGACCAAAAATGTATATCACAATATTTTTCAAAATTATACCAGTTTCACGGTACATGACGGTATTTTTTATTCATGCATGACCGGGTGTTCAGGACTAGTGAATGCCAAAAAGTCTAGCTATGAAATATGACCAGGCGGTAATTTGCAATGATATGACAGCGGTCTGAAATAATCTTATTGTGCGGTAGGGCCATGCAGCGAAATCTGATTAGAGACAGATGTAGACAGAGCCCATTCTAGTGAGAATAGGGAGAGAAAGGAGGGGCTGAAAACAGAATGGGACACAAAGTCTCATGGAGGATAATTAATGTGACATTTCCCTGACATTTAACCAGAGGTGCAGTGAAGGAGCCTCAAGATAGAGGGAGGGAGAGATTTTTCTTTTCCAAAAAGAAGCCTGGCTCTTCGTTCGGTTCTTATTTGAATACAAGTAGGATATGAAAGTGAAAGTGAAAGTGAAAGTGACGTGACATGTGGCCAAGTATGGTGACCCATACTCGGAATTAGTGCTCTGCATTTATCCCATCCAATGTGCACACACAGCAGTGAACACACACACACACACCGTGAACACACATCCGGAGCAGTGGACAGCCATGTTTTGCTGCGGCGCCCGGGGAGCAGTTGGGGGTTCGGTGCCTTGCTCAAGGGCACCTCAGTCATTCGAACCCGCAACCTTTGGGTTACCTGTTCAACTCTCTAACCATTAGGCCACGACTTCCCCCATATGCACGTGTACCAAAACAATAGTCCACTTCGGCCACTCAAACACCCTCTAACACTAACTTTGTCCTTTAGTGACTTATAGTCCTTCCTTTTAAAGTGATAGAGTCATCTCTCTGTTGCCTGGTAACAGGAAGGACAGTCTTACACCGAACTGTCCCTCCCAATCCCATGTGACTATATATATCAGCACAGCACAGGTACACAATGATGGAATTAGAGCAAGTAGACAGCCACAGGAGAGGGAAAACAGAAGTGTAGCATCTGCGTAGAATCATGCATGATCTTTGGGTTTTATGGCTTAAGAGACCCTTTTAACTTTTGACATTTGCATATAAATTACAGTCCTGGTCACAGACTTTACACTTATATGGGTGCTAAATGGCCAATGGTTCCCCCCCCCCACTATCAAGGAGATGCTAAACAGTTTCACCACTCTCGTCTTCCCATTGAATTTCAAACACATTCCAAAGAGACGTAAATGACCCCCGGGGCCAGGTACCAATTAGCTTGGATGGCCAGCAAACCACACACAAACACACACACACACACATAAAGACCTTTACTCTATTTAAGAACTCCTCCAAGAAAAGCACCATAAGGGATAGAAAAGGGATGAGTCAGATCAGTTATGACTAAGCATTAGCTCTGACCCCAACGCCCACTCAGAGTCCCCTCAAAATAAACTTCCCAACCAGATCACTGCTAATCCACTGTTAACCACAGAACCAGATATCTCATCACCAAGTGGTGACATCACTCAACCACCTCAGCTGACTGTGGAACCACCAGAACCAGCCAACATCCCGCAACACACCTCCAGCCAGGACCGCAAAGTACCAGAAAGCGCGGTTTTGGTGGTCTGCCTCCCTGACGAGCCACACAAGACCAGCTCTAACTGCTTGCCAGTCACCACACAAGCCCCAGTGCCAAGACTCCTAGGGAACCTAATCGAAAGGGGGGGGGGCAAAAAACTCTACCTGGCCATCACATTAGAAAATGAGGTGAAACTGGAGGCCCTGGTGGACTCTGGAGCTGGCCTCTCTTTGATGTCAAGCCA
>NW_015552647.1:2168288-2168416 GCF_001515605.1 Sinocyclocheilus anshuiensis
TCCTCATTGGCAAAGATCGCTTTGAGCCATTGCTAGATTTTAAACAACTGAAAATCTGGGCTCAAGTGCGAGAAGTGCGAGAACCTCAGTCACCAAGACCACCCCAGACAGACTGTCAGGTCACAAAG
>NW_015552647.1:2169262-2187398 GCF_001515605.1 Sinocyclocheilus anshuiensis
TCCTAACGAACTCATCAAAGACCTCCGTTGTCTACCACATCAGAACTCTTGTTCAGCGATCGAAGCCAATGCAAGTAACCGTTTACAACTATTTAAATGCGTGTTTAAGTTTCAGCCCCTTTTAAGGTGATTTTTGATTCTCTGATGATTCTCAAAGGTTGTGTTTAAACTTGATGTGAAATACTGCCATCCTTCTACTTCCCTCTCTCTTTTCCTTACTTTGTTTCATTCTGTATATATGTGTTTTGCTTAGTTAGTTATATGTTAGATATAGTTTCATTTATTAAATCCCTTATATTCACGATCGATTGCCTCTGTTTGCTGCTCACAATTCGAAGTCAATGAATGTTTTGAACCCTTGCTACATATGTTAAATTACTGCTAGCACTGCATAAATAAGGAAAGTATTCTTCCTTGGCCAGGAAAATAATCTTTCTTTGAATTGATAAATGATTATTTTGTCTGCTCAGTGGACGGACAGATCAAGTAATGGTAATATTGATTCTGCTACAGTTAATTCGAAGATCTAATCTAAATATTTATTATTAATCATAACCAGTTATAATTAGTCATAAATATTTCCCTTTTGAGCTGATTTACTACAGAAGTTTGCAGATAGGCATTGCATCTCTAACAATACCGTTCTACCAAGATTCTGTTCCTATTGATCTGAGACCAAAGATATCAAGCAAAAACCATTTTAGACACACATAAGTGTCAGACCTGCACCTGTGATCAATGAACGTTTACATGGAAATACTACGTTTGAAATTATGTGAGAAGCACGAGAGTGCCACTCTGTTGTGATTGATTACACGACTGCCGCAATTTGGTTAGAGTCCAGAGGCTTGAACTGCACTTTTTACATTGCCCTTTTAAGCTAATTGAGTGTTGATATATGCTTATCTGGAGGTTGCGTTTTTTTTTCTTGGCTGATGAAGATGTTTGACACACAATGTTGAATGCTGGATGGCTATTGTTTATGATACATGTGTGATTACACTGCTCTGCATCATATTCAGTGTATTAAATCCAATACTTTCATTACTCATTTTGGGGTGCTGATTTGAAAAATAGTGCCTTTTTGTTTTAGCACGTCACACTTTCTTACAAAATATGTGCATTTCGTAGCATTTTTGCTTTCAACAACCTTTTGTAAGATGAAGAAGTCGTATTATCTCTTAATCAGCAGAACTACTGCCACAAAGGCATGATTCCTGTTTCTCAGAGCCAGGTTAGCTACATCTATTTGTTCCATTCTCAGCCGATTTTGACATGAATGATTCTGAAAACATTTATGCCTAATCTTGATTTTAATGTTAGAATTATGGCTAATGACTGTTACCCAGATGTTTTTGGTTACATCTGTGGGTGTTTTACTACTTCTAAATAGTGAGTGAACTTGAGTTTCTGGAAAATACTTTGACATTTAAAGAAGTATTTTAACTTTTTTTTTCATTCGTTTGCAGATTGTAATTTAAATGATACCTTTTGTAATTTAAAAAAAACTTTTGACATTGGACTGTATTTATTTTGCTAAGTGCATTAAAGCTGATATATCATTCTTATTTTGTGAAAAATATACGGTTTTATGAAATTTTAACTCAGCATCATCAAATTAAGTGATATTAGTCCTTTTTTGCAAATCAGCAGACTTTTTTTCAAGATGCAGGGCTGTGCAATTTATAATAAATTAAGAAGGAGTCTCCTTTTCTCTCTGAACTAATACATAATATCGTGGAAGTTGGTCTTCTGTAAACTTGTGTTTATGTCTAAATCTCGGCCTATTTATCAGTCCGATAAGATGCTGTCAGTGTATGTAGTGATGTATACCTTGGCTGCTACAGACGAGCCTGGTTTCTCTAGTAGGTCCCACAGTTTCTTCCTTTTCTCTGAACAACACGTATTATCGAATTCTTCGCCCTCCCGGACCTTCAGAGTATCAGCTTCCCGTTTGAGCTCCTCGTTCATCTGCTCTTTCTTTTGATGGTACCGCGCCTGGCAACACGACTCCAGGTAGATCTCATCCACCCCCCAGTAGTCCAGCTCCTGGCTGAAGGACAGGGCGCACATTTCCTCCATCATGTGCAATTTCCCAGTGCGGTAGAAGTTCAGAATAGACGTGAACGCCCCGGGGTGCCGGTCAAAAAAGTACTCGTTGTCCTCTAGGTTGTAGTCGTCGCATATGTCCACGAGTGATTCGTGGGTTTTGCAGTCTCGTAACTTGCCCAGTCGCGTGCGCGGCAGTCGGTCCAGGGTTCTCCACAGGACCTCGTGCGGCAGACCCCCTACGTTCAGTTTGACACGCCGGTAGCACGACATACTCCGGATTATATCCACAGGCTCCGGGGGCAGAGAGGCTGTCGAGCGAGAGCCAACTTTACTCATTCCTGCGGAGGGTTTATCCATTTTGTTTTTTTGTGCAGACTACCCTATGAATTTGGCGGTGTTACCAGTGGTTCTCCGAGCTGTTTCATTTTATTTGAGCTGCTGAAGAGGAAAGGAGAAACAAGAAATGAGCTGCATGTTTTATGATGTTTGTTAAAGGGATAGTTCATCCAAAAATGAAAATTTGATGTTTATCTGCTTACCCCCAGGGCATCCAAGATGTAGGTGACTTTGTTTCTTCAGTAGAACAAATGATGATTTTTAAGTCCAACCGTTGCAGTCTATCAGTCTTATAATTCATGGCAATGGTAACAAAATCTATGAGAGTAAAAAAGACATGCACAGACAAATCCAAATTAAACCCTGCGGCTCGTGACGACACATTGATGTCCTAAGACACGAAACGATCGGTTTGTGCGAGAAACCGAACAGTATTTATATCATATTTTACCTCTAATACACCACTATGTCCAACTGCTTTGAGCGCGCGCACGGCATCCGGTGTGTGTACGCGCTCTGGCGTAGTTTATGCAAGCGCTGGAAGTGATCTCTCGCGCGTATACGTCACTCATTGTTTACACAGTGCACAGTCATTGTAGGTACGACGGCTAATCAAAATGGTACTTGCGCTTATCCGGATTGTTCAAACCGACTTAAAACTAAAAGATTACGTTCTCTCGCGCGAACTTATTCGGGAGTGGTGACTTTCCACGTATTCCCAACTTCTGAGCCTGCTCTCCTGAAGTTATGGTTGATTGCTCTTCGGCTGGATATCAACACACCCATTAACGTAAACTACGCCAGAGCGCGTACACACCTCACGCACGCTCAAGGAAGTTGGACATTGCGGTGAATCATAGGTAAAATATGATATAAATACTGTTCGGTTTCTGGCACAAACCGATCGTTTCGTGTCTTAGGACATCAATGTGTCGTCACGAGCCGCAGGGTTTAATTTGGATTTGTCTGTGCATGTCTTTTTTACTCTCATAGATTTTGTTACCATTGCCATGAATTATAAGACTGATAGACTGCAACGGTTGGACTTAAAAATCATCAACAACAACATGCAAAAACAGGAGGAAAACATGACATGATAGACATTTTGGTTTAGCCACTGCGAAGCTAATTAAAATGGATTTTTATGAGCATCGCACGTCTTTTCTTGGATAAACTGTTATTCATTGCATCAGGCGGTCATCGCTGACATCAATGCAGCTGCGCTTATGATGTGATTTCATTGATCATCTTGTACACTTGAAGGAAAAAGTGACGACAAATACGCAAAGCGGAGAATAGAATACAGGACATATTCAAAACATGAAAGTGCTATTATAAAGACATTAAATATAATTTAAACACTGTAGGAGTGGCATCCACCAGTATTGATCCTGCATGGAAAAAAAAATGCATCTTCAGACGTATTAACGCCACAAAACATTACAACCTCAAGGCAACTGTAGTTATTTGTATGGCATGTGTAAATGTTATTAAATATTATTTAGAAAAAGCTTATAGCTTATCTGCACACCATGCCATACATTTCCAATACGATCAATAATACCTAAGCATACGGTAAAATATTTTGAAAGAACTAGTTAGACTAATGAATCTACAAAAAACGCCCACCTTAACTTGTGAAGACTCATTGCTGACAGCAGTGTGAAATTAAGCATTTAAATAAGGGAAAACGCAGGAACGTCACCGTTTAAATAAAGCCAGTAGACAGCAGCTCGTTCTTCTTCTCCAGACATACACATAGCGCCCCGCTTTTTGTTTATGGAAAAAGATCAACAAGTCTTGGGGTGAATCCACACTGTTTTCGTTCACTGATGTCTAACGTCTCTTGCGTGAAGGCGACAGCTGCTTTCCTTGCAGATGGCTGGCTCTCCGTAGTCTCACCGCCCAATGGCAGAGAGACGGCGCGTTTAACCCTTGCCACCCAGCACCAAGAGGCTCTTGGAGCAGCTCCTTCTGTGTCGGTACGAGTAACCTGTGTAAAAATGGCGCCTGAAGAGCGGGCAACACGGAAAATAGCTCCTTATTTCATATGCGTTAGGAAACGCATCCGCTTTTTGGAGCAGTGCTCAAAGCAACCCCTGAATCAGTTCAGCCATAGCTGCAGCTCCTTGAATATATGAGCTTCATTTAATATTTTACCATGGTGAAGCACAGCAGCTGTACTGAGGTGCTCACAAGTTGGTCTCCACTCTCCAGTCATCACATTTCAGAGCCCTTATATTGAATTTCAGCAAATAGAGTAGATTGTCTATCCTAATTATTTTAAGGGTAAACTTAAACCTTTCTGATCTGTTGAGACGGACTTTTCTGTCTTTTAAATTATAGTCATGTGGTGTAGAAACAGCTGCAATAGTGACCAGGCATAATTTGTTACCACATGCATTTACACAACACACACATGCCTTTTGTGTGTGTGTGTGTGTGTGTGTGTACCTGTTTTTCTATTCTGGTGGGGACTTAAACCTGAATACACACAGACTCATGGGGACTCATGTCACGGTGGGGACCTAAATTGAGGTCCCCACGGGTAAACAAGCTAATAAATCACACAGAATTAAGTTTTTTGAAAATCTAAAAATGCATTAAGTTTCCTGTAAGGGGTAGGTTTAGGTGTAGGGCAATAGAATATACGGTCTGTACAGTAGAAAAACCATTACGCCTATGGAGAGTCCCCACAAGGATAGCAAACCAGACGTGTGTGTGTGTGTCTCAGAATAAATGTAACCCCTTCTAGGGATTCTCCGTATAAATCTTAAATCTGAAAAAAACAAAACAATTATAATAATAAAAAAAAAAATGTATTCATTAAAAAATGAAATAAAATATAAATTATATATAATACATTTTAGAATAAATTATGTGTGTATATATATATATATATATTTTATATATGTTTATATGTTATTTTAGAATTATATCAAATTAGATATTTTTTATTGCAGATAATGGATCGACTTCTCAATTTCTCAGGAAACAGGTGTTTAGGAAAGTGATGTTGTGGTGCTTGTTGCATTTTAGTGTTTTGGAGAAAAAAAAAATCAAAAGTGCCTTGTGGGGAAGTCGTGGCCTAATGGTTAGAGAGTCGGACCCAAAAGTTGCGGGTTCGAGTCTCGTACCGGCAGGGATTGTAGTGGGATAGATGCAGAGCACTAATTCCGAGTATGGGTCACCATACTTGGCCACACGTCGCGTCACTTTTCACTTTTTTTTACCCTGGGGTAACCTATGTGACTTTGACCTAGTCAAAACACTACAGACAGATCGAAGCTTTAACTTTGTTGTATAACAAAGCAGGCATGCATGTTTCCAAAATGTGTTATCAGCACTTTTACTTTTGTTTCACATCATTTTGGCCCTGACCAACAAAAATACTGAAGAAAAATGACAATAAACCAAGTGTGTTTGATCGTGCATTTTTCATGGGATTTAAAACATGTTGAATTGCATTAGAATTAGGACATATTTTGAGGCCTTGGATGCAGAAAAGTAAGGATGATAAAACCAAATGACATCAGAGTTAAAAAAAAATACTATATTTATTATTGCAATAAGTATTCAGACACTGGTAAGAAAAAAAAGGCTATTGCTATCTGTACAGTTTTAATTCGATTTGGCGTATTAAGATCTTATTCTGTAGCGTATCTCTAGATCGCCAGCTGGTTGGAGAATGCCAAAGCCATATCGGGTGGGGTCTACCAATGGCAGCTTTGCATTCTTGTCACACAGTTCTAGATCAAATCGAGTCAAGATCGTGAACACAAGCCTAAAGGGATTGGAAAAAGAATAATTCCAAACGTCATTATAGTTGCTAAGAGACACAAGCATAACATTTGTTGAATCAAATCAATTTAAAGCATAGCACAAGGACTAAAGGTGCGGTCACATTAGTGAAATTTTGGCAATAATTTCACAGACAAAAAGATTCTTTGATTCTTTAGACAGGAATGAAAATGAGGCTGTGAGGGAAGAACAGTGCGTTCGATGGACTGTACTTTTGTTTAACAACATGCCAATTGTTCAGCTGACGAAACATCTTTTTGGAAAAAACTTTCAGTAGACAAAAACTCCATACAACAGTTTTGAAAATGATCTAGGACTTTTATACAGTGCATGCCATTGTAAAGACTGCAAGTTTATCCCTCGTTTTCATCCTTGTTACAGTCAATATGGCATCTAACCTTGATTAAGTTCTACAGTCAATGGGACAGAAATGTATGAAGCACTGCTCACACACAAGACACTTTTAAACTAAGAAGCAGCGAATCTGAATGAACAACTTGAACCTGAGCTGAATCTGTGTGGAAAACTTTTATCACTTTCACATGAAACTTCCAATAACTGAATTGATTGGATTTTGCAATGGTAAATGTGACTGCACCTTATATGGTTAATGCAATTATACTCACTCTTTAATCGCACTAATTGCAAATTGGCGTCCTGGACACAGGTTGTCTTTGGTCCCCCAGGGCACAGAGGGATACTTCACCCTCAACCCTTCCTTAAAGAAGTCCTTCTTCTCTGTCCCATCTGCATTAAGGAAGCGGTCAAACTGGAACATCTGTAACATGAGGAGAAAACAAGCAGAATTAGCATTTTTATTATTGTGTCTTCGGGTATTATATTAATATTTGTAACATCAAATTGTCTTGATGAAATAGAGTAAAGCAAGAAACTGCACTCTTGTGATATGTTTGTGAGACGCGTCCAATGTTTGCTTGCAAGAACAACATCTTGCTGTGCTGTTAATCAATTTACTATTAATCAGTGGGCTTGACATGGAAGCTTGGATCAGATCTTTAGTTCACAGTGCCAATACACAACACTACGGTATGCAACGTCAGCATTTTGGCCTACAAAGCACTGTGTATAGTGCGATCATCTGTTTCTCACAGATAGTATGAGCAGCAGCAGTGCCTATAAACTGTGACCCCCTTCCCCCTATTTGTCTTTTTGCCAATGATAGCACTTGAATAGCTAATCCCAGATATCTCACTAGATTAGCCGTTGGACTTGTGCAGAATGTAATCCAAGCTTGATCATAATGGTGGACGTCAATAAAGTTCAAGCTAAAAAGGTTTAGGCCATCTATAAGTGATGTGTGTTAATAGAGCAATGTGCTAAGCAACGCATTATCTGCAAAAAAAAAGAAAATAAATTTAGCATTGCATAGCAACACTAATCCTTTGTTTTATTTTTGGTTTGCTTGTGATTTTTTTTATATTTTGTAATTATTTTAGTTTAAATTTGAAGTATTTTTCTTTCAACTTCTCATGTTAAAATTTATATATGTATAATTTTAATTTAAAAAAATGTAAAAATTATATTGCAAAAACTGAAAACTACATAGTTGCTAAAGTGTAAAAAGTTCATTATATTTTTTATAATTAATTTTTTTTTTTTTTTATTCTCTGATTGCTAAGGTGTTACATTTAATTTAATTTAAATATATTGTCTATCATTTTATATATATATAAAAAAATCCCCATTTTCTTGCCCATGGAAAAGTCACGATGCCAGAGAGTTGCTATGTGGTTGCTAGGGTGTTCTTGGCAAGACCTAACCTCCAAGTCTTTATTATATTCTAGATGTTGCTTGGTACCTTTAATGTAAGTCTACAGAATATTTTTGGGTTTACCCTTAAATTTTTTCAATTGCACCTATTTTTGACAAAGTGAAAATCAATACATATTTCAAATTTATCTAAAATCTGCCCAGATTCTTCAAGTAATGAAATTATTTCTCTCCCAAGTGAATCTCATCTCTCCGCTTGGTTGAGTTTAGGATGGAAGTGGAATCTGAAAGTGCACCTCTGGCTGTTGGTGGATCTGTGGGTCCATCTGAGGGCTGATGAAGGGGAAAACGCACAGCCGATCGCCCCGTCGGAGCTGGTATTCTTGCCCATTGCTTAAACAAATCTTCTTATCTTGCTTCACTTCTCTAGTGATGAGAGCAGCTGCAGTTAGACGCAGCGTCTCACTAAGAACGCTATCTGTAAAAACAGATTTCAGAAATTTTGTTTTAATTTCAGTGAAATTTGTTGGAATTGGTTTTGTAATTGCCATTTTAAAATATATATGGGTGTATGTATATATACGTGTATATATATATATACATTGTGACGAGAGGGGCGGGGCCGAGAGCCGTGGGAACGGAGCGAGGCCGGTGGAGTAAATGCTAATGCACCTCCGCCCCTCTCATCACATATATATATATATATATATATACACACACACACACACACACACAGACATATATATAAATATATTCAGGAATTAATGTTGGAAAAAATTATTGCACAAATATGTGCATATACATAAGACTTTTTAATATATATTACATAATGACAAATCACTTCTCTTATGTGACCTACCAAACACTGGAGTGTTTTTCTGTTTCTCTTCTGGACGGAGGTGCTTCCCACCTTGGATTTCCTCTGTCACAGCCCTTAGAGCTTCAGGGTGGGTGAGTAAGTAGCCCAGTACCCAGAATGCAGTGGGGCCTGAGTTTCCCTGAGGAAAGAAATATTCCTTAAATTACCATCAAACAAACCACTAAAAAGGCTGACACTTATACTCTTTAAATCTTTACTCTTTATCTGTTTACTGTGTGGAGACGTGCTGATATCGCGTTTGGTCCCGTTCTGTATCGCGTATCTTGTTAGTGTCTGCGCTTGCTTGGCCATTTGTTGTGGAGAAAATAAGGAAAGTGTGTCCAGCTGAATTAATTTAGTATTTTGTTAGACGGGTATAAAAATTATACCTTTTGTTCTTTAATATTTTGAATTGTTTTTAGCTTTATTTGTTGTTTTTCATTTAAATGTTAAGTTTTGAAATGTTGTTGTATGCATTTGTAATTTTTATTTAATCTCTTTATTTTTAAAATGTGTATAGGTAGTATTTATAAAGTTTTAGCTTTTAGTTTTGGATCTGTTTTTAGTTGTTTTAATACTACAATTGATTGCTTCTGTTGTCCTCATTTGTAAGTCGCTTTGGATAAAAGCGTCTAATAAATGACTAAATAAATAAATAAATAAAATAAATCTAGAAAGAACCTTTTTAATTGCCTGCAAAACAAGTGTGAGTGACCTGACACCCATTGATGTGTTAGAAGATTTATGACATTTCATATAAATATACAGCAGGCTCTAACCTACAGCGTATTGCTTCTCCTTAAGCGGTTTTATATCAACATTACTGTCAGTGCACGCGAAGCAGTGCAGTTAAACCTGTCATACAACAATTGCTGTGGGTTCAGGGGGACTCCTTACTGACAGGCAAGGCCAATGAGGGGTGAAGACTCTCAGACAGACTCTCAGAGGTGAATCTGTCTGTCAATAAACCTGCTGATACCATGACAAAGCTAAAGAATCACTTTCTGTTAGAGGGAATTCCCATGTGCTCATATCTTTGAAATTGCATCACATGTTGGTTTTATAAGAGTATCAGATGCTGTAGCAAGCTATGACAATACATTATGCATGATAAAGCCTATGGGTTTATTTGTTTTAGCTTAGGATTGGACATTATACATAGCTCCATCACACACTAAGATGCATGAAAAAACTACACTACTGTTAAAATGATTGGGGTCAGTAAGAGGTTTTTAATGTTCTTGAAAAAAGTTTCTTATGCTCACCAAAGCTACATTTATTTGATAAAAAATACAGTAATATTATGAAATATTTAAAATATGTGAAATGTGAAAATATGAGTGGTTTTAGTAGGGTGCTCTGGGTGACTTCTTACTGGCTCAAGTCTTTATAATATTCTTAATATATGATAAAAATGTTAAGCCTGATTTCTTGTAAATTTATTCTGTGCCAAAGCTTAATACGT
This sequence comes from Sinocyclocheilus anshuiensis, assembly GCF_001515605.1. Lineage (NCBI taxonomy): Eukaryota > Metazoa > Chordata > Actinopteri > Cypriniformes > Cyprinidae > Sinocyclocheilus > Sinocyclocheilus anshuiensis. The sequence goes on from NW_015552647.1 coordinate 2,179,507, forward strand.
ATGGTTAGTGGTTTGTTCAAATCCCTAACCTTAAATATGAGCAATATTAGCAATCATATTAGCAAGAATCACTAATTATGCAGTGAAGCTGTTTCTCTGTGGTTATACTGCTCTCGTGTGGTTAAAGCAGAGAACTGCTGCATGATGCCTTAGGAAATGTAAATCTATACTCAAAAAAAAAAAAAGGAATGGTTTCAGTTCAACCAATTGTATATTGTATTACAAAATTAATTTCTTCATTTACCTTGTCATTCCAAACCCCTTTGACTTTTCTTTGTAGTCATATAAACTACTTTTATTGGGGTTTCATAGAGCAAACTGCATGTTTTCAGTGTAGAGAAAGAACAATGTGAACATTCTGCCTCATACGCATAAACATATGCATTTTGTGTTCCATAGAAAGTTATACATGCTTGGAACAACATGAGGGTGAGTATATGATGACATAATTGTCACTGTTGGGTGAACTAATCCTTTAATTGTGCCTAATGGCGTTTATTTAGATAATTTATATGTGATTGTGTTAACAAGCTTGAATATGCATGTAATAATTCTGTCAAATGCATTGTACATACTAGGGACGCATCAACACCTGCGTTACCTAATTCCCTTCAGTTACAAAGGAATCATTCAGTAGGTGTTGTTTGGCCTCTGGCTATGGCATCTCAGGTGTGCTTTGGGCAACTTCTGTGTTCATGTTCTGTGAAACTCGAGTGAAATCACGCACTCGCACATTCCAGAGGTGACAGGCTCTTTTGTTTACAGTAAGATCAGGTGTGCAAAACAGCCTATCGCTATGGCAACCTCGGGGTATTACTGTGTCATCGCCGCTATGTAGTTTTGAGTGATTAAGCATGCTATCAGACAAAAGGAATTTTTAAAGGAATAGTTTATGTTCATGATGATGAACTACTACTTTACCGAATATTTCATATTGTTCCAACCCTATATTATTTTTCAGTTTACACAGTAAAATACAAAAGGAGATCTTTCATACAATGAAAATGAATGGTTATTTATACTGCCGAGCTCCAAAATAGACAAAAAAGCACTGTAAAGTATCTATAGGTCTTCTTAAGCCATAAGGATTTATTGTCTATTTTGGGGCCTGGCAGTATTAATGATCATCCACTTTCCTGTTATGAAAAAGAATGGGAAAAATTTGTACATAACCATTCAAAAGTTCAGGTCAGTGAGATTTTTCTTTCAATTAATACTTCTGTTCTGCAAGGATGCATTACATTGATAATAATAAGAAATATTTCTTTAGCACCAAATCAACATAATTAGAATAATTCCTAAATGATCATATGACACTGAAGACTAGAGTAATAGCTGCTGAAAATTACATTTAAAAAAGAAAACAATTATTTTAAATTGTAATATTTCACAATATTACTGTTTTTCTATGTTTTTGATCAAATTAATGCAGCTTTGGTGAGCATAAAGACTTCTTTTAAAAACATCTTACCAGCTTGAACTTCTGAATGATGCACGTTTATTACAACAGAATGTCTTTTAGAAACATTCTTTTCGCAATGCATTCAATTTTTTTGCAAGTATGTGTTGTGAAAGGACGACTAAGTGATAGAGACAGAGGGAAACTCACCTGTGTGACCCATAGCTGTAGCAGCATGGCTCTCCTCTGAGTCTCAGCATCAATTCCTTCATCCTGCAGGTGCTGTACATAGTTCCCCAACCATGATTGGCGTTCTGGCTTTCTATCTAAACGTGATGGAGTCAGCCATTTCCACAGCTTTTCTCGTGCTGAACTTGCAATTTGTTTCTCCTCTAATGAATGTATACATTAAAAAAACACAGGTTAGTTAAATAAATCATGTCTAATGAAGTGTAATTTTAAAAGAAAACAATAGTAATGGAAGAAAGAACATCTGTTTTTCTAAGCAATTTCTTTCAAATTAAACCACATTACCTTTGTTTTCAGTAGTCCGAGCCAGTTTAGGCAAAAGCTTGTCAAACCGGCGAAACTCCTCATAAATTTCTGCAAGTGCTGCACTGTTGTTTTTCTCTGCGCCGAACACAGTAAGATAGCCGGTCCTGCAGAGAAGAAGAAAGACAGATAGTGATTGGTATGAGGATATATAGCATTCAAAAAACCCTAAGTCAGCCTTAATCATTTTCCACGAAATCAGGTTTTTCCAGACTGTTAAAATCTGTAGTACAACATTTAAGCCTTTAATTTTAACAACTGTCACAAAATACCACGTTTTACTGAATGACCTTAAGGCATTCATGAGATAACCAAGCTGCACCTTGTGCAGGCATGACAACAGGTCTTATCTGTACAATAGTGAGTGATAATTATGTTGTGCCAGCATTTGGGTGGGACAGTCTCTGCTTGTTGATTGGTACAGAATGAATGCCAAATAAAGTATTAAACCTACATACTCAAGCAGTGCATAAGTGAATCAGGGTTACTAGCATGTTGATTTTACAGATTGGCGTACTTAAAAAGCAAGCTGTAGCAAAAATGGAAGAGTCCGTCTTTTTTCCACTCAGATACTTTCAGGCCCATTTCTGAAGGGGTCACAAGGTGCTGGAGGTTGTTCTGCATTGAGCTGCAGAGTTGGGTTAAAGCGGACCCCTGAAAATGCCTAGTCAAAACACACACAAAACATATATATGGTTCAGATTAATTGATATTTCAGCTTTGATGTTATCTTAAGATCTATTCAGCATCTGAAAAACATTTAAAGCAAATTCTCAAGATGACAGTAGTTCTGACAGAGAGATTTAACGTTATTAGAAACCTACATTTCTGCTCTTTTCTTCTCAGATTCAGGGTTGTGATTGGGCAGATTCAGGCTGAAGATTCTCTTCATTAGGACCTGAGCATAGCCGGTCTGGTCAAGCGAGACCACATCGGACAGGACAGCATCATAGCAATTTGAGTCCAGCAGAACAGTGATATATTGTCCAGCTGCACGCACCTGGTTCACATTAGATGAGTGTGGTTAGTGCTAAAAACAAGTGAAAGGAAGCTGGCACAGGAAATGTCATGTAAGAGAACAAGACTGTCATCTAAACTCTCATATACAGTTGCAATTTCTAGATAAAGTTTTATTAAGAAAACAGCTGACTAAGGGTAGGTACCACTGCCTCCAATGGTCCCTACAATCAACTTAGCTCACTATGCTTTAGAGAAATGCAGCCCAGGTCATTTCCTCAGGACCCGGGAATAATTGCACTGCATCAGTAAAATGTACCATTACGATTATAAGCAGCTGTAGCTGTAAATCTTAGTTGCAAGTATGAACAAATAAAGTCAAAGTACTAATATTGGAAATCACAAATGCGAATTGCAGCAAGAAGAAAGTCACAAGTCATCCCTGTAGTCAAAAGTCATAACAAAAATTATACTATCGATAATATACAATATGCACATGTATAATATATTTGATGTATGCATATGTATAGTATATATATATATATATATATATATATATATATATATAAATAAACAAGTTTTTCAAAGTTGTAAGGGATTTTGGAGTTTAGTTAAAAATACAAATATTTAATATAGTCTCTCAACTTAGGTCAAATTAGAAGAATATACATGCATACAGTATACATTCTAAATATATTCTTCTAATCTCACCTAAGTTGCGAGACTATATGAAATATTTGTACTTTTAACTATTTAAGCAAACTCCAAAATCCCTTAACATTTCGAAACCTTGTTAACCTGTCACAACACAAAAACATGCACTTTTCATTTACATATTCAAGTGAAATTTCTCTTAAAATAACTATATTTCTCAACTACCCATTAACAAAAACTGCACATTATGACAGATTGCTGCTTTAATTATAGTGTTATCTTACTCAACCAAAATGTGACCTCAAGAACTCACAGTAAAAATGTCGCCGTGCTTCTGTTTCATTCGTGTCAGGAATTTAGCAGCATCTTTGCCAAACTCAAGCGCGTGACCGAGCCAGGGAATCATTCCTTTATCGAGAGGAGGCTCGTTTCTTCGTCTGCAAAAAACGACAAGATTAATTCGTAATCGTTTAAGCGTATTTGTAAAGTTTAAGTGTCGTCCGTCAGACTCAGGAGCTGGTCGGACTGGTCTGGACTCACCTCGTGCGTCTCGCGTACAGCAACAGAACAGCGAGTCCCAGCAGGAGAAGCGCAGTCCACATCATGCAGAGTGTGTGTAATCTCCTGCTCTGCTTTCCAGAAGTTAAATACTGAACTGACACACTAACATACGTCACATTACATTACGAAATTCACAAGTGCACTCAAAAGTGGTGGGCGTGTAAATGACTGAATATGACTTAACCTAACAATGACATCTTTTAAGCAGTTTCTGACTTAGCCTGTTATGGAAACAACATGACGGTTCGTCATGATGATTAGTAATGATAAATCACATCAAAACCTACTTTTAGTGAAACCAATCCGAAAAATACGATGTGTGCGAAGTATGCAATGACCTTCGAGTTGTCAGCGTTTTAAAGAATTTCCTCAGTGAATTCGAGGCGCAGTGTTGTTCATCTAGTACAAAATGTGTCTTTTGGCGCCCTTACCTTTTACAATATTAAACAAAGGCCGTTGGTGATATATGCAAATCCATAACAAAATGGTTGATAATGCTTTTTTTAGTCAAATATACCGCCCGATACCGATCCTTAAAAGGATAGTTTACCCAAAAATAAAACTTCTGTCATTATTTAGGCTTACTCACCCTCAAATTGGTCCAAACTTGTTTGACAAAAGAAGATATTTTGAAGAATGCTGGTAACCATAAGTTGACGGTATAGCTATTGACTTACATAGTATTTTTACCATACTATGGAAGTCAATGTATACCATCAACTTTTTGGTTACCAACTTTAAAAAAGAAAATAAAAATGTTCTTATGTTCTTCTTCTGATTTCTGTTTGCGAGCGTCTAATTATCGAAAACACTTTTATAAAATATTGATGGTTACATGTGAAAACTCATTGAAGGAATAAAATATAAACTATGTATAAAGACTAGATATAAAACCATTGTCTCAAATATCTAAAATGCAGAAGTATCAAAATATCTCCAGCAAATTAATCATCAGAAAATCAAATGTCAAACAAAAGACAGCACCCCCACATACAAAGTAGCCTACTTCCCTTTTTTTTCACTCTGACAGACATTGTTTACATATGTTTGATATATGTTACTTCTGGAATTAGTAGCCTGTATACGAATGCTTAGAGACCTAGTGAACTCAGTAAATATGTGAGATCTTTTAACATGAATCACGTTAGGTGTATCTTTTATTGCTCAGCCATTTTCAGAGATTAAGGGTGTGTGTGTGTGTGTGTGATGTCTTCATGTTCTACCTTCATTTCTGATGACAAAGTGTACATCATTGTAGATGTGTTTGCTAAATGACAGGTGGGGCATTTAAACTATTCAACTTGATTTTAAATGAACTTTAAATGTAAGAAGGGAGCTGATATACACAATTTTGCTTTATGGGTATCTAGATTTATTAATAATGATGACAGTTTGAAGAATGCAAGCATAACTTAATTAAGGCAATAAATATGTATTACAAATATATTATAAATATTAATGAAACAATAAATATAAGTAAAAATTTAGAGTTTTAATTAAAATTACAGTTTAAAATCCAAGACAAATATAGGCTTGTCAATTCCTGACTGTCTATAAGTCACACCTACATCCTGGCAAAAGAGGCTGAATTCTATGCCAAAAGTATTTGTAGCAAAGCCCATTGTCAGGGAAATAAAAAGCTTTTACGTAAGAAATGTGCCTATTCATTTCAGTCAGTTGATGAGCTGTACCAAGACTATTGCATAAAACAGTCCATAAGGTGGCGACTGAGTCACACTGATTCTGAGCTTCTTAGACACTTTAATGTTCTGCTATGTCAGTTCTCAGAATTTTACGAACTATAAATTGCTGATTTAATTGCAGTGTACCTTATGCTGTTGAGGTATGTAGGCGTTATTTCTGCACCATTTAAAACAGTGTTTTGTGATTTGTAATTTGAGAATTTGTATTGGAAATAATTCCATTGTGTTAGTTACGTAACAGGAAGAAAGAATGAACTCTGTGGTCATACTTCAATAGCTATTATCTAAGTTTAATAGGCATTGACGAATATAACACTAAAGAGTCATTTCATTTGCCATATTAAATATTTGACATCCCAAGCCCTAAAAGCAAAAGCAGACAGTGACAAAACAATTAAATCCTTTGTAAATCTTGAGTATATCTAATAAAACATGCTACACCATTATATTCATTCCCACATGCTCGCATTATGGAACTCTTGATGGAATATTGCTCAGTATTTCATACTTACCGTAATTCTCATCTCGCCTGCCAGATAAATCTGATAAGATTTGTAACCTGGCTTATGTACCCAAAAATGATCGGGCCACCCGTGCAACAATGGACTGTAATGTCATCTGGTCCCAGCAGTTCAAAGGCCACTCAAACTAATGAGGCATTATGCACAGGACTGCACTAATCGATATGACAGAGGCATCGTTTGACTGCTGTGATCTCTGTAAAGGGGAAAAAAATAATGATAATAATTTCCCAGTGAATAAGCAGAAGAAAGCTAAAATCTTGGCACCACTTATGATAATAATCACTTCTTTGTGTCTAAATCTATAATGTCTCTATTTTCTGGCTTCAAAAAAGAATTTGGCCACACTTTGACCATTTTTGACCACACTTAAAATATATGAATGCATTTGAATTTATGGCAGAATATCAAGTCCTAAAAAGTTTTGACAGAATAATTTAAGGAAAGAGGCAGTGCAGTGTTTTAATAGACTGTTGGCTGAAAGTTTGTAATGATGTTCAGCAGTTATTTTTCAGAGAGAAAGTGTTTGAGCAGACAGTCTCGGTAAACTCCTATGCAGTTAATGATACATTTTAAAGGATAGCTCACACAAAAACGAAGATTTGGTCATTTACTGACACTCATGTAATTTCAGTTCAAACCTGTACGAATTTCTCTTATTTTTTCTCTTTATATATACACGATGGAACACATTCACAGCCTGCTTAAAACATTGTAGTTTGCAAACTGTAAAGAAACTCTTTCAAAATACAAGAGCTGGCATGTTTACTTCATGCCCATACAGAAGTTCCACTTTTTTAATTATTCAAGTGTCCTCTTAACTTTCCACAGAAGAATTTCCACTGCCTCAAAAAGCTCATTTCAAAAGAACAAATAATGTAACTGGCAGATACTGTATGCATCTCATAGGAAAGGAACACATTTATATTTGGTACAATGGCAACATTCAAAGCTAAGGCATTTATATCAAAGATACAGATAGGTAAATACATGACTTTTTTTCCAGATCTATGAAGAGTACATCACTGATTAACATAGTAAAGCATCTGTTATTGTACACAGCTTAATTGTTCAGTTCAAAGAACAGAGATTATTTTATACAATCTAGCACAATTTTTAAAATGTATATTTATTATATTAACTTATATTATCTCCCCTTTCTTTCATCATCCTTCTTTGTGTTTTTGTTTTCTTCAGTAAGGACAATACATTAAGACATGGGTGGGGAGCACATAATCACAGCCTGACAGAAATCCTGTTGATGTCTCTGTTCTGTAATTGACCCCTTATCGAGGTTTTGTCCTCTAGCACTTTAAGCCTTGTCCAGTGCTTTTCTACATTGTATTATATTGGCATCTATTTTGGAAGACATACCTGGTTTCTGGTTTCACAATCAAGGACAGTAAATGGTTTCTGCAAGTTGTCAGTGCATACAATACACACATTTAACTTTTACTCTCAGTTGGTCCATGGCAAAATAAAATGGATTCTCAATAAAACCAACAAATGCAAACCTTTTTCCCCCATAATTTATTATTTTATAAT
>NW_015552647.1:2187408-2191078 GCF_001515605.1 Sinocyclocheilus anshuiensis
ATACTTTTAATATTTACTTTTATAATTTCAAATATTTTTTAATCCCAAACCAGACCGTAAAACTATAATAATCTAAACAAATAATCTCTAGTTGGAGTTAATAGTTCACTGAAAATAAAAATGTGCTGAAAATGTACTCACCCAAGATGTAGATGAGTTTATTTCTTCATCAGAACAGATTTGTAATTAGGCATTACATCACTTGCTCACCAATGGATCCTCTACAGCAGGGGTGTCAAACTCAGTTCCTGGAGGGCCACAGCCCTGCATAGTTAGATTCAACCTTAATTAAACACACCTAATCCAGCTAATCAAGTCATTTAGGCTTATTTGAAAACTACATGATATATATGTTGGAGCAGGACTGGAACTAAACTCCACAGGGCTGCAGCCTGCGGCCCTCCAGGAACTGAGTTAGACACCTGTGCTGTGCTCTACAATAAATGGGTGCCATCAGAATGTTCAAACAGTTGATAAAAACATCACAATAATCCACAAGTAATCCACACCACTCCAGTCCATCTGTTAACATCTTGTGAAGTGAAAAGCTGCATGTTTGTAAACAAATTGATCATTAAGATAGATCAAGCACCATTTACAAGCAAAAACAGTTCTAAACAAATATGTCTGATGGAGTTTGATGTGAAAGCACAACAGGGGATGGACCTTTTCACTGGAGGAAGCATTATTATGGATTATGGGCTGATATTTTGGCTAGAAGCATTGAATTTGGATGTGTTTCTCACAAACACACAGCTTCTCACTTCCTGTCAAAGCAAAGGTTGAGGCCATAGTTGATTTTCCTGTTCCAGGATGTAGACTCCTAGGTATAGCGGACTATAACTTTTGAGGCAAATTTTTCTTATACCTCAAACGTAACACAGCATGAATACTCATTTTGATTGGCTTACTGTGAGGCAGCTAAAGACATCAACAGCTCACACGCCATTATAATTAAGTTAGATTAAAACATCATTAGTTTCACCACATTGTGCACTGAAATCAGCATGCAGACAATAAAGCAATCAAACAATTTGATTCCAAAACCAATGATAGCAAATTATGTTATTGCAGCGCATTGCATAAGAACACCCACTGCACATTCACACTCGGACATCTAGGCCATATTGGACATGAAAGAACATTTCCTCATGAGGTCTAGGTATAGGAAGGCTCCCCGAGGAGCTCTTTAATTCCTTCTAATTAAATCAGTGGATGCAAGAAATGGTGGGGAAAGTCTGACCTGACCTATTCTGTAAGAAAACTGTGTGCCCCATTTTACCCTATTGTTGACTGACTCTAAATATATGTGTATATATATATAAACGAGTACTTACACAGTGTTTCCCATACTACCAAATAAAAAAATAAATAAAAACTTAACACACAGTTGAGTCACCTTTGGGTCATTACTGGACTGCCGGCAAGAAAATTAACTGAGCCCTTTGCCTGTGCGACATGCTGAAAGACTTGCCTTGCTGGAATAATAATGCTGACTTAGATCAAAGCTTCCTCTCCAGTTCAAGCACCTAAAAATCAGTGATTCATTCAATACAACCAGTGCACAAATAATGAACTCTACCATTTAAAAAATATATTTGCCATGTGTTGTTAGGATAGCAAAATAAACAATAAATAAAGCAGAGAGGAAATAGAATTGAATAATAAACAGAAATAAAGATTTCCTGTTTTAAACCATAGGTGTCAGAACAACATCCTAGATTATTCAGGCCCAGATGTAGATGTGGAATTATATGGTTCACAAAAATCCTGGATATGATTTGGTTTCAGGGGAGAAAACGTCTTGTGCCAAAGTAACTTTTGGTCAAATGGACAGAAATTGTACTTGTTAGTCATGGATCATAGAGAATTAAAAATGTCAGTTGTGTTTTTTTGTGTAGGCCTTGTAAGCAACTGACACATGGATTGAGTTTCATAGAACGTACGCTTCAGTTTTTTTTACCAGGATCCACAGTCCTTGTTATTGGCCAAAGATGGCCATTTAATTTCTTGGTAATAATTTTCTCTCGGTTATCAAATGCAGATGACCCTGCTGTTTTCCCACATCAGACTGGGAATTCTGTAGGCTTACAGAAATATTTATTTGTTTGTCTTGTTGTCATAGAGGGCTCTTTTCCTGTGTTGCCATGCCTGAGGAGACTGATGAGTTGTTGGTCCCACAGCTTTGAAAAAGGAAGCTGAAGATTTACTTTATGTGATTCAGTAGTCGCAGACGCACACGCTTGCATATACACATCTACACACACACAGACTGAGACGCTGACTAACTACTACTGTAACCATGGAGGCATATGTAAACATGCACAATATTTAGCCTAGGGGTATGTATCTAATAATATTTATGCTTATTACAGCATTTATTCTGAAATTCGACCTGTAGGTCTCAGTATCTTGGAACAGCTCACAATAACAAAAAAGGGCATTTTTAGTTTTTGAGCAAATAGAAATGTATGTTTGTTGTTAAACTGTACATAAAAGCACATCTAGGACATTCTTCTATATGGATTTAGAATGACATGAGGATGAGTAAATTCTGAATTTTCACTTTTAATGGTTTGGCTATAATGGGTAAATAGCATTTCCTTAACTATTCTAAGCTCTTTTCACTATTCTAGCTTATCATATGCCCCTAGCTGACCTCTTTCGTTTAGCCTATTAATGGGGCTTTGTAATGATAAAGACTCTGCATATTCTTTGTGAACACCTTACATAATCTCATTTATAAATTTAGATCTTATTAGTCATCTGGAAGTTTAACTTCATGGGATGGTTATTTTCATCTGAATTCCACAATTTTCCCACTTACTTAGTAGCTCGTCTGAGAAAAAGATGGCATACTATGTTGTTTTTCACTTTTTCCCCCCACACCCATGTATTTATCTCATTCTTGAGATTTTTTACATTCCACAGGCAATGAAAGAAAACCTGTTTAAAACAAAAGCCAATCAGCTAATCAACAATGCTAATTGCTTGTTCTTTAACAGTTCATCTCTCAGTTTAATGGAGTGAACATTTCTTACTTCATAATTACAGCACTGGATCCCCAAGTTTGCTTCCGTGACATGGTTACAAATAGCACATATTACTTTAAATGAGAACAAAACAAGCAAGTTAAGCCTTTTTAAACAAGCTGTTATCACTGTACAGGATTCTCAAAAACATCTCACTTTGACTTATGGGTTTTGAATCTTAATCTGCACTTTTTACAGCCTCTTTGAGGCCAGAACATACACAAATAGACCTAACATGTTCAAAAGTATGTAATGTTCTTTTTCTGTATATGTTCTGTATACATAAATCAGTACAGCATGTTATACTTTCCCTTCTTCATGCATCGCTTCCAGCTTGCGTGAACTGATATCGAACATCGAGTCCTGCATGTTGCCCAGTGAAAGATTTCCATTGCACCCATACTGGGATGCAACTGAGCAAGTGTAAGAAGTAATGACATAAATAAGCTGTGAAACACCATTATGCGTAAAAACTAGACTTTCCAGATGAAAATACTATTGCTTGCAGATATGCTAGTGTTAAAGTTTTAGGTAAGGTTGTTTATTTTATTATTAAGGCCTATTTTTATTTTGCTTTCTGTAAGCTGTGCATGAAAATCAACCCATAACATGAATTACAGAAGCATAAACACAGCTAC
>NW_015552647.1:2191253-2198684 GCF_001515605.1 Sinocyclocheilus anshuiensis
TAATTCACAATTAAGCAAATAAAGGCAAGAAACAAGACTATTGCAATATAATTATTTTAAATAAAACATACCTTTTTTAATATAAAATGGTGGTTATATTGTGGGAAATATTCTCAAGTGCTTCGGTCTTCCGGTAGTCCCGCCTACACCGGAAACTCATGGACATGTCTGTTATTAAACATCAGTCATCGATTACTCTGATTGTCAAAGTTAAGAATTGCATATTATATGACAATTACCTCAAGTTCCACAAGGAATACCCACCATACAGTTTGATGAATGTAATGATGAAGGTATGTGCTTTTATTTTTACGCCACGGTGCATTGCGAGAACGCGCGCAAACAGAGAGAAGTCTTCTGATTGGCTGTGTTCTGTGATTGTGTTTTGTCACGTCCCATTTTGGCGTTTGGCGAGAGAAATTGCTTGTCGGTGGTGGAATCTAAACTCATTAGGACACAGTTTAACGCTGAAAATTTCTACACAGAGTTTAAACGGGGTCTGTACTTTTAGTCTTCTGTATCTGTATCTGTATCTGTATCTTTTTTCTTGATAGCCTGCAGGTGTTTTCAAGCCAGCCATGCTTGAATGTGTAATTGGTGATCGCTGTTGCCCAGAGTGATGCTGCAAGGTGCACACAGCAAGATGACTCCCATCCCTCTCCTTCTCTCCTCCTCTCCTCCTCTCCTCACTTCTCTGTCTGTTCACTCTAAAACAATCAGCCATTTTCAAATTTTTGTAGAATGACCTTTACTTCATCAGACCGATGTTGAAAGACTCGAATCTAACCCCACGTATTATTGGATTAGTCAGTGGGATAGAGGGTTGGCCATGTATTGAATTTTAAAACCAATTACTTAAATTTAATACAGGTTGATTTTTCATGTTCTTCAAAAATTATTATGCAACAGGGACAAACCGTATGCAGACCACTATACAGGACATAGAATACATCTAAAAATGGTTTTCTTGCTCGTTGAATGAGTGTTGACATGCACATACACCCTTATTGATTGACATACTTTATCTGCTTACATGATGTGGGCCCTTTTTTTCCACTGATTAAATTAGTTAATCTGATACAATAGATAATTAGCCAGTTAGCAGAAGCAAACAGAAGAAAAAAATAAGCCTAAGGTTTTATTGAAGAATTGCACCATTTAAAGAAAACAAAGTGTAACTCTTTCGTTATTGACAATTAGACTGATTGCCAACAGCACTAAAATTCTTTTGCTAACTAATAAATTAAATTAGCATTAGCCGGCAGAGATGGTTTCACCTCTGTTCAGATGTAAACAGAGTTCACCTATTGAGAAAATCATTATGCACACCTCTGGTCGTTCGCATGTGGTATTATGTGTTGTTGATGGAATGGATCGTAAGGAGAGGTGAATGTGTCACATTGTTTAACACCGTCTCGGCCCTTTTTCATTTCCTGTGAGTAAAAGACCCATGGTGTGAAGTGCCAGCGGAGATTGTTTTTCATAGATATGGACAGAGATAAGGAGTAGATGATACAATTTTTTTATTTAAGTTTTATTGGCTGCTCGAGGCTCATCCAAGACGTCTTGCATTCTAAACAGGGCTTAACTTTGAGTATTTCTGTGACAGATAGGCTCTTGTGAGTAGTTCAGCTCTCATGGAGATGTTTATCCGGTGACCTCCCGCTTGTTTTCAAGTGAATTAATGAGTTGTCAAAGTCATTAAAATGAGAACGAACTCTTATGGGCCTTTTGGGATAAGAGTTGGGATGATGTATTGCAACGGTAAGTTTAAGGGTTTTATTTAGCTTCCTGGTGTCACACAGTAACAAATAGCACGTATGCATTAGTAAAAGGTTGTTTATAGGTGTTTTTGTGCCAGATCATTGAGTATTCCAGCCCCAAGATTGCTGGAGATATGCAAGTCATTCTCCAAAGAGGAAGACTGATCACCCAGGTTGGTATTGATTTATGTGCTACAAACAAAATAGCCTAATATATAAACAAACAACAACTTAGGTGGCCGAACATTGTGTTGCGCATTGTGGTTCATTGATGGATAAACTGGCAGAAGAGTCACCTTTTGTAGAAAACAATGTCAAAGGTCAAAAATTGGTCATTTCTTCCCTCATGTCATTTTAAAGCAATATGAGCTGTAGATTTTTTTGTTCTATACAGTGAAAGTGTTCAGTAAAAACAATTCAGTATTGTTTTCAACCCCACTGACTTTCACTGTATGGACAAAAACAGTTGAAACGTTCTTCAAAATATTTAGGTTTTGAATTAATATGAGGGTGAGTAAATGATGACAGAATTCATTTTTCATTCATTTTTGGGTGAACTATCCCTTTAAGGAAATGCAAAGCCTGTCAAGCAGTTTCTTTGGAGATCATTTACAGAGCCATATAGACTTTTCAGAGCAATCAAGCGACAAATGCCATGCTCTGCATGTAAAGCTGGGATATTATAAAATTGAAAAAAAGTACATCACCTTTAAGCCTTTCACTGATAATCTTCCTCTCTGTGGGACCTCTCCAATTTAATTCACACTTTGTTTGACGCCACTATGGCAAACACATTGGCTCTGTCAAATAATTATGTAGAAGATTTCAAAAACATGACCAGAAATGAGATTTAAGAAGAGGGGATTTTGATCTGTTCCTCGCAAAGAGATCATATGTAGATGTGCATTTTTTATTTATTACCAAATTCTGTTTTAGTGGTTTAATTGCCATTTATTTATTTAATTCAATTTCAACCATTTTTTATAATCAAAAAGAATGTCTAATCAATGGATTTCATAAAATGTTAACTCTTATTTTGGCATTTTGTAGTGAAGACATTTGAGTTTCTGTGTGTATCTGACAATAGTTTTATCAAATGAAATAGTTAAATGCTCATGAAGTGCACTCTGTTGCTTTGGAGATGAATTTCATGTGAGTTTTCTCATAGTGAGATGGTAGACACTGAAAACACCAAATTCCACACCGTGACATTCCACATAATACAGTAAATTCCATTTTTATGACTGAATTCTGTAATTCTGTCCACGTTTTCTGCATTGGAGAAATCATAGGACTCTTTAGATATGCCTTCAAAACACTTTAAAATCTGAATACAGTGCATGAGTATTATGGATTGCTTTTATGATACTTTTATGGTGCTATTGTCCTCGCCAGTTTCAGCACCCACGGAGGGAAAACAGAAGCTCTTCCCCATAAGATAGTGTTTCACCTTTTGTGTTTTACAGTGGAAAGAAAATAATATGAGACAGGAATGACATGGGGCTGATTAAGCCCCATGTCAAATTTTTCATTTTGAGTAAACTATTGCTTTAACTCAGATATTAAAAGTCACTTTCGTAATCCCTGTCATTTGTCACTGTCTACTGTTTTGAATAGATTTGAGCATATGTATAATTCATAAACTGTATGCAGTAGGATTATAGTCTTTAGTGAATGTTAAGCATTCATCTGATCATCCGTGTTATGCATCTGATGATGAGATATAATTATATATGTATAGCTCCTTTAGTCAGCAAAGATATGTAAATGCTTATCTATCAAATGCATCACTTTGTATTGCAAGAGAGTGTGCCGGTACTGTAGAGTGAGTGTGTGGCTTCGGTTCTGTCACATCCATCGTCTGTCCTGCAATGAGAGGCTCGATGGCAGTGGTTTTGGTCTGGAGATTAAATCCACTGCCGTTCCTGTGACTTGATTCAGCCGTATATTGACGTTCTATCAGGGCAAGCAGCATGGTGGGGAAGACTGATGAGCTCTTAGCCACTGCATCTCATTTATCCCAATTACACAGAAGACTGCTTGACCCTGGCCTGGGGGAATCTATCCTGCTATTGCATTTAACATCCGTTCGTTATAAGCAACACGTTTTGTATTTGGTATATATACATATGCCTGTTGTGATATATTGAGAAAATGTTGTGAGTCCGTTAATGTTAGTGCAGAATTTGGAGCAGGAATTGCTTATTCAACACACCCTCTTTAGAAAAAGCATGTACTGTACTTTCTGTTTATTTTAATAATTTCATGCCATCTCATAGCAAGCATTCTATAACAAGCTCCGCAATTTTAAGCTTTTTGTAAACAAACAGTGCATATCTTGGAGATACAGTGTTATACAGTCTTATTTCACAAGTTAATCTCCATTGAAATTGAACCAGACAAAGTGGGGCCATATCGTACATCATTCTCAACAAACCAATAAGACTTTATATAAGGGGCATATTTTTCCCATGAAACAAGGGGGCTTTTAAACTCAAAAATGATCTTTTTACATTCTACAGTTATTGCAAAACAGAAAATAGACAATGTTTTGTCTCAAAAAGCCTTTAATTTTAAATAAATAATAATTATAAGTATTATTATTATTAATAATATTACAACAGGTGATTCTCACTTACAACATAAATATGCAATTTTTAAAAATGATGAAAACATGGATACAATTATGTTAGTATTATTTAAATTATTATTACTATTATTATTATTACTGCATGGTATGTGTCTAGGAAAGTGGTGTTGTTTTTAGTTGCTATTTAGTGATTTGTGAGAAAATAAAGTAAAAAAAAAAATCCTCCTTTAGCATTTGTCATAGTATACCATTTCTAAGAAGAAGAAAAAATGTAATACCATTGTAGTTTTTGATCCATTGTTGTTTTTTGAATCAAAAATGGTTCCAATGTTTCTTTTTTTATATGTCTGACAACTAGGAAGCAAACTCTGCCAAATGTTTTGCTCATTCTCCCCTCCATAGATGAAAACAGCAGCCCATCATCATCTTCCCATGAGAAAACTGCCTAGTTTCCCATTTCACATGAAAATCAATTCCCCAGGAGGTTTAAACTTCATCAAATGTACAGATGATGGTCTGTTGTTTTCTAAAAATTTTAGTCACGCAAATGAAGGACAATACATGCAATACATGTCGTGACTTCACATCTCAGTTGTTCCTACTTCTCCTAAAAACCAGATATGCTTCTCAAATACTTCTCAAATCCCATCTAGATTGAAATAAATGGGACCCCATGTGAGTGTTGTGTATTTTATGGCTCAAGTTTTCCAGAGTTTTCCAATTTTGCATGCTAAGCTTGCAAAAGATCACAAAGATGCTGAAATCTCATGAAAATGAATTATAAAATGAAGCGTGGAAACTACAGTCAGATCTGTGGGGCATCACCTCACAGGATCGGTGCAAAAAGGATCAAAATCTGGTCTGAGGAGAGCTTAGCTGGGAGGGAAGGCCCTGCAGTTTATTTAAAACAAATCTTTGTGCACACAAAGTGTCTAAATACAGACTGCCATGTATTATCAATTTGACAGGGTGAGATTAGGATGTGGGAATGATGATCGGACGTGAAGGTTGGTGGTTTTTGCAAGAATGTGAGAGAGCATCATAGATGTTTTGGCCACATGTAGACTTTTATATACCTTTCACAAATAAGGCGATCTCAGAATTCTTTGCAGTAAGTCAAAAACGCACTAGGTTATCAACAGATTCTAAGGATTTTTACAATTAGACTGTTGCTAAAAGCTTCTCATAAATATCAACCATGTATTAGAATACAGCTTATGAACTGATTTCTTTCATGGTGAAACAGAGACGAGGCAGGGGGTATTTTAGATACATCTGAGGCAATCTGTTTTTTCAAAGTACCGTCTTCATGTTGTTAACAGACACAGATGGATGGAGGATATTTAGTTGAAATGTTCCCTCCGGTGCATTTCATAAAGTGTTTTTTAGAGAACTTCAGAGTTCTTTTGGTTGACTTTACTTACTTTTTTTCCCACCAAAATCCATCTCAAACAACATGCGCATGAACAGCCTAGAATCCATTCACTAGAAATAAAGATGTGTTTACCAGGTATCGGGTTGATAAAATTAGCTCTTTTGAGGAAGAACACATCACTGGATTTGGCATCATATCTTTAAAAGATATTCAGAGTTTTGTATTGAAGCACAGAGTAGCAAGTAAATTAAGTCCACAAGCAATAAATTTTGCTTAGTTTTCTGTAAAATAATCATTATTTGTTCATTTTCAGTGGACAGCAGTTTGATCAGTGTTTTAAGATTATTTTAAGTTTATGTTTTAAGTTTATGAACAGTGTTGTATAACTGTCTGTGCATTTATTCTTCATGCCAGTTTATTATTGTGTTTCCCACTGTGGTCACTTAAAGGCAGGGTAAGCGATTTCTGGTAGCCAATGTTGATTTTTGAAATCACCAAAACAAACACGCCACTACCCCAAACGTGGGGTTCGTACGCAACCCAGGCAACGATTAGTTCTGTGAAACAAAGAAAAACAAAGCAACCTCGGCGTCCGATCGCAGGCCTCCGCTCCTTGAGTTCTCTCCAGCGCTGGAAAGCTGATCCGATATTTACACGGGTCCTACTTCTTGCCTTATCGTTCTGCAGACGTTTTCCTCTTTTGTTTTTTATCCGCCATCTCTATCTTTCTGTCGCTCGGCTCGGCTAATGTCCGTCCCATGAACTGAAAGCTCTCTCCTCCACATCACGAGTAGACACGCCCCTTATTGCTGATTGGCTACAAGTTTGTTTTGCTATTCGGCCCGAATCAGTTTTCTAAAGTGTTTTTGAAAAATTACATACCCTACCTTTAAGTCGGTAACATCAAGGCTTTCACTCGTGTTCACTCATGTTACTTTAGTTATATTGTAAGTTATATTGTAATTCAAGTCACCATGACACGAGCATAAAGCTATTACTTTGAAAGAAGCCATGGCACCATGACAAATTACCCCCTTGTAAACAAACTAAGTGAACACAAACTGGCTGAGGAGAAAGTAAATTACATATTTCAGCCTCTAGAACCACGTGGGGCTCCACTTACAAATAAAAAAAAAAGCTGTGACCTTTTCTTTAACTTAGTTACATGCCATTTAGCAGATGCTTTGCATTCCGAACAACTTACAGCAAACTAATTGCTCTGCTTGAAGGAAACATTAAGGTTAAGTGGCTTGCTTAAATGCAAAAGGGTGATAAAGTAACTAAATGAACTTATTCGCTCTGTCAAAGTAAAGTTCCCAAGCCACCTTTAACTGCAAGAGTCTACAAACTTGTCAATGTCAGCAAATGTTTGTTTTTGCTTAGTTTATTTATTAATTTGTTTATTGTATTTTGCCTATATAGAGTAGATTATAGAGAGGGCAGAAAAAGAGGTCAGGGTTTGGCTGGTTAGCATGCTTCAGTCAGTCCCTGCTGGTAAATACTGGAACTGTTTGTATTATTACAGTATGCACACAGAAAACATCTTTCACCATTGATGGCCCTTTAATAGTACTCATGTTTGCAGACCAAATAATTTATTTGCAAGCAATTTATAATTTGCACATATTTTGTTATTTACCAGTGAAGCTTTACATGGATATATATATATATATATATATATACAGTATATATATATATATATA
>NW_015552647.1:2199502-2204258 GCF_001515605.1 Sinocyclocheilus anshuiensis
GCATTTTATGTCACAGCTCATTCTGCAAATGTTCAATAAATTGCTACAAATAATAATAATAATTATTATTATTATTTTTATTTTTATCATTACTATTATTATTTAAAAAATTTTTTACTTACAATGATATATTTTTAAGTGGTAGTAGCAGTAGTTTTTATATAATCCATATTTAATGTTTTTTTTTAAGTCTCTGTTTTATAAAATCAAGCCTAACCATAGACTGTTTGTTGTTGTTCATTTTAAGGGCTTCAAATTTAAATCAAAACTTTCTGTTTATTAAATAAGGAATAATAAATCAGAATGTGATGCTGGATTTTACACACTTCAAGGGCGGGAGGAATAACAAAAAAAACAGATGAAAAGTTTAAATCAAGGCAAGCTTTGTCAGTTTTAGAAACTACTTATCTTAGCCTAAATCTGTTGAACTAGCTCATTGCTAAATAAATAAGTTTAAAGTGATTACTTCTGTTTGCTGCATAGATAACAATCAGTTATTTTGTTTAATTTTCCCTTGCTGTTTCAGTATGCAGTAAACACTCTGAAATGTCTACGAAAAAGATTTTGTTTCTATATAGATAATAGATGTTATTTCTGCTCAACTGTTGCTCCATCTCAAAAGTCAATTACAGTGGTGAACTGGACCAAGGCCTTGGCCAACAAGTAGGGATGTCCAGCTGTCTGAGCTCCATGATTTTCATTATGAATATCTCCACTCCTTCAGAATAATTTGACTTGATTGCCTTTATGCACCAATGAAGCAGTATGTTATAAGGTCAAGTATTGGAATTAATTTGGATATGCGATGTCAGCGCTGACCTCCGGGATCAAGCAAAGTCTCTTCTTGCTCAGTTTACCATGGTTTATACCACACAAACGTCTCGTTTGATCTTTACGTCATGTACATTTCAACGTGTCTGAGCACAACTGATAAAACAGGTAAAACAGGATTTGAAGTCTAGAAAGCACTGTGAGCAGCTTGATGTGGTTTAAGTGAATAGCAGATGGGTAATCATGACATTCAGATCAGTATTTGATGTGATCTGCTTGTAGTTTAAACATCTGAAGCGTGTTCTTCATTACTCTGATTACTTCAAAGTGAGTAAGAATTTGAATGCTATGGTTTGTAGGGCCGTCGATCAATTAAAGTACATACATTTTGTAAATAAATAATTATATATTTTATATGTATATATGTATGCATGCATGTAATTAACAGAACATAATTTCTTATTACAAAAATTAAATTTTAAATGGACATGAATTTGTTTCATGCTGCATAATTATTTTTTATTATGTATGATATGTAGGCTAATTAATTTTTAAAATATCATATAATTTGTAAATCTAATTATATTTGTGTATTATTTATTTTTCATTAGTCACACTAAATTAACCTGCAGTGTTGACCACTCTGGCCATTGCAGTTCAGTTTTGAGACTTGATATTTTTTTAATTGATTAAGTTACCATAAACACTGCATTGCACTTTTATCAGTCGAGTTACATTAATCCACATTTTAAACCATCTTGCATCTCCAAAGACAAACGATTGCAATAAAATGAGGTGTAGAGTAGACATTTCTTTCTTTATCAGCATGATGGATCTCTTGGTTTATGTGTATGCTTGTGATCATTTTAATTAGATTTGATAAATGAACAGTTGTTTTAATATTTGATGAATGAAAACTGAAAACCGCAGAGTGCAGACTTTTGCTCACTCACCAAGTTATTTCTTGTGATTAAAATGTGGAACAGTATGAGGGAGGGGAGCAGGTTGAAAATGACCTCACGCTCATGTTTGAGAATGGCAAACATGCTCAGACACTAACAGCAGATAAAACTAGTCAGATAATGAAGTATTAGCTACTTTATCTATTATCTACTAAATATTTAGTATATTAAATAAGCCTACACAATTTGCATGACATCCATCGACATGAGACATTTGGATCATCTGTAAGATTTCTTGAGATTCTTGTGGCCGCAGTGGTATCCATTTGGGGTGTTGTCCTTAAAAATCAAGATAAAGGCAAGTGGAGCGTCGAACAGCAGGTTGGAAATGTGCAGATTATTGCGAAGTGCTTTAGAAAGACATATGAGTCACACTTTGACAATGTGACTGAAGTTTATGCATGACGTAGAGTATTTGCAGAAGAGGAAAGATAGGCTCTTGACATTTGAAGTTGATTGTTGAACACTCACATCTCAGGTTAAAATCTGTGGTATTGCCAGAGAAGAAAAAGTAAGTAAGTATTAACTTCATGAGTCAGATGAAGGATTCTCTTCTGAATCACAGCACTAGCTTTGGCTTAAACAAGGATTACTTATTTTAATTAATTATTTAATTATGATTTTTTTTTTTCAAACCATTGTTGAGAACCAGTAAAGGCACAGATGTGATATATATATAAAAAAAACACACATTTAAGAAACAGAGCAAAATGTGATGCATTCAAAAAAAGATGATGCAAATGACTTCAAAGTATGGATTAATAAATAGCCTTTTTCTCCTGTGTCACTAAAATAATATTGAATATCTTACAATTTTACTTTTATATGTCTTAAAATTTCCTTTTATATGCTGTAGATGGACATTTTGGATGCAAAAATCGTTTCTACCACTACTATTGCTCAGAAACGAAAAATGGCTTTTTTTGTGACAACATGCCCCAATGGTGGCGCATAAGGTTGTGGGGATTTTCACAGTGGAATCCAGCCATTAAATAGGCTTTTTAGCTAGAAAAAGCAAGCTGTACCTCACCTTTTGAATTAAGAGCTTAATGTGGCACAGATGAACCAGCGGTGAATGCACCAGCGGTTTCAGACAGTTTAGAAGTGCATGAGATGCTAAATTACAGGTGAAAATGGAAGATGAGTGCCACATTAGCATTTAGAAGCCACTTTTGTATGGGTTAAGTAGGATTCATGTTGTATGTGTGTGACTGAGCGAATAAGTTCCCTGCTGTTTTCCCATTCATTACGATATTTCAATTAATATTACAAGATAATCTTGATGCCATGGGATGGGAAAGAGAAATGACAGACCCAACTCTATTCTTCTAGCACCTTTCCACTCAACCTGTTTGAAACCTGCAAATGGAAGATGAAGTTTTCATTAAAAATCTAGGGTGCAGCGTGCACTTGCTCATTAGTTTTGCTCTCTATATTCAACTTTTTCTATGACACTAGAATGCAAAGAAATAGCCAAATAGGATACAAAACATTATTTTATGCATACAATATCTGATAAACCTCCTTGCAACACAAAATGAAGAATGTTTAGGATCTGACTGATGATAAATTATACATTTTCTGAAAAGTGTGATAATAAGGGAGATAAATTATATAAGATGGCAAATGCATAATGACATATATTATAATTTAGCATTTCAACAATGCATGATTTGCATAATAGTACTGTATGAAAGGTGTCAAAGTTTTAAAATTCTCTAAAGATATTTTTGCATTTATGTTGTGTTTTTGAAGAATAAGATTGCTCAGTAAGATTGCTTTGACAGAAGAGACAAACACATTGAAAATTCAATCTGGTTGATTGATATTCAGACGATTGCTTAAACACGTTTGAATAATGACCGTGAAGATGCATCGTTCAGCTATTCTTGGTGACCATGAATTATTTAAGTAGTACCCTCTTTGGTACAAAGCTGTTAAACAGGCTGTGGCAGAATACTGTGGTGGCATGTGTTTATTTTACCGACATTCTAAAGTAGACAATTTGATCTTACTAGTTATCCAATTTACCATACTTATTGTATATAATATATTCATTAGCAAGAGATTCATAGCATAGCAAGTTTAATTTGCTATGCTTAAGTAATTGTGCATGATTTGAGCCTAATGGGAATATGTTAAGACATCTAGTTTTAATGTGCTTTTAATGTGTCTGACTTCGTAAGGGTTTAGTTCAGTTTACAAACGTAACTTGCATACAAATGTGCTGATACATATTTCTCTCTGTGTATGTAGTTTGTCTGCTGAAATTAAAAGTCAAATTGTGTAGGATTTAATGCTGTTTTTCACTTTATTTCTTACATTCCTTGGTAATTATTTTACCAAGCACCGATAACAAAAAGTAATATTTTTGAGTCTCATACTGAGAGAAAAAAATTTTTTTTTTTAGCAGCCATAGCAACCACTGACATTATATATTAATGTGTCCAATGCGCTTTACAAATTCCTTTTCAAAAAACTAAGACGTGTAATTTCAGGTTGTCTCCAGGTTGTAAAAGAAAATCACATATGTGACCCTAGACCACAAAACCAGTCATAAGGGTAAATTTTTCGAAATTGAGATTTATACATCATCTGAAAGCTGAATAAAGAAGCTTTCCATTGATATACGGTTTGTTAGGATATGACAATATTTGGCTATTTGAATATCTGGAATCTGAGGGTGCAAAAAAATCAAAATACTGAGAAAACGTCTCAGGTTACGTATGTAACCCTGGTTCCTCGAGGGAATGAGACGCTGCGTCAGAAAACGCTAGGGGAACGCCTTCTGTGACCACGCTCTGAATCACATGTGAAATCAGTCCAATAGCTGAGCGGGACGTCACGGGCGGGTGACGTCATGACCAGGAAGCTATAAAAGCGGCGGAGCCAGCGTCAGCTTCTAGGAATGAAGCAAGCGCTGGCAGGGACGCCGGAAGTATGGCTCGAGCTGCGACGCTAGGGGAACGAGAATGCCCACGCCGCCAGACTTCCAAGTCTCTGCCTAGTGTGGAATGTGGAAG
>NW_015552647.1:2208776-2212143 GCF_001515605.1 Sinocyclocheilus anshuiensis
GGCTGGCTTGAGCTGGCGGTCTCTACACCAGGAAGTGAAAAGTTTCCACTTCAACGCGTACAGTTTCCTCGTTGAGGGAGCTCTGAATTGGAGGCTGGTCTCAACAACCTCAGTTGAGAGACCAGAAGCTACTAGCTGTGCCCCCTCAGGGGCCACACCCATAACTTCCACAGCTCCGGGCGGGGGTGATAAATCGTGCCCTCAGCCTGTGAGAGGAGGTCCCTCCTGACGGGAATCTCCCACGGAGAGCCGTCGAGAAGGGAAATCAGGTCCGAGAACCATTTCTATGGCATCGCTGTGAAGAACTTTTTAAGCACCTTTATTTTTAATAGTGTATGCAGGAGACTATGATGCCTGACTTCCATTTGATCATTCGGATCTTTAGTTTCCTTTAGGCGATGTTAGTGTCGTGTATCATCACAGCTGGATTTGAAACAAAACATCATGTACTGTATGATATCGCCTCAAACCAGCGCAATGTATCACAGATTTGAGGTATAGATTGAGAACTGTAAGATGACACCATTTGCATTTTAATGGTAACAGTTTCTACATGCATACCAAATATCATTTCTAATATATCCGAAGAGAGAAAGAGGTATTTCTATGATAAGACAAATTATGTATTCTACTGCCATCAGAAATTGCACACGCCAGTAATACATCCCCAGAGTATTAATTGTAATGCTTAATGCATTCTCTGGCAAAAATGCATAAATAAATTAAAGACTGTAAATCAACAGTGTCAAATGTGGAAATTCTTAATTAAGAGATATTTGATGACTGAATGCCAAGACTGACCAATCAGAATGAAGTATTCCAAATGGCAAAATCTCCACAACTGGGTCCATGTGTGTGTTCAGTGAATTACTGTTTCTATTTTTCAGGGCTGTAACAGTGGAAATGTCCAGTCGTTTTTCATTGTTGTTGTTTTTAAAGACTTTCAATACATAGGCTAGTTCACCCAAAAATGAAAATTCTGTCATTGTTTACTAATCCTCGTTCCAAACCTGTATGACTTTTTTCTTCTATGGAATGTAAAAGAATACATTTAGACAAATGTTGTACCAAACAGTTTCGTCAATAAGAACTGAAACTGTCTGGTTACCAGCATTCTTCAGAATATGTTCATTTATGTTCCACAGAAGAAAGAAAGTCTTACAGGTTTGCAATAACATGAGGGTGAGTAAATGATGATAGAGTTTTCATTTTTGGGTGAACTATTCATTTAAATTCTAATCCTAAACAAAACTTTAGCATCTTAAAATGTTTGCCCATTTCTAAACTTGACAGCAATCTTCCTTAGTCTCAGAATTCATTTTACCTTGGCAGAGACGTTGAAAATTGACTAATTAACAGTCTGTATGTCATTAAAAAAATCATCGTGCCGTAAGCAACCTATTTTACTGCAATGATAAGCAAACACTTCCTCAGGGAACAAGCCAATTACTGTAGGACTCACATACTGTGCAAAAATGCTAATTTATGAATAAACTATACTATACTGAATATGATAACATTTTAAATTAGCCCTGGACATTATTTTGTTTCATTAATATTCAGCCCCAGTTATTGACAACAGAACATCTTTGATGATAGCATCGGCAGCTGAGACCAATTAGCAAGAAGAGAAACATGAACGCTGCGTCTATTTGCACAGCATGAGGGTTGCGTGCAAGGTTATCTTTACTGCACTACAAAGGACGAACAGCTTCCGAGGTACAGGATTACTTGCTCTGCACCTCACTGAATATGTGCTTGTACACTAACGAGTGTACATGTCCTTGTGTTTTTAATTGTAGTGTTTGGAAATTGTCCTTGGTCACCTGACAAATTTGCTGATACTGGCACCATGGTTATTTTATTTTTTATGCTACGTTACGTTACATTTTGTTATGTTATCCCACATGCCTCGGTTGCCACTACAGTGCCCC
The DNA here is from genome assembly GCF_001515605.1 of Sinocyclocheilus anshuiensis. Taxonomy (NCBI): domain Eukaryota; kingdom Metazoa; phylum Chordata; class Actinopteri; order Cypriniformes; family Cyprinidae; genus Sinocyclocheilus; species Sinocyclocheilus anshuiensis. Next base: position 2,210,711 of record NW_015552647.1, read on the forward strand.
CATCACAATATTGGTGCATGCCTACCTGTTCTTGCCCCCTAATGTCATTGCACCCTTGAGCCAAAAAGGAACTGTCTTTGGATTTTTTGGATCTTAAGTAATATAAATGGACTGTTTGCAACACTAAATTGATGGTGTACAGTCTTTGGCTGCTCAAATTCACCTTGGGTTTGTACTGAATTACAGCTGCAAACACTATAGCACCACTTTTGAAGCAATCATTCAGAGCAAAACAAGCTTTTAGATATCAAATATGTCTTGCCAAACCGACTGTTACAAAACATGCCTTATGATGGTTATGGTTTAGCCTTCCAGTATTCTAGAACCATTCTGTTTGTATTGATTGCCTTTCCCTCAAATGTAAACAGCAAGGAGCTATTTTCTAGTTCTTTATCTTTGAAAACATGTAGGAAGTAATAATTGTTTGACTGGAGTATGTACATCCAATCTTAATGCAGTACATCATATTACTTAATACAGATTTAGTCATTGAGACAATGTCTTTCAGCCAAAAATGAAAGAAAAAAAATGGGTGTGTCGCTATTCGCTAAGCCCAAAAGATTAAAAAGATCATGGGAGGAGTACAGTAGAGTATGGGAAGAAAAATTCAGTGTTCCCCCTTTTTTCTTTTGGGAAGAGCATGCAATTTTGGAAAATCTTTCCCCTACATGGATTAAGGGGCTGATTAGGCTGATCAATGCTGTTCTGTGCCAGGACCCTTTATTTTATTTTAGTTTTATTATTATTATTATTATTATTATTATTATTACTATTTTACAATACCCTGTAGTCTCATGGGCAGTGGCTATCCTAGACTTCTGGGGGCTAGTGTTGTTTTTGACGGCCTGTTTTAATTTTAGTTTTAGTCTAGTCTTTGTGTGAAGCTGTCATTTTAGTTTTTATTAGTTTTAGTCACGTTCATACTCTTTTTAGTCTAGTCAAGTTTTAGTCAACTAAAAGTCTGAGCATTTTAGTCTTATTTTAGTCAGAATTATCCATGACTATTTTCGTCTAGTTTTAGTCGACGAAAACTGATGACATTTTAGTCTAGTTTTAGTCGACGAAAACTGATGACATTTAGTCTAATTTTAGAAAATGAAAATTGTATTTTAGTCTCTTTTTAGAAATGCAATTCTATTTAACCCAGTCAATATAGTATAAGTACCTAGTAGTATAGACGAAACCAAAATTTTATTTTAGGGGCCCTACGCAAAACGTGGATGTGGGGTATGAGTGGTTATGAATGAATGAATAAAACAAATTTGTCTGTGTTTCACTCCGTCTCGAATCGCGCTCGCGGAAAGCGCTTGAGAAACAGTGTCTCTTCCGCGGCTCGGTACGCTTTCAACTCGTTTTTTTAGTCTCGAGCAAGACTGTACGACATTCACATTACATGATTTGACTGATTTTTACGTAGAAAGGGCGACAGCGCA
>NW_015552647.1:2212653-2216663 GCF_001515605.1 Sinocyclocheilus anshuiensis
TTTAGTCTAGTTTTAGTCAATGAAAATTGTATTTTAGTCTCTTTTTAGAAATGCAATTCTATTTAACCCAGTCAATATAGTATAAGTACCTAGTAGTATAGACGAAACCAAAATTTTATTTTAGGGGCCCTACGCAAAACGTGGATGTGGGGTATGAGTGGTTATGAATGAATGAATAAAACAAATTTGTCTGTGTTTCACTCCGTCTCGAATCGCGCTCGCGGAAAGCGCTTGAGAAACAGTGTCTCTTCCGCGGCTCGGTACGCTTTCAACTCGTTTTTTTAGTCTCGAGCAAGACTGTACGACATTCACATTACATGATTTGACTGATTTTTACGTAGAAAGGGCGACAGCGCACCGCATTAAAAGAAATGATCATTCATGTTTTCATAACCGCTGGCCAAATTCAAAAACAAAACTAAAATTAAATCATCTTTGAGAGCAAGGGGGCCCCCTGTTGTTTCGGGGGCCCTACGCAGCTTGAGTATTTTGCGTATAGGGAGGATCGGCTCTGCTCATGGGTAGCAGTTAAATATAAATAAAAGAAAAAGGGTTTCAAAGCTGTAAAAGATTATAGAGTACATTTTACAAGAAAATACTATTTCAGTCTTTATATTTAAAAATTACACCAAATTCTAGGAACATTTTTTGCTGTCTAAAGCATACTAACTTGTTTTGACTGCTAGCAGACATTACTAGCCATCCCAGTGTTGTTTGGTTTCAGGTAACTTTTTCACTTGTAATTGAACCAGAGCTGTCAGAAATGTCTTCTGTTGAAGTAAGTTTGGCTTCATCTCACTCTTAGTTGACTCTGTGAAGAATGTCTCATCGGGCAGAGTGAGTCATCAAACTGACCTTTGGCAATCTAATTGATAAATTGCATGAATCAAATGTGATGATGACAAAGATGTTTTAAACAACCTTTAAACAGTTTAAAGTTGGCCCTGAATCCAAACACGAATATCAATCAGATCTTTTGACACATCTCTTCAACATTGTAAATCGTCAGACCACCATGACCAAAATCCCGCTGGCAGATGGCAGCGACATGACTGATTTGTTATATTTATCAAGAGTGATTTGAGTGTGGATTGAATTTATGCTGAACAAAAAAGGCTTGCTTACACAAATGAACCATGTTTGGTAGTGAAAATATCACAGTGGCAAATTATTCTCTTATTCGCTTTATGTGCGCACAATGAACTTAGAAGGGCAAATGTGAGTTTTTCTTTACTGTAAAGTAGAATTATTAGATACAAAATTGACCCTTATTCAAAAAAGCCTCATCTTGGCTGTTTATTCTATGAATTTTCGGTATACTCTGGGGTTCTTTTAAACCCATTTATAATAAGTATTGCTCTGGAAAAAAATCCCCTTGGTGGTGAAGCCTTCATCTGCCAAGATGTATTTCCCAGGCTCCAGCAGGTCTCAACAACCATCTCTGCCTTTATCCATTGTAGAGCTTCAATATATTTATGTATCATGTTCAAATGGAGCAATTTATCCTCTGCCCTTCAATGCTTATGTAAATTATCTTGAACGAGAAGCTCCTTGGTGGGATTTTTGTAGTTTCACATTTTACCTCTGTGCCTCATCTTGGGTTACATGAGGACACCGCTAAATACAGGTGTAAAACAATATATGCTGTAATCCTCTGCAGTGAATGGGTGCCGTCAGAATGAGTCCAAACAGCTGATAAAAACATCACAGTAATCTACAAGTAACCCACATGGTTTTACTGATGGGTTTGTTTATAACAAACATGTAGCTTTTCACTTCACAAGACATTAACTGATGGACCAGAGTTGTGTAGATTACTTTCGGGTTATTGTGATGTTTTTATCAACTGTTTGAACTCGCATTCTGACGGCACCCATTTGCTGCAGAGGATCCATTGGTGAGCAAGTGATGTAATGCTAAAATTCTCCAAATCTGTTCCAATAAAGAAACCCAACTTGGATGGCTTGAGAGTGAGTAAATTTTCAGCACATTTTCAGTTCTGGTAAACTATTAATTTTTAAATATAGCTTTCTAATTCCAATATGGTAAACTGAGGTAATTTGCAACCTGGGCTTGGCTTGGCCTTGAATTTCTTCTCTTATCAATTCCCACACATTGTCCTATACCAGTATATCAGGTTTCAGCAAATAAGCAGATTCTCAGAATGCCTTCAGAAGTCTTTCTGATGTTAATTGATTGTGCTTTAGAAAGGCTTGGGAACTCTCTAAGGAACAGTCTGTTCACGGCAGGGAGTAGTCAGATCAGCACAGCTAATTTCAATCTTGAACTGCACAGGTGCTAAATGTATATGAGCTTTTACTTCCTTTTTAGGTCTAAAATCAACTGCTTTGTTGTTTATGATTAAAGAACCAGCAATGCATTTCTATGTGGGTTGCAGCTCTGTGGAGACAATGAGAGATGTCAAATTTAGGAATTTGTGAGTTTAACACTGAATGAAACTCTATTAAAGTCCTTTGTTAGTTTGAAATAGTGCTTTGGTGCATGCTTATCCGGCATTGTTTGTGCTATGATATCTCAAATTATGTTTGACGAGGAGCCAAGCTATTACTTTTCTGAGCAATTGTGCTTATAATTGGCCTTAAAATTTAAGGAGGAACCTGAATCACATCTAATAAACAGAATATCAAGGTAAAGCAGGATTTTTTGACAACTCAGTATAGAATCACCCAGTTATTATTTGTTTCCAACTAGTTGTTTGTTGGCTGTTGATTAGATGCTTCAAATCAGTATTTGCAACAACTACAAATGCTTTCCTCCATCTCTGCACATTTCATTTTGTTCTGGTGCAGTATGACTCTCAATTTGTCTTTTGCTGTTTGGCATCATTCATTCACATCTTCCACTCTCTCTGGACACCATACTTGGCCACACGTCATGTCCTTTCCTTTCCAATACATTTAACTGCTAGAAAGTGTTGTCACTGCTTGAAGTCTGTCTGTCTAAATGTCTGATGCAAATCTCAAATGATGAATCTCCAAGAAGATTGATTTAATGTCTCTGTAGACAAGTACGTGAGGATCGGCATTGATTTTCATTAGAGATACTTGGCAGGAAATAAAGTGGCTAATTCCATGTCTCATTGTTTCTGTAATACAAATTAAAAAAGTGGCCGGAAATCTAATTGGAGGCCTGTGGTATGAGGTACGTGTAAAAATGCAAATGCTTGCAAGGTCTAAATGGACATCAAAGCTTTTAATAATCAAAGTGAAGTCTGATTTTATTCAGGTGACAGTGTTCAGCTTCACATCTGTTCTCTAGCCAGTTTTGTGGATTAGCCAGACATTGACTAAGCACGGACTCAAAGTTTATACTGTGGTGATCTTTACACAAGTTTTTGTGGGATTTAAGGAGTGTTGACCACAGCAGAGCCATATTATTACTAAGGGTATGAAAGTCAGATGGCTTTCCTGGACAAATTATCTCTCCATAAACAAAAGGCCAGAAAGAAAACAGTGAAGCAAGCTCTGCTTTAAAGGTGTGTGGTGTTTTCTGTCCCTCTAGTGGCAACAGTCAGAACTGCAAACGTAATGATTTTTTCCAGACAGGTTTCCTAAATCAAAAATATGTAAGTTTAAGTTGTTTTTTTTTTTTTTACATTTTAATGGTTATTTAATAAGCATGTATGCATTCATTATTATATTATTTAAAAAATAATGCAAATAAATAATATACATATTTTCTCATATTTTCATTTTTTCAAAATAATGCTGTATTTTTTACTCTCTCTCTCTCTCTGTATGTATATATGTATGTATAATACTTCTTTATTTTTAAACCCCACTTCTTTGGAAAGTATTACCTGCAGCTACAGATAGCATTTGCAAAAGGTCAGACTGTTACCTCTTCCTGTGAGTTAGGAAACACATTTATGGATCTTAAACAGATTACAGCACTTAAGATGGCCAGATGAGATGACTGTCCACCATTACTCTGAGCAAATGTGGCTGCTCATGTTCAGGGGCGTGTCTAGAGCATTTTAAATGGGGGGG
>NW_015552647.1:2216981-2252903 GCF_001515605.1 Sinocyclocheilus anshuiensis
AGGAAATCCGCTTGGGAGTGGAGAGATTTGTCCTCACGCACATGGATCGCGTAACATTATGCGCTCTCGACATTGTCATTAAGATCACACTATAGAAACCGCCTAAAATTAGAAATTTACTAAAACAAGCCTATGGCAAGACATCTGGTAGGGGGGGCACCTGGGGTGGCCAGCCAAATTTCAGGGGGGGCCGGTGCCACCCCTGGCCACCACGTAGACACGCCCCTGCACATGTTTCTTCTTTCAACAAATTAAAAAGAATGTTGACCAGTCACCAGGTGAAAATAAGTAGCACAGATGTGCCAAATAAATGCAGAAACTATTAAGATTACAAATGCACTCTTATGCCAGACATTTATTTGGAGACACTGAATGGAAAGGAGTTTTGTTAATTTATGGAATGGCTGTATGTTTGTTTTCTGACAAAACCTCAAATCGCATAAATCTGTGTTTGGATTGTCCACATAGCTATGATTTGTACCACAAAAGGATGTATATATATTAAAACTCTTGAGTTGTATGAGAGTCACCCGAGAGCAGTCTGTAACAATAGTGCGATTAATTAGGAAAACATGTTTTCTGTCAGTATACAGGGAAACGTTACCATAAAAATCTTGCAGCTCTGATTCAGTGATTGCATTTTGACTCGTACTTTGGTGTTTACAAGGAGCATTGTGTTTTTTTATGTATTGTGGGGAGAGACAAAAGAGCGACTAAAATTGACTATCCATTATAGGAAAATTGACGCTGATTGTACTGTTCCCTGGAGAATGGACGTAATTGTGGATAGAAGTACAAAGGTGTGAAAGTCTGCATGTGGACACCATCTACTGCTTTTACTGCTCACTCGCACATCAACACAGCTCTGGTGCACTAGTTGAACTCTCGCACACATCGAACGGTCTCTGCCAAGCTTTAAACTTAATCCAATAAGCACAGTATGTGTTTCAGCTTCAGATCTGTGCATTACACTCAATCAGAGACTTCATTTCTCAAAATAACATTTATCATGGCGCTCCCACAAGCTTTTTCAAGTATAAATGTTTCTCTTTTCAGGTAGTTTGTTGGTTTTTGCTGGCTGATTTTACTGTAGGCTACGTTTATCTAACTGACTGATTTATGATTTGTAGAGCAACAGTAAAAGCTACTTAAACCCATCAGGATTATGAAGATGATGTAAAATGTTTTTGGAAAGGTCAAATTCTCCTCATTCCTTCTTTCTCTCTGGATATTTATCATCTGCGAAGCTTATTCAGTTAAACACAAGAGTGTCTGTAAAAGATGTATACACACTACTACTAAAAAGTTTGGGATTGGTAAGATTTGTATTTTGTTTTTGAAAAGAGGTCTCATGTCTTATGCACACAAAAACACTATATATATAATCATTCTGAATCATTCTAATATTCCGTTAATAATCATTCTAATATATTATTTGGTTCTTAAGAGGCGTTTTTTTTATTACCAATGTTAAAAACAGTCCTGCTTAATGTTATTTTGTGGAAACATTTTTTTTCCAGGATTTTTTGATGAATAGAAAGTTCAAAAGAAGATAATTTATATTAATAGTAAGTATATTAAAGTATGTTAAAATATGTCTAATTTATATAGGCTAGTTTATTTTTTATTTTTTGCAATTTTTTTTAGAACTTTTACAAATCTCAAAAAAAAAAATAAAATAAAATAAAAAATATATATATACAGTGGGTATGGAAAGTATTCAGACCCCCTTAAATTTTTCACTCTTTGTTATATTGCAGCCATTTGCTAAAATCATTTAAGTTAATTTTTTTTCCTCATTAATGTACACACAGCACCCCATATTGACAGAAAAACACAGAATTGTTGACATTTTTGCAGATTTATTAAAAAAGAAAAACTGAAATATCACATGGTCCTAAGTATTCAGACCCTTTGCTGTGACACTCATATATTTAACTCAGGTGCTGTCCATTTCTTCTGATCATCCTTGAGATGGTTCTACACCTTCATTTGAGTCCAGCTGTGTTTGATTATACTGATTGGACTTGATTAGGAAAGCCACACACCTGTCTATATAAGACCTTACAGCTCACAGTGCATGTCAGAGCAAATGAGAATCATGAGGTCAAAGGAACTGCCTGAAGAGCTCAGAGACATATATATATATATATATATAACCACCAAATTTTCACCCTAAACTGTAGGAACGGGTTGCGCTTAGTTGTTCTTGTTTTCACATTACTTGATCCAGTAGCTTTGTGACAGTAACGTACATACTGTACAATCTAAAACAGAACACAACAGATGCCTCCTCAAACCACAAACAGAAATCCACACTCGTGAAATGAGGCCCAGATGGATCTGTCCTGTCCAGCTTCAGCAGAGTTTCTCAAATATGATGAATGCATGACACTTTTCCCATGACATATTGTGTTGTTTAATCACCCTATGGTAAAATTTCATTCCTGATGTTTTTTTCTTTTAATAATCTTGCAAGCATAGACAAAAACCAGAGCTAAAAGGGACAACGAAGAACAGATTTGGCCCAGCAGGATACAGACCACAGAATCTGATTGCTTTGATTCTGAACATTCAATGGGCTTTATTGCTGTCATTAGTGGTGCTTGCTTGAGATATTTCAAAGCCCCTTATTTTAAGTATTAAACTTTGGTGTGTAACTGCTCCCTCACTCAATAATATTTCAAATCATGCAGCTTATTGAGGAGAGATTTGCTGTTACTTTTTGAAGTTCTCAGATATATGAATTTTACAGCACGCTCTCATGGCAGTTTGTAACTATTTTACATTTTGGCAAATTGGTGCCTAATATAGTTATAGTTTTAAACTGTGCTTATGTGACCATTTTATTTTTTTCCTTGAATTTAAGGATATTCACATATTTTACTGTGTCCAGGTACTTTTTGGTTTTCAATGTACATGTCAGCATTGTCACATATGCAAGCATGTGAGCTACTGGATGTCTGAATGTATTTGAATGATTCTGTATGCAGGTGCTGAATATACAAAGGATTTCTAATGATCAATGTGCAGCTGTTTTTATGCAGGTATATAGTTCAGGTGATGAGGGCTGCTTCCTGTGGGAAAACTGTTTGTTTCCTGTGGTGCAGTGGCTTTTTGAATTAGGTCTTGGAATATATAGTGACTGAAAGATGTGTTGCCTACAATGATTGGTCACTAATGTTCTTGCCGTCCTATAAACGGAGGGCAGATTGCAACTGATGTTTTGAAATCAGTCTCATTCACATGTGAGATACAAGCTGTACCAAACCATTCTGGATCAGATGATGGCAGATTCATTGATAGAAATGTACTGAACTGAATCATCAAGGCTTGCAGCAGTTTAATCTTTGAAAATCACTGCCATTGTGTCTTTCATCTCTTGTATGTGTTTGCTACTTAAGGTCCTAGGAAATGATGGTTATCAGGAACCTAAAGGACTCGGTAGATTATAGTCACACAGGTGTAATTATCCTGTGTTGTCGTCTTGTCCTATTTTCTTTTCGTCTGTGCAGTGGATTGAGCGCAGCATGTGTACCCAGCATTACATTGATTAGTATTCACTCTCTACAGCAATAAACAACTCTCCTAAACAGGAATATACAACAGTTTCTTAGGTCTCTGCATCTGGGTTTGCATTTGTATCCATTTATAGATATGGAGCATTTAAAAGCCGTATTGCTCCATTTGACAAATATTCAATTTTTATGAAAACTGGTTTTGACGAAGCTGTGGGGATAAGAAAGGGGCAAACGTGCAGAATGGTTCACATGACTGCTGCACTATTGCAGACTCAACCTCTTTATCTACAGGAAAAATCTTTTTCCTCTGAGACGTGTGGTTTCCCCAAACTGCTGTTGCCTAGGGCAAATCCTGATTGCAGTACATGCACTTTTTGTATGCAGGAAGATTTAGACTAACAGTGCCTATAAATCTTGGCATATTAACCAATGTAAACAAACCAATTTTTTTCATCAGTTTGCTGAGAAAATCCTATAAAATTTTGTCTGCTATTTTTCAAAGCATTCGCTAAAATTATTTAACAGTGTCATGTTTTACATAATCTGAATGTCAAGGTAGAAGTGGTTTGCATGTCTTGTATTTTACTTTAAGTTGATCCGTTCTTTTCAGTTTATTTTCAAATAGAGGTGAAAATGTGTAGGGGGTCAAGGATTTGGTAGCACATGACTCAAAAAGATACATTTTTGATTGCAGCAAAAAGTCAGGGGTGATTTGTCTAAATTCACCAGCAAAATACAGTTCAAGGCAGTGTTGATAAGATTTTTTTTTTTATGTTTTTAAAAGAAATCTCTTATGCTAACCTAGGTTGCACTTATTGGATCAAAATACTTTAAAATGGTAATATTATGAAAAATTATTACAATTTATAACTGATAAATGTAAATGTAATTTATTCCTTTGAAATGTTCTCACAAAAGAACAATTCAAAACACAACCTAGTAAGCAATGCATGTGATTTTATGCAAATTGCAGAGCACTGCATTGGATTATTGGCAGGTTGATTGATTCACAATTAAATATAATCTTGATTGTAATATAAAAACATAAATTTAGTTTGGTCTTGGAAATCACATTAAATGGATAGCTCACCCAAAAAAAAAAAAAAATGTAATCATGTACTCACTCACAAGTTCTTCCAATCCTGTATGAGTTGCTTTCTTCTGTTGAACAGAAAAAGAAGATATTTTGAAGAATGTTGGTAACCAAACAGTTGACGGTAGCCATTGTATTTACTTTCATAGTATGGGAAAAAAATGCTATGGAAGTAAATGGCTACCATCAGCTGTACATCAATTAAAGAAATATTCTTCATATCTTCTTTTGTGTTCAGCAGAAGGAACTTGTACAAGTTCAGAACAGCTTGAGGGTGAGTAAATTAAAAGCATTTTCATTTTTCAGTGAAATATATGACATGGTATGCAGGAAACATACCAATTTACACCACAGCATGTCTTTATATTCAGTCTGTATTTCTTTATATTCATGCACTTGTTTACTAGCCTCTATGTAGCTTGTGCGTTTATTTTTATGCTCCTGTGCTGCCCTCTCACACTGCCTGCTCTCAGTGCCACATTAGCACTGCTGCAGTTCTCTTGTCATTTTGACATCAGTGGAAAGCAGTTATCCAGAAATAGTGTATTCAGATATAACATTTAAATGGTGTTAAAGCTCTCCCTCGACCAAAACAGAGTTGTTTCGAGTCAGCTAGCCGCCTTTAACTGTACACTGAAGATACCCTGTTGAAAACACAGTATGCTGGTGACCAGCGTGTGTTAGGGTTCCCACCAGCCTTTTTAATCAGTTCACTTCCTTGTTCTAACATTATCATCATGTTGGAAATTCATGCTGGTCTAACCTGGTCTTTTCAATAGGGTATTGAGGATGATGGTGCAATCATAGGTAGTGCTAATCAGTGGTTTTAATTATATGTGCTCCCCTTGTCAAGGCTCATAGCGAGAGTGACATCATAATTACTATTCTCAGTGTAACTCATTATTAATTCAAATTGCTTGAATTGGTAATGCATGATTGTATTTGCCACTAACATGGCAAAATAAAGAAAGTTTATTTTGTGGATTCCTGTGGATTCCAGTCAAAAGCATATAGCGAAAAAGCATCCTCCATTTGAAAGAAACTGTTTGTGTGTGAACTCTGAATTTGTGTTCTCAGTGCAAAAACAATGTTCAGCTTCTAAAACTATGCTAAATAATCATAGTTGCATTGTTAAATAAATATTTATTTATTGCATCAGTAACCCAACCAGACATGTTTCTCAGGATATTTTTTTCTCCCTGCTTTTAAATTCAGCTGCTCGTCTTTGCAATAGAGACCAAATCAGCATCCTGAGGTGCCAATAAAAAACAACTTTACTGTCCAACGCGGTTTGGGTTTGTCCAGCAGAAATATTTTAATCAATATGTATGAACGGTTAATCAGTGGCCAAACTGGCTGTGGCAAAGTCTGACCCAAGTAAACAGTGGAAAGTGCAACACTTCTCTCAGTCCATGCAATCTAAAACGGATTTATTTTCAGCTGGCACACTCCTTACTGCACCTGACAGGGCATTAAGTGTATGGGGCAAGATGTTGCCCCTAAAAGAAGCCAGCCATGTCAGTGTTAGTCAGAAACAGTGGAAACAAATATTCAGTGCAATGGAAATTCAAGGACATGAGAAACATGAAAAGAATGAAAAGCAATAAGCTTTTTTTTTTTTTTTTTGGATTCCATTAATTTACTAACCCTTAGGCTATTCAAGCTGTAGATGAGTTTGTTTCTTTATCTGAATAGATGTGGAGAAATTTAGCATTACATTACATCACTTGCTCACCAAAATGGATCCTCTGCAGTGAATGGGTGCCATCAGAATGAGAGTCCAAACAGCTGATAAAAACATCACAATAATCCACAAGTAATCCACACAACTCCAGTCCATCAGTTAACGTCGTGTCAAGTGAAAAGCTGTGTCTTTTTAATAAACAAACTTATCATTAAGATGTCTTTAACTTCAGGATTTTTTGTTTTAATCAGCTGTTTGGACTCTCATTCTGACGGCACCCATTCACTGCACAATGAAGAAACAAAGCTTTGTCTATTTTCATTATTTATTTATTTATATTTTTGAAAGTTGGTTTCTACATAGGTAAGCGTTTGAACTTTTCCACCATTATTGCTCAGGAAAAGAAGATAGGCTAAAGTTCATTTGACACACTGAACCTGCTATTGGGGCATGTTGTCACAAGATCTGGGGTAAGTTGCCACAATGGGAATCTGCAGCTTGCTAAAATTGCTTTTGACAACTAAACCCTGTATCTCCTACTGGGCCGCACATTAGCTGTTGATTGTTTCTATAAATATCATCATGGTAAAATACATTCAATATTCCAGCACAGCACCATGGCACTCAGTGGCAGAAATGTGTAAGTGCAGGCCAGGACAAATCCACCCAGTGCGCCCTCATATAACTGTTCGCTTTGAGATTTGAGCAGACAGAGCTGCTGTATCCGAGCACTCATAGAAGAAAGTCAACGCTATACATCAGTGATACCTTCATTTCAAACCAAAGACATACAGAATGGACCTCTCACGAAATACATTTAGGGTAAGTGTTTTTTTTTTTAACTGTAATTGTCACAATAGTTTGAATATTTGAAATGAACTATTTTAATGCATATTATATAGCCAACTGGTATTGGTATTTAAAATTACAATTAAACACGGTTAATATATTGTTTATTATAGGTTATGCTCTGTGAAAAAAGAATAAACGCTGATTAAAGGGACTTGCAAAAAAGGAAATCAAAAGAAAAAGCTGTTTTTTATTAAGTATACTGTTTACAAATATGCAATTTTTTAATTGGGGGTTCAAATATTTCATTAACCACGAAAGTTAGTCAAGGCGCAAAATAGACGCACGCGAACAGTAATCGCGTTCGAAGAGGTAACCATAGCAACAGATCAGAACATAGAAAAAACTTGAACACTGGTGTTATTATAACTTTTCATATTGCAAATATATCACGTACAAACGAGTGATAAATAGATTACGCAAGACGAACCTCAAAAAATGCGTTTTGAAAATTACTGAAACGAAAGGAAAAAAACACCGTCTTGAAATTCTTTCATTTTTATTTTGCAGTGAACTGGACCTAATTTTTTTTATCATCAACATATGGTGCTAAATGTACATTCAAACGGCATCTTTCCACACGTGTGTAACTATATAGCGCTTGAGTGCCGCCACAACAGCGCGCTCGGACTCGCATTTTACGCACAATGGAGAGCCTGCTGAAAGAAACGATTTTCTGGCCCTTCAACGACTCCTGGGCAAATTCAAGCAAGGGAAACGACAGCAGAGGATTGAACCAAACCGTAAACCCTCTGAAGCGCAACGACGAAGTGGCGAAAGTCGAAGTAACCGTCCTGGTGTTGATTTTGCTGCTGGCGCTCACCGGCAACCTGTGCGTCCTTGTGGCTATCCAGACGAGTAAACACGTTCAGTCGCGGATGTACTATTTTATGAAACACTTGAGCATAGCTGACCTGGTGGTGGCGGTTTTTCAAGTTCTCCCTCAACTTATCTGGGACATCACCTTTCGCTTTTATGGACCAGACTTTTTGTGCCGCCTGGTGAAGTACCTACAGGTGGTTGGCATGTTTGCATCCACTTACATGCTCGTGCTGATGTCTATCGACAGATGTTTGGCTATATGGCAGCCTCTGCGTTCCCTGCGCCGTCGAAAGGACCGTTTTTTCGTGCTGGCCTCTTGGATTATAAGCCTGCTCTTCAGTTTGCCACAGGTGTACATCTTCTCCCTCAGAGAGGTGGGCGACGGGGTCTTCGACTGCTGGGGGGATTTTGTTCAGCCCTGGGGCGCAAAGGCTTACGTTACGTGGATTAGTCTCACAATCTACATCATTCCTGTAGCCATTTTAAGCGTTTGTTATGGACTTATAAGTTATAAAATATGGCAAAACTTTAAGCTGAAGACCCGGCGCGACCAGTGTCTGTCCTTGACCCCGCGGCCAGCCAAGGGCACCGCTCTCTCCCGCGTCAGCAGCGTCAAGTTGATCTCCAAAGCTAAGATCAGGACGGTGAAAATGACGTTTGTGATCGTCCTGGTTTATATCATATGCTGGACGCCGTTTTTCTTCGTACAGATGTGGTCCGCCTGGGATCCAATGGCTCCAAGAGAAGGTGATACAGGATTTTAAAGATTTGTAGATGAATGTGCTATAACATGTGTAGCCTATAATACAAGTGCATAAACATTTTTAATTCCTTTAACTTTTCAAGCAATATATTTCACAAAAGAAATGTATTGTTACTTGATATTATTGGTTGATATTTGGCTATTAATTATTAGTTTATATTAAAGTATAATAAAGAACCCTTAAATGGTTCTAAAAAGAACCATCTATCTTGGATTCAAATAACCATTTGGGGTTCTTTTTAATGAACCCATTAAAATGGTTCTATATAGAACCATTTTGGGGTTCCATATGTGAAGTGGGTGATAGAACCATTTCTGGTTCTAAATAGAACAATTTCTTTTAAGAGTGATAAGAGCCTTGTGTAATTTACCTTAATCCAGCCACAGATAAAATTGTACCTAAATAATTTTATGCTCTCCATTCTTTTGGTGTTCCTCTATAGTCATCTCTTTTTAAATTTATATACATTGTGCTCTAAAACCCACTGATTGTTGCATAAACCCAAAAACATTTCTCAGAGTAAAATACAGACGGACAGATGAAACGAGAGTCTGAATAGCAGTTCAGACACCCTCAGGTAGTTTTGGTAAAGTAAATGTAGCATGACATCAAACGGTTCCTCTTTATCCTGTCTTGATCCTAAGGAGTGTCATTTCCGTGTAATTTCATAACATAATTTGTGAGGGGGTCCTGTGCTGTTATCCAACCCACAAGGCCCAAATGAAGACAACTGCAAGGAATCCATCTGCTACACATTTCCTTTCCCACCCCTGCTCATTATTACTCCTCCACAATAAAAGGGGTGCAATTAAGGTTACTTCATCAAGATAAATGCTAAATGTGTATACAGTGGGCTGCAAAAGACAGAAACCACACTGAGAATTTGGATTCAACATTTATTTTGAACTTAAAACCTAGAAAAAAAAAGTTATTTGGAAAAAAAAAATAAAACAAAAAACTATTTATAATTGTTTTTATTATTTTTTTTTTTAAAGGAATGGATGATAGAAACGCACAATAGATTTTTAGACACAATTTCCACTAGTGGTCTTACACTTTTTGATGTCACTGTAATTTACAAGTAAATAGTACAGATATTTCAAACCCTGTTTAATCAAACAAATGAGAGACTACCCACGGTCTGGACTTTAACCTTATGAAAAATATTATACAATGACCATCATAGCTGAAACAATGATCTAATATATTAGAGCAATAAGTTTGAAATAATCAAATTCAATATAATTGGAGTTTCAGCAATAAGGCATTGAAAGGACAATAGAGATCAAATTAGATATTAAAATCTCACGTCAAGCAGTTAATTCAAAAATGAACATTTTATCATTTCTTAGGTCTTTTAAAATGTGTATTTTTTTTCTGTGGAAAACAAAAGTATTTTTATTAAGAATCTGCATGCAACTCTTTTCCCTAATGACATGTCATAGTGACCATGGTTTCAAGCTGCAAAATGGAGCAATTTTCATTTTTGTGAACAATTCTTTTAATATACCAAGATGCACATCATCAGTCCATCATGTAACCCTATTTTACTTATTTTAGAGACAGAGACTGTTCTTAGAGACAGCTCTAGCTCTTGTCATTAAGGCTTTTTTTTTTTTTGGAAAATGACTGATCTTGACCCGACAGGAAGTGGCATCCTGCTGTCTCTGTTTCAATGAGGATTTTCAGAATATTGACCGAGGAATGAATACACAGATTTAAATGACCATAGTTTCCTACAGTACATTTCAATTTACTGGCCAGTAGCATTATGAAAACTTATGAAGAATTATTGTAGGATCATGTTTTTTAAATCCCTCTTGAGATTTATCTAGAAACTGTATTAAAATGTTTACTCTTTACATCTTTTTTTGTATAATTTTTAACAATGTAGTGACATAATAGTAATAGACCTGCCTAAGGAAGTAAAATCTATCTATCTATCTATCTATCTATCTATCTATCTATCTATCTATCTATCTATCTTCAGTGTTCGAACTATACCGTGGACTTTGGGGGAGCCCACTTGTTTGTTTTTTTTATATAACAAGGGGGTGGGGTGTTCGTGCACTTGCGCGTGCCTCAAAAGAGGACTTACAATGACAGTTCCCACCTTTGCACCGTAAGCTCCTGAAGCTTCATTAAAGGGGTGAGCTTTCTGTAAGACAGCCTTTCCTTAGCCACCATATAGGCGGACCTGAATGATGTTGCGGTCTCCTCCATTAATTTGGAATTCACCTCAATTACTTTATTTGGCAGAATTGCCTTTTGCTTAGTCAATGCCACTTCAATGGCCCTCTTGTATGGGATGATATTAGACTCAAAATGATTAATAGATGCACGCACAATTATCCATGTACTGCATACATTTTATACATGTATCTTACTAACCACAAACAAATACCTTTCAATTTGAGTCTGTGGAATTCAGGATTAAATAATTGTGCAGTGATTTTTACAAATGCAGACATGTTTGCGAATAAAAATGTTCTGTT
Organism: Sinocyclocheilus anshuiensis; assembly: GCF_001515605.1. Taxonomy (NCBI): domain Eukaryota; kingdom Metazoa; phylum Chordata; class Actinopteri; order Cypriniformes; family Cyprinidae; genus Sinocyclocheilus; species Sinocyclocheilus anshuiensis. Next base: position 2,228,210 of record NW_015552647.1, read on the forward strand.
CTGCATTAATATATCATAAATTGCTCATGTGGATCAGGTGACACGCGTGCATTAATTGACGTCTAGTTCGAGTCGATCTCGTTCGGTTCATTTGGATTTTGAGACTTCATTTTCGCAGTTTACAGCATTTCACGTCCCCCCCACACACACAACTACCAACGAACAAGGCCCAGTGCAATTCATTAACGTGTACACGATTTGAAAAATTCGCAAATGTGCGTCACTACACTGAAACAAATGCTTTTCAACTTGTTTCAATGCTTGTCTGCAGAGTTAAGAATTACATTACTGTGATCATGATACTTTAATACAAACTATAACATTTCTATTCACAAATATGTCTCTATTTTAACAAAATGCTGCACATTAATGTAATTCGTAACTCTGCAGACACCGGTTGAAAAGCATTTGTTTCAGTGTAGTGACGCACATTTGCGAATTTTTCAAATCATGTACACGTTAATGAATTGCACTGGGCCTTGTTCGTTGGTGGTTCTGTGTGTGGGGGACGTGAAATGCTGTAAACTGTGAAAATTAAGACTCAAAAGAAGAGACGTGAATTAATGCACGCACGTCACCTGATCCGCAAGTGCACATTTTGATCGCTACATGCACAAATTATGATACTTTAATACAAACTATAACATTTGTATTCACAAATATGTCTCTATTTGAACAAAATGCTGCACATTAATGTAATTCTTAACTCTGTAGACACCGGTTGAAAAGCATTTGTTTCAGTGTAGTGACGCACATTTGCGAATTTTTCAAATTGTGTACACGTTAATGAATTGCACTGGGCCTTGTTCGTTGGTAGTTGTGTGTGTGGGAGACGTGAAATGCTGTAAACTGCGAAAATGAAGTCTCAAAATCCAAATTAACCGAACAAGATCGACTCGAACTAGACATCAGTTAATGCACGCATGTCACCTGATCCACATATGCACGGATTCCTTTTTGCATGAGCAATTTATGATATATTAATGCAGAACAGAACATTTTTATTCGCAAACATGTCTGTATTTGTAAATATCGCTGCACAATCGTTTAATCCTGAATTCCACAGACTCAAATTGAAAGGCATTTGTTTGTGGTTAGTAAGATACATGTATAAAATTTATGCAGTACATGGATAATTGTGCGTGCATCTATTAATCATTTTGAGTCTAATATCATCCCATACTCTTGTGTACAATGCTGTCCCTATGTTTATATATCTTTTTTCGCAACTTGTTCTGAGCAGTGCTGCTTACTTCCCCATTAATCCACTCCTCAGACAAGTGCGTGCCAGGTACCTTTTCAGACAGGAGAAGGGTTTTTGCGTCCCTACAAGCGATGCACCCCAAGCTTCCATCCTTAACAAAAAGCCATGTACAGTATATCGGCTCTTCCAGTCTCTCCACTGCTGGCTGTTCCAGTTTAACGGGAGAGAGGAGCAAGAGATGTTAGGATCTAGGGATGGGCGATACCTCTTATTTAATTTTCGATCCGATACCGAAATTTTCAAGCCCGGTTTCGCCGATATCGATTAGGGTTGGGTACCGAAACCCGGTACCAATATGGCACCGGTACCTATGTAACCGGTATGTACTAGAACCGAATCCGAACGATTTCGGTGCCATGCCTGAGCGAGCAGTTGAAATATTTGTCCTCTGGTTCTCCGAAACGGACGTAAGAAGCATCATCACTGGCACCGCACGTGAAAAATTATTTCCCGACTGAGAAAATGCACGTGAACTCAAGTCGGAAAGCTCTAATAATACAAATCCAACACATCTTTGTAGTAACGAGACTGTCCATGTTGTTTTCACATTCCGACTTAAAAGCATATACCTATAAACTGATCTTTTAAATTATTAAAAGAATATAATCAGTAATTATGCTCACTTAATATTAGATTTTAAAGCCATGTTTTGGCCTTCATAGGCCTTTTTTGTTTACACTGTCAGAAATAAGATGTACTATAATTGTATTTTAGCCCTTTACTGGGGCACCTCAAACTTCAAAGGTGCACCTATACCCCTAAAAGTGAGCATATTAGTACCATACAAGTATGCATGCTTTATCTACCATAAGTTACAAAGGTGCACCTTTGAGGATACCTCATGAGAAGTAAACATGGTGTTACATAAGTACTAAAATGTATTATTATTATTACCATGGTAAATTTGTGGTTACTGCAGTTTTAGTACAAATACTGTGGTAAACTGTGGCTACTGTAATAAAACCATGGTTAATTTTTGTAAAAGGCTGCCAGGCTGATGTACCCCTAAAGGTGAAACTTTAGCATATTTTTTTCTGGCAGATTTATTAACAGCAATTACAGAACATAACACAATCCATTTGAACTTTTAACAATCAGTTTAAATAAATTTACTTGCACAAGCTAGCCAATTTATAATAAATATTACATGTACACAAAAGTTTGGGGTCAGTAAGATTTTATAATATTTTTTTTTAAGTCTCATGCTCACCAAGGCTGCACTTATTTGAACAAAAACAACAAAAAACAGTAAAAGCAGCACAATGGTTTCTTAAGATCTACTTATGCTTCTGATGCTTTTGGGAAACGCAGCCCTATTTGAACAAGCACTGTGAGCCATGCGTCAGCAGCGAACGCTCTGTGATTGATTGGTTCCGTCTTTCAGCATTTGCGTGTGTTCCGATGAACAGGACAAATGGTTCTATCCAGCACAATTATTCGCCAATATACTTAGAAGCTTTTTTATGCACCGAATTTCTTGATAAATAAATAAAATTAATGGTTAAAAAATGCACTTTAGAATCGATATTTTTATGTGAGGATCGATCCTTTCGATACAACATCAATATCAAAAATATCGATACTTAAGGATCGATCTGCCCATCCCTATTAGGATCGTGACCGGCCTCTGACGAGCTGTTACCACCACCATCTTCAGCCAGAGAGGACTTTATTTCTTCAGCTTCTTCTTGTGTTGTCACCCCGGCGGGAGGTGTGCTAACAGGGCTTGCAGCAGGTGAATCGGTTGTGCTATTAACGTCATCACTACACAATTTCTTAGTAAAACCAAAATTAATTAAACTGCCTTGTGTTCTTTTTGCCATGGTGGCTATATGATGCTAAATGCAGAGTGGATTTCAAGGACTTCGCGAGCAGATCAACGGCCTCCAACGTTTATATTTTTTTCTACGAATCTTTGAGTTAACATGTACTAAACATCAACGCCCCCACACCTTGATGCCAATGACAATAATAGCATGTATAGTTATCTTTATTGAAGTGAATTAGGTCGCCGGCATGCATGAATGAATGATATTTTTGCAATTTTACACGTAGCCTAATAATCCACGATGATCACATTACACAAAACTGAAATTGCACGTCAAAATAACACATTGTCAATATTTTTCTCCCGCCTCTGCTCACTCAAGCCGGCCTCCGCATACTCTAGGCCGTCGCTCACTCTAGACCTCCGGCCTCCGCTCACTCAAGGCCGCGGTGTGGCATAGTGTGGACAGTGCATAGATATATAATCATTGTTTAATAATCACATAACCTGTATGTCACTAACTTTTTTATGTCTTGTCTCTAATAGCTATGGCGTTCATTATTGCGATGCTTCTGGCCAGTCTCAACAGCTGCTGTAACCCCTGGATCTACATGTTTTTCGCTGGTCATCTGTTCCGGGATCTCATGCAGCGCTGTCTTATGGCATCACACTGCGGCTGTAAGAGGCAATGGAGATCTAAGAGCCATTCAGGCACGGGTGCAATGAGGAGCACCAGCAGTCAGAAGAGTGTGATGCAGTCCTCTACTACATGAGAGAAAGTTGGAATACATGCAGTTTTTATTACCGTCATGGATAGATCAATAAGATAACATAAGCTAAGGAATCATTTCATATGATTTTTACAAACTTAAAATCTGTATCTTTACAAAAGTAATGCTTGACCTGTAGCTGTCTTTGATACAAGAGGTATTTATATCCATCTCTTCTCCAAACTGCTTATTCTCTGTAGGGCCATGGGAGTCATTTACATGTGTAAGCCTAAAGGAACAGTTCACCCAAAAAGAAAAAAATTGCTGAAAATGTACTCGCCTTCAGACCATCCAAGATGTAGATGAGTTTGTTTCTGCATTGGAATAGATTTGGAGAAATTTAGCATTACGTCACTTACTCACCAATGGGTGCCGTCAGAATTAAAGTCCAAACAGCTAAAAACATCACAATAATCCACAAGTAATCCACACCACTCCAGTCCACTCATCAACATCTTTGATCATCTGAGGGAGAGTAAAGTTCGTGCAAATTTTCATTTTTGGGTGAACTATTCCTTTTAAAGTATTTATTATATTATTTATATAATTTATTCACCCTCACATCATTCCAAACCTGCATTCTGTAATTCCGTAGTCTAAAACAAAAGCAAAAAATACAAATTTTCTCACAATGGCAAATTTTTTTTTTTTGTTGGATGAACTGAAGTCTGTTTAGGAGGTAATGGAGGGATGATGGATGGAGAATCCTCACAGAAATAAGGATTGTATGACGCTTGTGTGAGTTTCTCCTGCCAAATTTTAAAACTCCATCAAATAGTTTGAAATCTGATTTTAAAAAAGTCGGTTATAATTTCAGGCTTTATGTTTTCAGATCAAGCATTTGGGACAAATATAGTGAATAACCAAAAAGCCCCTGGTCATTTCAGAATTTTAACAGGGAGATCAGATAAATACACTGTAATGAAATACAGCATATGATCTGTTGACTATGTCTTAACTTTTGCCAAGTCAGCACCTTTTATCCTAGTATCATATGAAGTTACGAACCATACTTTATACAGTAAACAAATATAAATTCAGAATTAGCACTTTTTCTTAATGTATGTGAATGTCTCTCTCACTGTGTGTGTGTGTGTGTGTGTGTGTGTGTGCGTGCGTGCGTGCGGTGTGTGTGTGTGAGAGATAGAGAGAGAGAGAGAGAGAGAGAGAAGAAATAACTTCTTTTCTTTTTTAGGAGTAACAGTTCAACCAAAAGTGAAAATTGTGTGATAATTTATTCACTTTCGTGTTGTCCCAAACCAAACCCATTTGATTTTCACGCCATTTGAGGATCACATATCAATGGGATTAAAGGTTTTAAAGAATAACTTGGTGTTATATTCTTTTGCAGCCATGCACAGGGACTACAGGAGTTACATTAAATAACAGCGTAAAAGCTACTGCATGGCTTTAGAAGACTTTTGAGTTTCCTGTAGTGTTGTGCTTGAATGGACTTTTATGGTGCTTTCATGAAGCCTGACAACAATGTGCTTTCTTCATAGAAGAAGAGCAGCTCCGAGATTAGTTAGCCAGAAGTCATACTGATTTGGATTTGAGGGTGAGTAAATGATGAGGACATTTTCATTTTCTGGTGACTTTTCAGTGGGTTTGATGTTCCAGCGGTGTTCCTTAATCAGTATTTTGTAGAAATATACTGTAAATATTGTTCACACAGCAGCTCAATAAGGCTGTGATTCACTTGAATGTAATCTTATTTATTAAACTTCTTTGTGTTCTAACAAATGCATTAGACTGTGGTTGTGGATATGAATGAACATGATCAATTGCAGGTGGAGAATTTATTTACAGGATATAGCTTTTTTGTAATTGGTTTTGAATTTGAACACACACAGATAAAACATGAGTTCCTTCGATTAAAAAAATGCTAACTGCGAAAATCAGATTAAGCAATATTATAAATTGTTTGACAGATATTAGCCTCTTCAGCCAAATGATAAATCTGTCACAGTATATATGATTTCCAATCTAAAAAAAATCCCAGTAGTACTGTACTGTCTAAAAACCTAGCTGAATACAAATGGATACACACTGACACCTAGTGTTTTAATACAGCTTTACAGCGAAAGAGTGCTTTTATGTGTTCTTCAGTGATTCCCTTAAATGTTGCAAACACCATCTTCGCGATTTCATCTAAAACGAAAATGGACATCCTATAGTGTTTGAAAAAACACTAAATATTTTAAGGAAGTCTTAACCAGCTAAAAATTTGTTCCAGTTCCTAATTAACATGGTGTTAATTTTTTTTTTAATTTATACTTAATTAAATTTTCCATAAACAAATCTTATTATGTTCAGTGTTGAGAACACTTGTGGTTCTTAATATTTTTGTGGAAACCATGATTTTTTTTAAAGGATTCTTTGCTGATTAGATAGATCAAAAGAACAGCATTTATTTAAAACAGAACTCTTTTGTAGCATTATACATTTCTTTACTGTCACTTTTTATAGCTTCAATGCATCCTTGTCAAATAAAAAAAAAAAAACATTTATTTATAATTAAATAATTTAAATGAAATAATTAAAAATAATTCATAATTTAATTAAATTAAAACAATTACTGGCCCCACATTTTTGAAAAGTATTTACACTATAATTTACAAATATCATTGGACTACAGTGTTCTTATAAACACTATCAAACGCTTTTCTAGACTGTGAAATATTGGCATTGACATCTCTCTTTTGTGTTCCGAAGATGAACAAAGGTCTTATGGGTTTGGAACAACATGAGGGTGAGTAATTAATGACAGAATTTTCATTTTTTTGGAGGTGAACTATCCCTTTAAATCTGCTCACATTAGGTTGAACTCTCTATTCGGCCTCTTTCATAAACAGACCGTGATTCATAACATGATCAATTAGAGCAGCTCTCATTTGAGCCTCTTCAGCATTGCTCCCTCTCAACACTCCCCTTCTGCTCGCCTCTCCTCTTGCTCTTTCAATGCACCACTCTTTTTCTCTCCTCTTCCTACATATCTGCTATTTCTCATCATCTCTTTTGCCTCCTCCGCTCTTCCCCTCTGCGCTTCACCTCATCCTCCTATTCCCTGTCCTTTTCTACTACCCACTCCACTCTTTTCAAATGTAAAAGTTGCCCCCTCAAAGTTTTAAAAACACACAAGATTGTATATTTTAATATTACAAAGCCTCACAGTGAAAGAGCAAGTCAGGCCTGTCTTTACCCCACCAAATTGATGCTTCTTGGTTCACAGTTGTCAAATTCTTGCATGTTGCTGACTCTGAATTACAAGTTTGGTTCTAAGAAGTGAAACAGAGTGACAAGATTTGACTGGGTTAATGGTTAAAGTGAGGGTTGTGACACTCTATAATCATATGCTTCAGTTGCTGTTTACTGGCAGTTTCACTGATAACTTCAAATTTAACACTTCTTTTACAGTAAAGCAAGCCAATGTCACACATACAATCCACAAATCCATCATACCAGACAGCCTATGACAAAAGAGTTCGAATAAACTAAACAGATTATTAGATATTTAAAACACACACACAAAACAGATGGCTTTTTAAATAAACGTATAGACACTGTGCGTTTATGCCGCAATATCTTGCACATGCCTGTTATGCTTCAACCACCAAAACTTGCTGTGTAAACGGTGTGTAACAGTATTTCCTACGACAGTGTGTGGTCACAACATAGTTCTCATTCTGTTCTTCACAGCAGCATCTTCCTCCTACCGCTTCCGTCAGTTATAGCGCGTCATGACTAGCACCAAAGTTTGCGTTGGCGGGCGGCTCAACAATCGATCATGGTTTTTAATCTCCCGTGTGTTATTTTTAAGCATGCGAGATGTACATCCTTTAAGATGCAAGTCTGAGCGGGATGCAGGACAGTAGAGCGGTGAATTATGCCGTTGCCATGAGAGTGGACTGATCGAGGCACTTTTAAAGGTAGGCTATGTAGCGTGATGCGCAATGGAAACCTCTATCCTTAAGAAAAGATTAATTATTTTAAACTTGCGTATTGCTTTGTGTAAGGCACTTTCGACTATGTGTAGCCTAAATGAAAGTGATATGGCAAATGTGGTGTTATTGAACGTGGGTTTGCTGCTTGCGCGTGATTTCCTTTATAACGCAATCTGTCTTCGTATGTAAGTAATGGATGGATGGATGACAGCAGGGTGATGGAGGGTTTGAGGGTATAACGCATTCATTTAGGCTCAAGAAGTCAAAAGAAAATGCTGGATGAGTTTAAAAAGTAATAGGCTACTTTTTACATTAAGATGCATTTCAATTGAGCTTTTAAACATTTTGGTCAGTTGTTACGCTCCCACTTTCTAGTCCAGGGGCAGGAAAGAAGCGTAACAAAAGTTAGCCAGGGGGCGTGTTCAACTTCGGTATAAGACGAGCAGTAATCCGCTGTAAAAGTAACCGTTGCAACGGTACAGCGCTCGAGCAATTTTAGACTAACATTTGCCACAATTTACATTTGAGAGTTCTTTCCATATTTGTTTTCAGTTTCATTTTTGTAGTCTGGTCACATTTAACATTTTTCACCTTCCTTAAAAAAAAAAACTGCTGGGTAACAGAAATCTTCCCCCTATTTGAAGTAGGCTAATGTTAACCGCAATACAGACAAACAGTTTAAGTTAGGATAATAACTATCAGGCGCCATTGTCAAAACACTGTCATTATTACTTAGCAGTGTTGGGGAAAGTTACTTTTAAAAGTAATGCATTACAATATTGCGTTACTCCATAAAAAAGTAACTAATTTAGTTACTTAGTTACTTGTTTGGAAAGTAATGCGTTACGTTACTTTTGCGTTACTTTTAAAATCTGGACAGGGCTTGCTACTTGTAATGAGTTACCCCAACACTGTTACTGTTGCTTAAATATTATTTCCGACAGTTGACAAGTAGCTTATTTTCATTCATAGTCGCTCATCTGAGAAGGTCAACATAGCAACAGCGTTTGAGGACTATTCCTCAGGATTTTCATTAGAAGCATTGTCCAAACATAAATGGTGCTACTATCATTTTATTATAGTTTTACGTATCTCAAATACACATTGACAGCTGAACGTCAATGAAAAAAAAATAGCAAGAAACTTCAGTCGCTCCCTGAAAATTTCCTCTCTGCAAGTCAATTTGCAGTTTGCACACTGACCACTTAAACATTAGAAATCACCCACAGAGGAGTGAAAACACTATAACACATGGCCACAATCCTCCTGATGTGACTACAGTATATAAGTTGTTAGTTTCTGTACAAAATAGTTCTGAGGTTATAGCTATGAAAGTAAAATGCCACATATGGCTTAATTTGATTTGCGATTATGCATTTTAAATGACTGGTATGAATCAGAAAGTTCGAACTCATTATTAAGTTATTATAATCATTAGCATCATGAGTTTCTTTAAAGAATTATTTTGATATATAATAAAATCGGCACAAAATCTGACTACAGAGGCCTACATTTGCCAGAATTTATATTTGAGAGTGATTTTAATATTTGTTTCGTTTTAATTTTGTAGTCTGTCCTGCTGCATATACTTTGCTTTTTTATGCAATACTGTTTGTCAATCAGTCTCCAGTTAATCCTGCAAAGCGTTTTCTTGTGCTATGTGGCCACAGAGATGGAGAGTCCTTCTAAGATCGAGAGGCGACAAGCGTGGGCAAGCAGCCACCACAAGTTTACCGTAAGAGATGCAGAACACCGCAGCCCAACAGCAGAACATCAGTCTCATTTCTCTCTCCAAGATGATGTCTTTGTGGATGGTGAGCATCAGCTTAATGTTTAACGTTCAGCTGTGTCAATAGGTTGATAATATGGAAAGAAGCTGCATATCTCATTTCTTCTCAAGCATGTGAATTGAAGCTACAGTACATAATGCAACCAGGATCATTTATGGGTTCACTTTTAAATGTGTTAGTTCAATTTTTTTGTAATTTGGGAAATATTTAGCTTGAAAGCTGCACTTGTGTAATCCTTGTTTAAATAAAACCCCTCTTAGTTTAATACTATGCTATCTAACAGAATGAGATTCGTGCATCTTTAGGAACCCAAATACTTTTTGGGAGCATTGTATGCTTTATTTTGTAAATTTGTTTGAAGCAAAACACAATCAAGATAAAAAAAAATATGTTGGACAATAGTTTGGAATAAAAGAAAATAGAAGTGTGTTACAGCTTAATCAGGTCACTTTTAAGTTTAGCTCACTATATTATAACTGCTACTGCTAACAGTGCATGGTTACCACCAGATAAACTCTATTTCCAAAACAGAAAGCTCATTTACACCCCTCTCTCTCTCTCTCTCTCTCTCTCTCTCTCTCTATCACTCACACACACCCATTCTCAAATAGACAGGCTAAGATCACAATGTGCGCCTTTATTTTGTTTCCACAGGATGCTCTGCTGGAAAGATTGAAACCTGGCTTCAAGGTTGTGGGTGAGTGTTTGTGTGAACGCTTTCTATAAAAGACAGGCATTGTGTGTCAGTTGTAATACAATAACAGCAAGTGAGTGGAAAACCACAAATGCTCTTGGGTTTATTCGTTGAAGGTCATGCAGGTTAAAAATACATCAATCTCTGAGGGTCAAGGACCATGTTTTCACAAAGTACCTTCACATGAAAGCTTTCAGTGCAAAAAAATATTTGAGCTACGTTATTTTGCTCTATTTATAGATTGTTCTGAGGAAGATTCTGTTTTCAAATTTTCCTTTTCTGGATCAGGAAATAGCAGACAAATCTTGACATTTTTGTTATTGCTTCTCACCGTGCAGGCTTTGCAAGTTCCTACAAGTGCTAGAGAGGTCATAAAGAAAGTGTTTTCAGACGGATTTCGAAGAATTAAGATCAACACATTTTACACATTGGAAATATATTCTGCAAAGCCTATAAATTATATATCGAAATGCATTCATAGCAGCGGTAGTCAGATGCCAGACCGAACAGAATCAACAGTGCTTGTAAAGCGTGCAATATTTTGGCTTCTTAAGACCTTCTTTGACAAGCTGCAAGATATCTTTCTGACATTTGTTTAATAAGGGCTACCAGTACATACTGCCACAAGAATTGAAAGATGTGCTGTGTGCATGTGTGTCTCTATTTTTATCGCAGTATTTTACTGCATGCCCGCATCCCGCCCACAGACCTCTGCTGATTCACTCTTGATAAAAGTGAATTTTTTATTTATTTTTCCTTTCTTTTCTTCATCTTATCTGTAGGAATGAAGCCACTCCTGCCAAAAGCAGTCACCTAACAATAGGTAGGTTGAGGGCAAAACAAGTTTTTGGATTACGATTAAGTTCAAGTTTTCTTTGAAAAATAAGATTTTGAGTTGAAGCATAAAACCTGTGCAACCAAGAGTAGAATTACAAAATATGTCATTTTTACATATGCAATTGTGTAGGCCTACATAGACTTTCTGTGCTGATTCACACTTGATGAAAGTGCAATTTTCATTTGTTTTTCCTTTTCTTCATCTTCTCTGCAGGAATGAAGCCAGTCCTGCCAAAAGCAGTCACCTAACAATAGGTAGGTTGAGGGCAAAACAAGTTTTTGGATTACGATTAAGTTCAAGTTTTCTTTGAAAAATAAGATTTTGAGTTGAAGCATAAAACCTGTGCAACCAAGAGTAGAATTACAAAATATGTCATTTTTACATATGCAATTGTGTAGGCCTACATAGACTTTCTGTCACATTTTAAGTAAAATCTAAGGAATTCTTTAGGCTGTATATATATATATATACGCAGGTACAGCACACACAACTGTCATCTCTCTCGATCGATAATTAATTAAAATAAATGCTATAATTCATTCAAAAAAATGTGAAGGCTAAATGTAAAGGCTTAACAGTGAGTGTTTAATGACTAGAATATCCAATGGACCTTTGCTGTATGTCTATATCCTGATAAAACTAAAATGTAACTCTGCAGGCCCTTTGAGGACAGGTACCAGCTTCGAGGATGATCTGAGTCTGGGTGCAGAAGGTGAGTAGAAGCAACACAACTGTAACTGTAACTGTAACTAAGCAATAATGAAGAAGTGGTGACAGTTGTTTTAAAATTGTTCAAGAACATACATATCACCTTCAACAAACAGTTCTCTTTTGTAGAGTCTAAAAGTGTCTGCTTAATGACTAATAGTTTCACATAGACTTTATTTTGATTGCAACCCCCAGGTGTTATATTCCATGTCTGCACAACATAATGGATAACTGCTAATCAAAGCCAATTTTGTGCTAGACCCTTGCGCCGCTGTAATGAATTTTGAATAATTATTGGTTATTTATGATGACAGACCTCTTTCTTGAGTGACATCCTTGTGCTTGTCAGTAAGGATCTCGTAATCAGTATGATGGTGGTGATTATATACTGTACGATACAGCACTGCATTTATGTTTGAGAGCGAACCTCCCCTCACTGCCCCCATGCATAATCTTTAGCGCTGCATATCATATTGAGCCACTCTTGCATCCGGAAACACACATGCACAATGTTAGATTCACAGATACACATATTCAGCAAGTAATAAGGCCAGATTAAGCAAGTAATAAATAAATGGTGGTTTAAGACAGTAATAAGGTAAATAAGATATTTATTTGTATGTATGTATGTATTTATAATTTTTTTTAAAGGAGTGTTTATTGTAAGGTATAGTACTGTTCAAAAGTTTGGGGTCTATAAGATTTTTATAAGATATGCTCACCAAGGCAGCATTTAATACAATTTCAAATGACTAATTTCTATTTTAATATATTTTAAAATGTAATTAATTCATGTGATGGCAAAACTGATTTTTTAGCAGCCATTATTCCAGTCTTTAGTGTCACATGATCCTTCAGAAATCATTCTAATATGTTGATTTGGCACTCAAGAAACATTTCTTGTTGTTATCAATATTGAAAACAATTGTTCTTCCTAATATCTTTGTGGAGATCATGATTTTTTTCAGGATTCTTTGATGAATAGAACGTTCAAAAGAACAGTATTTATTTGAATAATATTTTTTGTAGCAATCTAATTACAATTACTTTTGAACAATTTAATGCATCATCGCTGAATAAAAGTATTACATTCTTTAAAAAAAAAAGTGACTCCAAACTTTGCGTACATCATTTTGTAAACATCAGCAGCATTCATTTAAACTGGAATTCTTTATTTCACAGCTACTGCATTATATACTGCATCAGGTGCACCACAGTTTAGGTAAGGAATAAGTTGATTTTGTTGTACCGTTGAGTTACTCATTTATGCTTCTAAACCTAACCCTACCATAATCCCTCCTTTCACTGTATTTGTATATCAGCAGCACACCTCAACAGAAGCTCAACCTGCCATTATTCAGCATGGGTCAGAGCGTCGCATCCAGTGCCTTCTCAACCACTACCAACAGGACTGCTTCCAGGTAAGAGCATGGGTGAGGCAGAACACACTGGGCCAAATAGCACTACATTTAACTGGCCTGCTGGATGAAGGTTCCCCACTTAGTGCCTGGCAGGAAATAGTCAAAACACTTTCCTGCAGTATGCATTTTGCTTTCATGCTCAAGATGGTTTTGTGCTTCTGAAGTCAAACTGTAAATGGTTTTGGCAGAGCTAAGCAAGGTGGTTGGCTGGTTGCAAATGTAGAGTGATGCATAATAAAGTAGTAAATTTATGCGACCTGCATGACAATAAGACCCTGTAATATAAATAACCTGTATTGTGGAATATGTGGCCCTCACTAATAAGTAGGCCGTCACCCAAACTGCTCAGTTATTTTTCACATTTTCTACATTGTTCACTTCTAACAACAACAAAATTCCTTGAACTGACATACTACATCCAAGTTGGTATTTGAAAGCATGAAATTATGCAAAAATTTCAACAAATAAACATGAAAGGGATGAAGAACTAATGTCTTCGTGAATGACAGGCGCTGGAATTCCGTAGGCATAGTTTCCGTCTACCTGAGTTCACTCTATACTTTTGTTTGGTTTCTTAAATATCTTTCGCTCTTCATAACATCTCAAAAATCCCCCAGTGTGTCTGAGGTCCTCCAAATGCGTGCTGTAGATGCAGAAGAGACCCTTTTCCAGCTGGGTTTCGGTTGCGAGGAACCGCAGGTCACTGCCCGCATCCCAGTCCGCTTCTTCAATTTCCCATCCCAGCTCAGAGGCATCAACTTCCGCCTCTTTCTTGAATCCCAGCTCTCCAGGATACGCCAGGAAGACCCCTGTCTTTCATTAGCAAGTAAGGAATTCAGAGTTTCAGAATGTTGCTGGTACTACAACTGTAGAAACATTGTCACATTCCCTCTCTTCATCTCGTTTTTTGCACAGGTCGTTTCCGACAAGTAGAGGCATTGACGGCAATGGCCAATGCCTTCTATTCGCTGTACTCCCATGTGTCCCGAACGCCTCTTCAGAAGCTTGCACCGCCCCAGTTAACCTTCACCTCCCCAATTGTGGAGAGGACTATGTCTCGAACCAGTGTCCGCAGTGAACCGCGCTCCCCTGTTGAAAGACTAAAAGACACTATCTCCAAGATGTGTTTATACACGGGATCCCGTGGCTCGGACTCCACGTCTCCAAGCAATTCACCTCGTAAGCGTAAATGCAGTCTGTCAGGTGTAGTTGAGAAAAGTGCAGAAGATGACAATGAAGAGTTATGTCTTCCAATGGAAGTAGATGATTTGGAACAAGACTTGGACTGGTTTATAGAGAGCAAGAAAGAACTTGAGGAGATGACGTATGGGGAAAATACTGAAAGGACTGATTCCGCAGAGTGTTTGCCTTGTCAGTCACTATCCGAGACGACAAATGAAAATGTACACAACCTCAAACATGCATTAGCAGAGTGTACACCTTGCCTAAAGCCAAAAACAGACATGGACGTGAAGTACAAAGGTTGTACTCTGGGTTCTGTGCTTTCAAATAGCTCCAGCGTTACCGTGGAACCTGTTCCTATCACTGCCCATGATATCATATGCCCTCAGGTTGTTGAATATGTGAATAAGGCACCTTATCGCTGCATACACACTAGTATGGATATCAAAAACTCACCATTTGCACACCAGACGACTAATAAACCTTCTGTACGACAATCTAATGTAAAGAATTTACCCAAGTCAGATCAGTTATGTCAGATCACAATCACTGGATGGGAGGACGACACCACCCTCTCCAACAGAGACACACAGGAGCAAAGTTCATCCAACATCAAGAGGTCGCTAAGCCCGGTAAAACCACTAAACCTGAGCAAACAAGGCAACTCCTTCGAGCTGGAAGAGGTACGCTATCTCTTATCATTTTAATGCATTTCATGCCAAGAGCAGTTGCCCACACAGATTCTCCCATTAGACGTCATTAACAGAGTATTATCCAACTCTTTATTCCTGAATCCACCTCCAAACTTCCTCTTTGAATTCCACCTCTGCATAGAGATTCTAATGTGACTTGTCATTTATAATACCGCAAGCTTTCGTGCCATTACTTTTTACACAATTACAGTTGGGTTAAGGATTTTAACAAACCCCAAACCTTAAAGGGACAGTTGACCCAAAATGAGAATTCTGTCATCGTTTACTCACCCTCATATAGTTCCAGAGCTTCTGTAGAACATAAAAGAAGATATTTTGAAAAATGGATGACAAACAGTGAAAAATATGAAAGTGGGTCCCCACTGGGCTTCATTGTATGCACAAAAACATTTAAATCATTCTTAAAAATATCTTTTGTGTTCTGGAAAAAATGTCATACAGGTTTTGAATGACATGAAGGGGAGAAAATGATGATGGAAGTTTCACATTTGGGTGAGGTTCCATTTGAGCCAAAAATGAACTCACTGCTTTGTGCTTTGTACTACACATGTCCTTGTCTACAGTCATTGCCTACTTGTTCAGATAAATTAGTATATGCTGATGTATATGTCCTCTGTTCATGCAATATTGTTCTGTTGTCCTTACTGTTGTCTTTAATCATGTTCTGTTCTGTTGCCCTTACTGAGTGCCAGGGTTGGTAAAGTGCCCTTTCGGTCCGGTCTATGTGCCCCCGGACCGCGATTTCTACCAAGGGGGATATTTGTTATTTTCAAATTCCAGTTGCTTTAGTAGGCTAGATTCCTAGTGATATTTTGCCAATAGATTATCATTTAAGAAAAATTACTGTAATTCATCAAAAGGTATTGGCAAATCAAATGTAGTAAATCAGTCTTTTCACTAGTAATGTGCTACAACCTTTGGAACATTTTTTCTAGTATTTTTTTTCTTTCTTATAATAATAGTGTACTGTACTTGTATAAATGGATGTTTTCTAAAAATAATACAGTACTGTACATTTATGAAGGGAGGTATTGGCAAAATATCACTAGGAATATAGCCTACTATAGCAACTGGAATTTGAAAATATCATCTAGGTAAATTACAGCATTTTTCCTTAAAACAAGTACTGTCCGCGTATAAAGTGAAATATTTGGCAAAAACATATATAGTCAGTCTGCCCACTAGCCATTTACTATAACCTTGTAAAAATTATTCATCTGAATGAACAATTGGATTTTGTTTATGTTTTTGCACTGTGAGTGGAATTTGCAAATGGTCCCTTAAGCAGCCTATGCAAATATGCAGCTAATATAGAACCTAAAACTAACTTCACTGCGCTCAGTAAGCGCGACAGTAAGGACGACAGAACAGAACATGAGTAAAGACAACAAGGACAACAGAACATCAATAAAGACGACAGTAAGGACAACAGAGCAATACGACATAAACAGAGGACATATACTAAATTATCTGAACAAGTAGGCAATGTCTGTAGACAAGGACATGTGTAGTACAAAGCAGTCGGTTAATTTTTGGCAGAAATGAAACCTCATACAGCCCTAGAGGTGAACTGTCCCTTTAAGCATTCAACTGTGGCATGTACTGTATCTCAACCATGTTTGTTTCGGACATGAATGATGCCTCAAACTTACAATTTTCCCCTAATCAATGAATGACAGCAGTATCATAGAAACTTTGACTTGGCCAGTAAGCAACATGCTAAAAACCACAACAAACACATTAGCAAATGCATAGCAAACTAGCATTGAGGCAGCATGTTTTGTAAAAGAAAACCGCACTCTGGCAATGTAATGATCTAGTTTTCTATACTGTGGCACTGTTTTGTGGCATTATCATGAAGTATAGAGTTTCAATTCAGGTTCACAGTGCAGAGGAAGAGGAAGCCACTTCATCAGAATTCTGCTCCACAGTCACATTGTCTGTTTCGACGCATCACCACAAATGTAAGTAACATGAGTAGTCCTTATCATGACTAGAACTCGTGAGACAAATTTTAACCACTAATTTGACTAATTCTTGATAAGTTTAGTAAAATAAATTCACAGAGTTCACAGAAAGCAACATGTGTTAATGTGGTGATAAAGGGAGGTGTTTTGCTGACTTGTTAAAAACACATCGTACATGGTAAATTGGGTCCGGCTGATCTTGTCTGCCTTATCACATTTCAGGGAACCTATCTAAATTGCCTATCTAAAATCATCAGCTTTTTTACACATGGTTTCTCTTTCCCAGCGTCTCCACTGAGAGGGGACAGTTTTCAGTCAGACAGCAGTGGATATGCTGACGAGGATGTGCACCATTCCCTCTTAACCCCAGAGAAAACATAACATCAAATCTCAGGCTAATGAAGCACAAACTGCGTCTACTAATATCCTTCAAGTCAACATGAAATGGTGTTTGCAAAGCCATCTTTCTAAGCGGGATGGAATGACTTTATCTTTGGAATAGTTTGTACAGATAAGTCATGCACAATAAGCAGTGTTGGGGAGTAACTAGTTACATGTAACGGCGTTACGTAATTTAATTACAAAATAAATGTAACTGTAATCAGTTACAGTTACT
This sequence comes from Sinocyclocheilus anshuiensis, assembly GCF_001515605.1. Taxonomy (NCBI): domain Eukaryota; kingdom Metazoa; phylum Chordata; class Actinopteri; order Cypriniformes; family Cyprinidae; genus Sinocyclocheilus; species Sinocyclocheilus anshuiensis. The sequence goes on from NW_015552647.1 coordinate 2,245,885, forward strand.
AAGAAAAAATGTGTAATTAAATTACAGTTACTTATGAAAATGTTAACGATTACAAAGGGGATTACATTTGAATATTTACACACATCCACATACAGATTTAATTGATTTCTTTCCCAAATTGCACTGATTACTCTGAGACATACGGCCCTATAATTTCCGCAATGCGGAAAACACAGACTGGTTCGTGGAATCCAGTCATAAAAATTGGATTCCTATAGCCTAACGCGGACAGAATATGCCACATTTTCGACGAATAAATCAAAAGTAGGTCAATACACTTGAATCAAAACGCGATATTGATTAGTGTCTGTGAATATTAAGCCACAAAAAGACAATATATAAAAACAGTATCAGTAAACTATTTCTTATGATTTTAAATCTGTATTGAACTTCAGATCAATCTCAAAGTAAAAGGCGGTACTAAAGTCTGATTTTGTGGTGGATGTGTTCAAATTTGATCATCTTAATTCAAGTGATGAAGGATTGTGAAAGTCTGACAGTGTTGAGCACTACTGTAAGGTTAACCCGGCATTGTGTAAATGTTTGAAAATGATTAACAGTTGCAAATAAACATTCATTAGAAATTTAGAAAAGTAATCAAAAAGTAATAAAATGTAATCAGTTACATTACTTGAATAAAGTAATTGAAAAAGTTACACTACTATTACATTTTAAATAGGGTAACTTGTAATCTGTAACCTATTACATTTCCAAAGTAACCTTCCCAACACTGACAATAAGACCAGGAGCATGTGATTGTTGCTTTTATATTACTCTAATGTGAAAACCAGCAGCCTTGAATGATGCATATAATCTGGTTTTGAAATAGTTTGTTTTCTCATTTTGTGCACTTTTTGGTCATCTTGTTCAGATGGATAAACTGCTGTACATATTGCCTTTATTTGTCATTCCACAATGGTAATAAATAATTTATTTGAACTATTTAGTTTTGGTAGACTGGTTTAGGAACTTGTCTGATAATGCAGTGGTGACTCGAACCCAAAAATTTGATTTGAATACAGAAATGTCCATTGAAACCAAGTATGTGAACACAAAACAAGCTCTGTTTCAGCCTTTGTTAGAAAGCAATTCATGCCACAATGCAAATGCAGTGTTGCCAACTAATTTTCAGGGGAAGTTGCTAAAGGAAGGTTGATTTGTTGCTAAAAGTTGCTAAATGATGTTGTGATGACATAGCGTGATGACGTCATTACGTAATCACGATGCAAAATTATGTCAAATCTCAGCAAAAACATATATATTTTATATATGTTAATTTAGATTTGTTCGTAACAATATAAATGCATGATATAATATTAAAATATAAATAACTTTTTAAATCTATTGAATTTTCGAAAACTTACACATTTTTGAACTATTACAATTTACTAATTAGCTAATAAACAAGTAAAACTACACATTCTGATTAATTATACTTTAAAGCAGTGTATTAGTAGTTAGTATGCTGTAAAAAATAATGCACAATCTACTATGTTATGATGTTATATGAAGGAATTGCGAAAGTACAGTATAAGAGGAAATGTCAGGCATAGGTGGGCCTTGCAAAATTGACCGGAGAAGGAGGGGCGCCCCGGAGTAAAAAAGGTTGAGAACCCCTGAACTAGTGACATTAAAAGCTAACTCTGTTGCCCTCTTGAGGAAGGTTAAGTAAGTACAACAGAACCACATTTTTGCAATACATGCGAACAGGATGAACAGAATTTGCTAAATAACAAATGACTAAATGCCAAAAGCAGAAGATAATGTCAATTTCAAGTTTATTGTTCAAGATAAAATATTCAATAGATTACGGATTCACCAATTTGGTACAAATTACATCAGTAATCACACAGTTTCACATACTAATGTTGTTGGTCGTATACTATTATACCGAATATGAACATTTCAGTCTTTGTCAGTTCAAATGTAATGATGAAGCTTGTGAGGCAGAAACACAGAGGTAGATATTTACCACAAACTGTCAGGTCCTTGTTAAAAATGTTATTATTATTTCAATGGCTGAGAAAAAAAAAACATTATTTTACAAATATGTTCTATGAAGCAAAATAAATGTTAACAAATAACTTCTATTACTAAAATATAATGAAAATAAAATGTAAAAAAGTGAAATATTTACAGTTTAAAAAGTCATGCTGTCTGTTCTAGGTTCATCAATTCATCAAGGTCACACAGCAAATTATCTATGCCATAATTTAAATAGAAAAAAAAATTAAAAATCAGAGGGAAAGTTAAAAGACCAAAACTTCTGGGCAGAGTTCAGTTATTTGTGAAGAAATACATATGACTTTTTCCAAATGAATCGCAGAGATAAATTCACTCACATTGAACACCTGTGAACATTTGTCGTCAAGTTTCAGATTAATAGTGTTCCCTGCCTTTGTTTGGAGGCACTTGAGGAGCAAGGGCACACGCTTTTGGTGTCATATTCAAGGTGAAAATCAGGCAATCAGTACGTTCTCCAACTGATTTCACAGTAAGGACTCAAACAAAAGGGCCTTGCAGGCCATTACAGTGCACCTACTGCATCAAACAAACAAGCCCTTCAGATTACACAACTGGGGTCTGAAGAGGTAAGCTTCACCTGATTTTCCTATTTTCCTCTGGGTAGCAAAAAGAAAACAAAAATGTTACAGGAGAGCTCTTACTGTGGTTCATTTCCGCCTGCCATGATCTTGAGGTACTGAAGGGCATTGTGGGCAGCACTGGCATGTGCTTCATCCAGGCTAGAGGCGAATCCGTGGCAGACGGTAACGGGCTGCGTGGACAACTCCACCAGACACTGGTAAAGGCCACTCAAACTGCGCTCCTCTGAATGAACAAAGTCCAAAAAATATTTAGTTTTTAAGAAAGCACTACTGGTTTTGCTTATTCCCCTAAGCAGAGTAATTAGTGTCCTCAATATCTGTTCTTTTAAAGCACTTAAATGACTTTAATGGGCTTGTTCGACTAGCCTTGTATCTCACCTATGTCCAGGTAGCTGACGTCAAAGCGCTGTTCCTCGGAAAGCTCACGAAGGAGAGAACAAAAATTGGAGTCATTGGAGTCAGGCTGACCCAGAGGATGACAGCGCAACTGTAGGATCTTCTCCCCGGCCGAGTTACGCAGGGAGTCCCAAGTGCAGCCAAGACCTTTAGACTTCCCCCCCTCTAGTCTGCCACCCATTTGCTGTTGCAAAAAGATGAATTTACATAACTGCACCCTAAAATTGCATTTACAGCTTAGTAAATATTGCAAGTCTTACCATACTGAAGGTGTCATCTTCTGCTTCGGCCTCATGGCTGCTGCGCATGTCCACAGGTACATCATGGATACGAGAGAGCATCTTTGCTGCTGCATTTCTTTTAGCAAGCTTTTTTGATGTGCCACTACCTAAAGAACAAGATTAAAGACATTCACTACTTTGAATGGACTGCACATTTAAAAATAATCACTATAGAAAAAAATGTCAGTTTGTACCTATCTCAACAAATCTCTCCACCCTGCAGGTCATTGTAAACTCTTTGCGGTGTGCAGGTCCAGATTCTTGAGTGACTGTGTACTCAGGTAAACGCCAGCCTTTCTGCACTACTAGTTCCTGTGGAAATCGCATTTTTAAGCACAATAAATATAAGTTTCATGATATTTGCATCAGCAATATATTTAAGTGATAACAATAACATTACCAATATATATGCTGTTTTTTTTCTCTGCCAGGTTAAAAATAACTATTTAATGCAATCTCTAACATGACAAACTTAAAAAAAAAAAAAAAAAGAAAAAAAATATACACGTGTATATTTCAAACTGTATATACACAGTTAAAACTAGAAGAAGTAAGCCCCAACACTATCTGCTTCCAATATTGGCCTACACAGATTGATGCGGATGATAAAAAAAAAAAAAATGCTAATATCAGTTAATATTATTCATGCTTAATTGCCACATCAAAAAGCAACACAAACAGACTGCTCTTTTCTTAGGCTTGTAATCTATGAAGTATGAAGCATACACAACATCTGCAGTTTAATGACTGCCTAGAATCTTTGTCTGAAGGCTGTAATACACTACACTACATGACATTTTGCACAGAATTTAGCAGTTTGGACGAGTCAACAGTAGTTGCTGAAAAGCCCGAGCCAGTCTGCAGGTTTTGGGCAGTTTGAGTTGACAGATTTCACAGAAAATCATGTAGTGCATGATGGGCACAGACTGTGATGTTTTTAGTTTCAGCCTTAGATTACATCTTTTAGGAGGATATCGAACATATTTGATATTTTTAGTTGTTTTAGACTGTTGTTTTATTAATCATATGTCTCCTAGAAATGAGGCACTTGTTTGTGCACATGTAGTCCTATTTATGTAATCTATTCCAGCCTTGAGTTATGGCCGCTCACCTGCAAAGCTCCAACTGGATTGCACTCAGCTTGTTGCGTTGAACTGGATGATTTCATCTCTGACTGAGGGCTAAAACACATTTGAAAAAAAACACACACACACACACACACACACACACACACACAGATATACAGACAGAAACCTATGTTAATTCGTCAGTTTTGAGAAAATGGATCTTTGTGTAATGTATTTTTAAAATGGGCACACAATCAGATCTTTACCATTCTCCCTCCATATCAATCCCGACAAACCCTTCTCCCTCCATCCCATTTCCTCTGATCCCTCCCAGCATTCCTCCTTTCAGCATTTTCAGGGCAGCTTCGGCGGCTTTGTGCTTGGCAGCTTTCTTGCTGGGGCCCTGGCCGGTGCAATTGATGTCTCCCACAGACACGTGGAAGGTGAAGTTGGGCTGGTGGGCCTGACCCTCAGCCTTCAGCAGGTCATACACTGGAGTATTGTCTATCCGCGTTCCATATTCCTGCAGCAGACTGATGGGCGTCTTCCCGGGGTTCGCAGCCAGCATTTGCTCAATACTGTGAACAGAGAAACAAAGCCACATAGAGAAGGATTAGATGTTGCAGTCTAATCAGACTCTAAATGTGACCCTGGACCACAAAACCAGTCATAAATAGCACGGGTATATTTGTAGCAATTGCCAACAATACATTGTATGGATCAAAATGATGGATTTTTCTTTTATGCCAAAAATCATTAGGATATTAAGCAAAGATCATGTTCCATGAAGATATTTAGTATTTTTATTTTTACTACCGTAAATATATAAAAACTTAATTTTATGTTTAGTAATATGCATTGCAAAGGACTTCATTTGGACAACTTTAAAGACCATTTTCCCAATATTTAGAGTTTTTTTGCACCCTCAGATTCCAGATTTTCAGATAGTTGTATCTCAGCCAAATGTTGTCCTATCCTAACAAACCATACATCAATGGAAAGCTTATTTCTTCAAATTTCAGATGATGTATAAATCTTCAAAAAACGCTTATTATCCTTATGATTGGTTTTGTGGTCCAGGGTCACAAATATGAGTTTTTTTTTCAGGCAAGCCAAGTTTTCAACAAATAACACAAAACATAGAATGCATTGCCACCTTGTGTTAAATAATGACAGTACAAGTTCAAGTAATTGTCATTTATTAAACCATGCTTTCAACGAGATTATTTTGGGCATCGTCGATTCGAATGTTTCATGTAATTCGATTTAGACCGTTCGAATTTTCGATTGGAATCAAAAGGTATTCAAATGTTTCATTTGGACAGTGATTCTAACGTTCGATTTAGGAAGTACTTGAAACATTCCATTTAAACAGTGATTCAAATGTCAATTGAGATGATTTGTTTAATAGTTTAGACAGGGATTCGAAAGATCGGTTTTAGTGATTCAATCATTCGATTGAAGGTAATGTTCGAATCTTCTAAGTAAGTTAGAGCTATGCAAACATTAGCTAAAGTGTGCAGGAAAGCAGGAAACACTGGGTCTGTTTGTGTTGACATTTCAAAAACGAAGTGTATTCGTAAAATATAAATATAACTGTAACAATTCTATTTTGTCGTGGTCATTTAACGAGCTAACAGCCGGTCGGTGGTTCACTTTTACCTGGTATACCCAGAGTTTCTCTTGCCGTTATCCGGGCTTTTCTCGTCGTTCATTCCCCAATAACAGATAGAGAGCTTACTTGTTTCGGACTGCAGAAACCCCCCGAGGTGACTGTAACCCCCCTGATATCATTAATGGGTTTCCGTGCGGGAATGACTGAGGCACGAGGACGAGACAGTACACCCCACTCTCTCAGACCATCCCGCATCACACAACACAGCCGGACTGAATTATGAAGCGGACCGAAAGAGCGGCTATTAGCTTTCATAATAAAAGTCTCGACATTGACAAATGCCACAAAGCCTGTCAAAAACATGTCCGGGTCATATTTCACCTTTAAAGGGGTCATATGATGCGATTTCAAGTTTTCCTTTTACTACTACTACTACTACTACTACTACTACTGATAATAATAATAATTAAAAAAATAATAACGCATTAAAATAATATGAGAATCACAATTGACCATTGAGGATAATCAGAATTACAAATAAGCACATTTAAAAGTAAAACATCCAAAACAAGTTTGGTCAAGCAACCTCCTTATCATGACAACATTATACTTAATGTCTAAAATGGGCTAAAAAGCTTTAGGCAAAATCTCTCTCTTTTTTCTCAGTAAACAGATTTTTAAAGTCTCCTGCCCTTACATATTATTCTCAATTCTTAGTTTATTCTCTTTTATCACTTCTGTTCCTGTTCATTCTTGTCATAACAGCACAAAGAGAAAAGCTGTACATAATCAAATTTAATTAGCAACATTGCTTGCCTTAGAACAGCACTACTGGGACTTGGTTTCAGTATAAATTGTGGTCTGGTTGAGAAGGGCACAAGGTACACATCTCGTCTTTCAGGCATTTGATGAGCTCAAATAAGCACTATAGTTACAAATTGGACACACATGTCCCCAGTGTCCAGGACCAGCAGCACATTCCTGAACCCCTGACCTAAGAGCTGCAAATACACACACACACACACACACACACAGACACAGACACAGACACAGA
>NW_015552647.1:2253512-2297277 GCF_001515605.1 Sinocyclocheilus anshuiensis
CACACACACACACACACACACACACACACACACACACACGTGTCCCATTTCAACAGACAACTAAACACCAGATGAGAGAGAGGCTGGGACAGGGAAATAGTAAAAACGATAAAAAGCTGTTTTATTCAAGTGACACTCCTGAGGTTAATTAACTGGCAAACTGCTGTATTAAAAACGCTGCAATTCTTTAAATGTGTAACCTATTACAACAATATCAACACACTCTACTACATTTCAGTGTAAACAGAGCACTTCAAGATTTTAAGAGATATCACTAGAAAAACAAATTCATCACTGAATTTGAAAAACTCACTGCTAGGTTCAAAGTTCACTTTCGGGTATACAAAGTAAGACTGAGGAACATTTCAACAAATGTGAAATACTATGCATCACAAAATTCATTGGGGATCATTTCAAGTCCTCAGAAAAAGTCTTTTATTTTGAACCATCATCCTCTCAGGAACTTAACTTCCATTGGTAGAAATGTCTTTTTCATCTAGCTCTTCCACAATCTCCTCAGCAGGTTCTTCTTCTTCTTCTTCAGAGTATTGCACATGTTCTTCAAATTCTTCCAAGTCTTTCTGCTTCTCAGTTTCTTCTAGTGGCTCCTGCGACGTTTGCTCCTGACTGATATCTTCAACTACCTGATCTTCAGAGAAGTTCTCAACAGCCTCTGCCACACTTGTGTCAGTTCCTGTTTCTTCCATGGAAGTTGGGTCTTCCTTGTCAAGAACAGCTTCTTCTTCTTGGTCTGGAATCTCCTCAGTTATTTCATCCCCCTCAGTTACTGCTCGCTCTTCAATAACATATCCATCGTTGACCTGAACTTCCTCAGATATTGCATCCCCTTCAGTTACTGCTTGCTCCTCAATAACATCTTCATCGTTGACCTCAACCTCCTCAGTTATCACATCCTCCTCAGTTACTACTTGCTCTTCAATAACATCTCCATCATTGACCTGAACTTCCTCAGATATCACATCCCCTTCAGTTACTGCTTGCTCCTCAATAACATCTCCATCGTTGACCTCAACCTCCTCAGTTACTACTTGCTCTTCAATAACATCTCCATCATTGACCTGAACTTCCTCAGATATCGCATCCCCTTCAGTTACTGCTTGCTCCTCAATAACATCTCCATCGTTGACCTCAACTTCCTCAGTTATCACATCCTCCTCAGTTACTACTTGGTTCTCAACAGATTCTTCTTCCCCGAGGACCTGAACCTCCTCAACTGGTACTTCCTTGTCAGATACCTGTAGCTCCTCAGGCATTTCATCCTGTTGAGTTACTGCTTCCTCAATAATATCCTGGTGGAATGGAACCTCATCAGCTTGTTCATTCTCCTCAGTTACTGCTTGCTCTTCAGCAACATCTTCTTTGACTTCAGCTTCCTCAGGAATTTTATTCTTATCGGCTTGCTTTTCAACAGGTTCTTCCCCATGAACCTGAACATCCTCAGCTGGCTCGTCCTCCTCAGGTACCACTCGCTCCCGTTCTTCATCATGAACCTCCTCTACCGTTTCCTCCTCGGTAATGGCTTGTTCCTTTGTTTCAACTTCTTCATCCTTGATTGGAACTTCCTCCTGAGTTGCTGCTTGCTTCACTTGCTGCTCTTCTACTGGAATATTTTCCTCTGAACTGGACTGCTGGCTTTCAGATAACATCTGAAACATATAAAGAGCATTAGGATGTGACATGCCAAAATGATCATATATGAAAAAAAAAAAATGAAACAGTTAAGACTATACCTGACTCTGGACGATCTCAAGTTGGGCAGCAAGGTGAGAGTGAAGGCTATGAGTACTCTTTTGATGGTCCTCCAGACTCCTACGGACTGCCATAAGCTGCTCCTCAAGAACTTGGGATCTTCTTGCCTGTTCCATCTCCAGGAGGTCCCTAGCAGAGAGAACAAATAAAGATGAATTAGGAATAATCTGTATCAGTAACAACACCAAACCGCTACAGACCAGAAATGCTAGAGAGAATCCATAATCTATGATCCCACAAATCCCCTCAGGTTACTCACTTGATGTCCATCACCTCCTGTCTGTTTCTTTCAAGAGCCTTCTTGTTGCTGATAAAGGATTCCTTCAGGCTTGAAAGTTCCATTCTTTGTTCCTCCAACTCAGATGTGAGACCCTCTGTAGTGGACATCTGCTCGTCAAGACGTGATTTGGTGACCAAAACAGTGTCTGTGAGCCCAGAAATGGTAACAGCTACCTCAGAGTTCGCAGTAAGGATAGAATTAAGCCTCTGCTTCAGTGTTTCAGTCTCTTCAGTCTTATTCTTGACCACTGCATTCAACGTTGCAGTGGATACAGATTCCTGCTGGAGTTCAGAAAGTTTGCCATTCATCTCAGACTGAAGAGACCAGAATTGATTTTGAAGATCAGTAGATTTGATTTTTTCTGAAGTGGCCAGTGCAACGTCTGCCTTTTTTTGGGCCTGTGTGTAGGCTTCTTCCAGTGCTTGTAGGCGCTCTTCAAAAACACCCACATTGGCAATCTAGATATATAAACAAAATATTTTCATTGCAATAAAGTTCAATTATTAATTTGATCAATATGCAGCATTTCACCAATTCAGACATGTATTGAGCCTAAGCACTTGTATGTCCATCTAAAATTGCAGGTCGCATCTGAAAATTAATCAATCATACATTGAATCTACAGTGTTGTAGTAATTAATTTATCATTTCACACAAGGCCACTGTGAATAATTCAGGATTTTAAAAATACACCAAATGTATAAGTTTGTTCATGACATGCTCTCATCAGTGGTGTTGACAGCTATACACTAGCAATGAGTTCTATGATTCAGTTGATTCAGAAGAGGAAAGTATTATAAAAACAATGATGGCATTGATCTTTGTATTAGGTAGTTACCAAAGAAATGTCATTAAAATGCATAAATTAATGTTATCATAATTTGATTATAATCTTAAAGGGGTTGTTGATTGCGATTTCACTTTTTTAACGTTAGTGTGTAATGTTGCTGTTTGAGCATAAACAATATCTGCAAAGTTACGACGCTGAAAGTTAAATGCAAACGAAGATATCGCCTTTTAAAATTATGGCAGTTTAATGCCTACAAAAACGGCTCGTAGGGACTACAACGAGTTACTTCCTGGGTTTGTGACATCACAAACCCTGATAAACCCCACCCCCGAAAACATGCAACAAAGGGGGTGAGGCGGCTGCTTTAGAGAAGAAGAGGAAGAGTTGTTGCCATGCCGTCAAAACTAGGGGTGCACGAAAAAATATATTCATATATGAATCACAATTCTGTGTTCTAATGATTCTAATGGATTCACAAGTTTTATGTAAAAAATAATTTTACATAAATTTTTTTTTACATGGTTTTGAAATTAAACTTAAAGAGCAAAAGCATTTTTACCCAACAACACCATGTGGTAACGATTAAGCCCTCACAGCAAATGTCCTGGAAGGATTTCCTAGAGTGTTTTCCACAAAGGGCCTATTGAGTTTAAGTTGCTGTAAAACCACTGACGTTTAAAATAGTGGCACTTCTTTTAATTCAAATTCAAATAACATTTGATGAATTTAGAGTACTACTTATGCTAAAGGATTCAATATTTTACAGTAACATTATTTATGCTATATTTTTTGACAGTGAGAAATTTAACCCAAAGCTAATGGCATGATGGTGTACTGTTTTATTGGATGTAGAGTTGACAAGACTATTATTAATGTGAATGACAACATTTAATAGGCTACTACAGTTCTACAAATCACCATCAGTGAAATGAAAATTGTTTGACATTTTTAAATGAAAGGGTTACTTTAATACATTACATTCTGATCACTAATGCAGTGCTGACTGCCTTTTAAATGAAAGAGTAATTTACGTGTTTATTTATATATTTACTTTTACATGTTGGTTAGGATACAATTTGCATAATGTCCTTTAAACAAGCCAGCCTGGCAAAAGGAAACACGATCCTCCTCCGAACAGACTATTAATGGCCTGGGAGCAACATGACACAATTCAGCGAAAGGAATATTCAAAGGGCACATGAGGCATACATTCAGACCCGTTAGGATTATGTATTTTTTTTTTTTACAATCAAATTACAAATAATTCAAAATGTTCACCATAATATATAAACTTGATCAAGAATGTGCTTAGTACACAATGTTCCAATGCGCACACAGTGTGTTTTCCTGTGCGTAAAAGTAACTAACTGGATTCTTTTATTTAAAAGTTAACTTGTAACAACAAAAATGCAATTTTTATAACTTGTTAATTATTCTAGTGTATTTCAAAATCGAATACCTGTGCATTACCCATTCCCAACTGCTGTTGGAACTTGGTTATCCTAAGTTGCATTGCATTGACTGTCTCTGTTAGACTGTCGATGGTTTGCTGCTGCTGGCTGCAGAACCAGACTGCCGTTGATCCCCCGACAGCGAAAATAAAGAAAACAATGGCAGGGACTGCATATTCTTTAAATCCCCTCGGTGGTGTTACAGATGGCGTCTCCAAGAGCAGCAAACTGTCGTCCTGTTTATTGGTACCTTTTCCTTTGCGTTTGGTCATCTTGGCTTCGCGGATGATCTGCACTGTAGACCGTAACACTCCCCCTTACTTAGTGATTTGGTTAGCACTCTACTACCAGACCTCAACGCGGTATTGGGCCACAACGAAGGGGAATAATCAAAAGAGAACTTTCAAGCACGAGGAGCGTGAGTAGGGGGCGTTGCGCACTGAGAGGCGGTCTCACTTTCATGGCGCTGTGCGGCACGTACAAACTTACCTAATGTTTCAGAGTTTTCATATCTATCTATCTATCTATCTATCTATCTATCTATCTATCTATCTATCTATCTATCCTGATACTGATCCTTAGGTCTGGTCAGTGGGCCTCTATATTATAAAATAATTTGCTTAGATATTAAGAACATTGTGCAGTTTAATTTTATTTCTCTTACTCTGCTTTGCAGACTCTCTAAAACTTTCAGACTGGTTGATGATGAAGTCTCTCTTCAGATTTTCAGCAGAGATATGAAGACTTTGGTTAGGCCGTTCAAGGATGAGAATTACATTGCACTATTTATTTGGCTCCAGGAGTCTTGGTGGGTCCAAACTTCTTTCATTTTACAATGATGAATGTTATGAAACTTTGCATCTGGCTATCAATAGAGTTTTATTGAATGTAAACATAACTAATGGCTATATCTTTGCCTGACATGACTGCTGTGACTTTATACACTATTGTCACAGACGGCTTCTAGTTTTTGAGACAACTCAAGGTAACCTGATGCTTCTAAAGAAATGAAACATGATTCTTCTTAGCTGATACATAGATAGACAGACAGACTGACAGATCATTCAATACATATATGTTGAGATATCTTTTTATTTTCTTCCTTCTTTTTATTTTATTTTTTATTTAAGATCACATAAATTATTACATTTATTTCACTTTCAAGAAATATGATCACAAACTGTGTTGTTTGAAGTTTCTTTACTCTGTAAAACAAGAAAACAGAAAAGTAGTAGTTGTTGCCTAAAAGTTAAAATCATATGAATGACAAACCTCATATCTAAAACATTAACCAAAATATGTTAATTAATATTAAAATAGAAGATATACCTTTGACTATAAGTTTGGTGGAGCACTCATCATGACCAAGGGGGCTTTCGGCTACAACCTTGTACTCTCCCATGTCTTTGGGTCCAACCCTCAGGATGAGCAGTGAACAAACACCACACACGTTTGTGATGTAGTAGTTGGGGTTTGTGTTGAGGCTGACATTATTATGGTACCAGGTAATATGTGGGGTTGGGTTGCCCGTCACAGCACAGCTCATATAGCACTCATAACCTGGCAGAGCAGCGTGAAGTTTCAAAGGGACAATAAATTTTGGGGCTGCCTGGAAGTCGAGGGTCTTTGATGCAGGCATGCTATATGTGATTTTTTCTGAAAGAGATGAACAAATTGCAAAAAAGTGATTATTTAGTTGTTGTAGTGTCCATTTTTGGTCACCTCACATTATGCATCACAATTATCTGTTTGTGCATCTGGGTTATAATGCCCAAGTGAAGGTACAATATAAGCTGGAGGGCTGTGAGCAATGTATGAAGCATATGAAGTGCGCACCATCACTGGCAAAATAATTATCCAGAGCTACTGTAATAGGCCACCATGTACTGTACTGCAGCAGTCAACCTTATAGGAACAACATTTTCAGAACAAGGAGGAAATAGTTTAGTGGCGATGTGTCAGGGACAGCATCACAAATCCCAGAAGTATAAACCTGGATAAGGGTGACCCATAAATAGAGTTTCATAGATCTTCTATCATCACTGTGCCCTTGAGCAAGACAGTTATCTCTGACTTCTCCAAGGGACTCACTGCAATTAGTGTTCTGTAAATTGCTTTGGGAAAAGTTGTCTGTTAAATGGCAAGTAGCCTAGACCACTGCACTGCTGGTTGTAATGCAGTCGAGACCATTGATTGTCCAAACATAATTTGTTTTGGTTCATAATGAGACTATGGATTATTTTTCATCACTAACAAGATTTTAGATTGAAATTTATATGAATATATTTGACATTTAAATGTCTCAGAGGCAATGCAGTCAAAAAGGGATAGTTGGACCAAAAATGAAAAATCCATTGACAATCCTTGACTTGTTCCAAAACTGCATGAGTTTCTTCCCTCTGTTGAACACAAAAGAAGATATTTTGAAGAATGTTGACAACCATACAGTTGATGGTAGCCATTGACTTCCATAGTATTTTTTTTTTCCATACTATGAAAGTCAATGGCTACCATCAACTGTTGGTTATCAGCATTACCAACATATCTTCTTTTGAGTTGAACAGAAGAAAGAAACTACAGGTTTGAACAACCTGAGGGTGAGTAAATGATGAAATAATAAAAAAATGTAGGCAATTAGTAAATAAAACAATCAGTGCTGTTTAAAATAGATTTAAAAATATTTCACGTCATCTGCTCTTTTTAATATATATATATATATAATATATATAATTTGATATTAAACATTTAGAATACTGGAAAATATAAATACAAATATGATTTTTTAAAAATATATATTTTAAATAAACTAAACAAAAAACTCAACAAAATAATCCACAAACCTCTTTTTTTGGTGGTTCCCCAAACTGGAGACACTGAGGGCTCTGAGAGACCTATATCATTCTTGGCAAACACTCTGAAATTGTACTCTCTTCCTGGCAAGATGTTAATGACTGTGAATTTGTTGTTGAACAAGCAGTCAACCAGTGTAAGCCATGTTTGCTTGACAGAGTCCCGCTTCATCACCATGTAATGCAGATGGTTGTCTCGTTTCTCATCGGGAGAAGGAGTCCATGACAGAGTCACAGTGCCTTGGACATGCTGTTCCAGTTCTACAGGACCTGGAGGCTTGGGATCATCTGGAGATGAAAAATAAACAAGTACGCATATAGAATCACTATATTATTCTATACTATATATAGTAGCATTAGAACCATACCATGGGTTTTGATATTCACATAAAAATTAAATGTATTTTTATTTTTTACATTAATTTGATATATTGTTGCCATTTAAAAAAATATTAAATACTATTTAGAAATATTACTAAAATGACATGTCCTTAACATTAGTTAAGATTTAGGTAAGAAATTTAAGGAGTTTGGTTACCATTGACTCTTATTTCAATAGTGAAGGTGTCCTGGCCCACCATATTCTTCACATTGACAGTATAAATGCCAGTGTCAGACAGCTCTGAGGTGTAAATAAATAGCTGAGAACCTTTTTCAAAATTAGTAATTGTCACATGTTTGGCTACAGGAACACCATTCTTTAGCCATGTTATGTCTGGTAAAGGAGAGGCCTGTGGATAAAATAAAACAAATACTCAGTCCTGATATACAGTATTATACAAAAGGAGTGTTAATATTTTGTCATGTGTGAATATGCTTTTGGTAAAATAAGATATATTTTGATACCCTACCTCAAAACTGACGCTGACACGAACAGTGTTTCCAGCTTTAACAACCATGAAACTTTTCATTTTTTTGTCAGTGAACTTTGGCTTTACTAAAAAATAAAAAAGCTAAAAGTCAAAGATATTCAAAACAACAATAACAACACAAAAAAACACGATTCTTTACCTGGAGGAGGCATGGCAATGATGTAATTGTCAAAGCTCTGTGGAAGCCCCTCTCCTCCTTCATTGACGGCGATCACTCTAACCCAATACATGGCCATTGATTTCAATCCCACAGCAGTGAAGGAAGTCTGAATCACTGCGTTTGTATTGCAACGGCTCCACTCAAGTTGGTCTGTGGGTCTGATTTCCACAAAATAGCCTTTTGCTTCATCTTCCTCACCTTTGACTTCCTTAGGTTTAGTCCAAGAAAGAGATAGACTGGTGTAGCTCGATCCAGTAATTTTGAGGTCTTTGACCTTACCAGGAGGCTCTGGGGAAAATAACATAACAAATATTTGCTTAAAAATTCTGGATATTTTTGTACTCTAACTGGCAAGTCACCATTTCAGTATAGAGTGGTTTTGAGTATAAATTTGTTGAGCATGTCTTACTTTTGGGGTCCCTTGCAATTGCACATTCAGACGGCCCACTTGGTTCCCCAGGCCCGCATGTGTTAATAGCGCTCACTCTGAACTCATACTCCACACCTTCGATTACATCTTTTACTGCATATTTTTTGTCTAAATATGAAATGAAAACATTAAAATTGTGCTGTATTTCAAATGAGAGAAAAACAGGCTACTTGAATTAAAATTCAATTAAATTAATATTTTATTTCAATTATATGTAAATTAATTTTCAATACCTCGGATTGGATCATCTTTTGGGTTTGCTTGACTCCAAAAATTGCTACCTTTTTTGCGTTTTTCAACATTATATCCAATGATACTGCCCCCTCCAGTGCTGGAGGGAGAAAGCCAGGCCAAGTTAATGCAGTCTTTAAAGGCACTGACTATTTTAGGAGGAGCAGGAGAGCCAGGGAACGCTGAGAACAAAAAGAACACATTTTATTATGTATAAACCACACTTCCTTTTCTAAAGACTAACAACTGATAATTTACTACATCAAAATACAGAAATAAATCAGGAATCTCACCCAAAGTGCCAGCAGCAATATCATTAGTTGTCAAGACTTCACTGAAGCCCTCCAAGTTTTTTGCCCGGATTCTGTAGCAGTACTTTCGGCCACGATCTATGTTTGTGTCTCTGTAGGTAGGCTGTCCAGGAATGTCTCCGATTTTAGTCCAGGTGTTCCGTCCCAGCTGCTGTCGCTCCAGGTTGTAATTAGTCACTGGACAACCACCATTATCCTTTGGGGGCCTCCATTTAAACTCAATGGCAGACAAGGAACTTTCTACGATTTCTACAGGTCCTTGTGGTGGAGTTGGCCTGTCTGGAAAAACAAAAAAATATATATAGAGTACTGATGGGTCACAATGGTAGAACCATTGATTAGTCATCCAACAACCAAACAGTTAACGTCAGTTAATCTCAGTTTTGATATTTTTAGTGATGGTTCTTTAATTAGCATGCAAACAGCTATAGCATTGTAAGAGATGTGTGCTACAGCTAAAAATAAAACACAGACAGATGTCTTTGACTGTTGCATAGATATATGTAGATTTAATATTCTTCTAAAATATGCTTTCACAGATCATTTTTTGCAGTTTAGACATTTTCTTAATATTAAGTTTGCAATACATACCAAGTACTGTAAGTTTGGAAGTTGCCTCTACAGTGGCAAATTCATTCTTGATTTTGATTTTTATCTCTCCAGTGTCTTTGCGCTGACACTTAGTAAGAAGTAGACGGCTATGAGTGGAAGACTTTTCGATCCTGACACCGTGACCCTCCAGCAACTCTTCGTTCTCTTTAAACCACTGAATCTTAATTGGTTCTTTGCCTGAAAATGGTAGTTTGAAGGAAGCATTTTCTCCTGCTTTGACAATAACAGGCTCTAAGAATTTACTCAAGGCATCTGCATTAATTTTGGGTGGATCTGAAGAAATGAGAGGAAAGAAAATTTGTAATTGCTTTACTATAAACCAGGGCTGGGTGGTACAGTAGAGGTGTTGTTTATTCACAGGCAAGAATAAACTACCACACAGCATGTCTCTTTTATGGGTCGGATGTTAATACATTACATTTTACAGAAAGCATCATATTTTGAAGTGAAGCATCAAAAGAATATCTGTGAAAGGTTATTATAATCACCTGATACCTTTTCCTGATAGCTTTGCCCTACCATAGAGCTTACACCGGCAAATAATAAATAAATCATAAATAAAAATAAAAAAAATAATCGATTATGGCTCCTACGAAATTAAATGCATTTTACTACCAATTTTATGTTGACATGCAAAGAGAAAAGCAGAAAACACACCTACCCTTAACATTTAGTGCAGCCTCTGATTTATGTCCTTCAGCCTCAAACTTATATTTTCCAGCATCTCTTTCTTGGCAGTCATGGATGATTAGTTTGTGGTGAGCCCCATCTTTGACAATTGTAATTCCATCCTTTGACTCCAACTGATGTAAAAGAAAAAAATGCATTTAATTTTTGTAATGCATGATATATCCACTACCGGCCAAAAGTTAAGATTAACTAGGATTTTTTTAAAATGTTTTGAAACAGTCTTTGATGCTCACTAAGGTTGCATTTATTTGAACACATAAACAGTAAAAACAGTGATATTGTGAAATATTATTACAATTTAAAATTTATTGACTATGATTTGTAAAATGTGATTAATTCCTGTGATGGCAAAGCTGAATTTTCAGCAGCCATTATTCCAGACTTCATTAGAAAATTCAGTTTTGCCCTCACAGGAATAATCACATTTTAAAATATATTACAATAGATAACATTATATATACTAAATTTGGTTGACAAATATGGATAAATATAATACATTTCTGTACATTATAACCTTTTTTCCATCTTTGTACCATAATCCATTGCTATCTTCACTGCTAAGTTTGCAGGACAACTCTGTTGATTCTCCAACATTGGCTGCAGTATCTGACAACCCGTTCAGGAAGTGGACTCCATGGTCTGGATAAAAGTGCACAGGAAATATGTCAGATTACATCATCTCAGCACTGAGAAACAGGTGACTTTATATTAATGTGGAATTTCAGACATGAACGCATACCTATGATGTTGTTAGGAATCAGCTCACCGACTCTTGTACGCTTCTTATCACCTGACCCGTCTCTACCTGATCCATCTAAATCCAATCCATCACCTTTTCCATGACTTCCACTCCCATCTCCCAACCCATTTACCAAGGTACCATCTCCTCCTTTTCCGTTCTTCCCCGTTCCATCACCCTCACTCCCATCTCCCAGGCTAGATCCTCCACTGCCTTTTCCTGCTGCCATAGCTGCCATCCGTTCAGCAGCTTCTCTCTCGGCCTTGGCCTTCCTGGCCGCCTCATCTCTTTCAGCTTGGGCCCTCCTGGCCGCCTCATCTAGTTCTTCCCAAGCTTTTCTGGCTGCCTCATCTCGCTCTGCCTTTGCCCTCCTAGCCACCTCATCTTGTTCGGCCTGAACCCTTCTGACTGCCTCATCTCTTTCAGACTGGGCCCTCCTGGCCGCTTCATCTTTTTCAGCCTGGGCCTTCCTCGCTGCCTCATCTCTTTCAGCCTGGGCCTTCCTGGCTGCTTCATCTTTTTCAGCCTGTGCCCTCCTGGCCGCCTCGTCCTTTTCCCTCTGCAGTCTGGCTTTCTCTTCTGCTAAACGTCTGGCTAGTTCATCTGCACCATCATCTTTCCCGCGGACACTGGGATCATCTGAAATCAGTATCAGTTACAGTATATACTTTAAGTGATATACAGTGATCAGACAAAATTCAGTATTGTAAAATTGGCAATTTTGGGTCTTTTGTGTTTCCATCTTGTAAGCCTGCTTGATTTTGTTTGGCTCCACTTTGAACATAGTGTGATAAATGAGTGTATTCTGGGAAATTAAGTGTTGTTTCACCAGGGTCCATATATGTACACTAGTGGTCAAAAGTTTGAAATAATTAAGATGTTTTCAAAAGAAGTCTGTTATGTTCATCAAGGCTGCATTTATTTGATGAAAATACAATGCAAACAGTAAAATTGTGAACTATTATTACAATTTAAAAGAACTGCTTTCTATTTTAATTTATTTAAAAATCTAATTCATTCCTTTGATAGCAGAGCTAAATGTCTTTTTGATCAAATGCATGCAGCCTTGGTCTTCCAAAAACATAAAAAAATTCTTAATCATTCCAAACGTTTGACCGGTAGTGTATATGCATTTAAAGTGCATGTAAACACAATTCACTGAAGAGAGAAAATAAAGCAACTTACCTTCCACATCCAGAGTCCCCTGGCTTGACCTGAGCCCAGCAATAGCCGTATAGACTCCCTTGTCCTCTTTTGTACAGTTTTTCACTGCTAGTTTGTGGACTTGCTTGTCTTCTGACACTGCAATGTCATATTTTTCCCCATGCTCAACAGAGATGTCATTAGCACACCAGGTGATTTGGGGTACAGGGTCCGATAAAGCACATTCAAACACCGCATCCTGCCCCTCAATCACTTTAGTGTCTTTCAGTGTGGTATTTAACTCCACATCAGGCACTGGAGGCACAAAACAATTCTTGAACATTTATGGATTTTATGAAAAATCAAATTTTCACTGCACAACTTCACTAGCCTGTTCTTTAACCTTCAAATATGGCATGTTGCCTAATAACAATACTGTGACATTTAATATAATAATTAGTTACTTCTAATATCTTAAACAAACAAACAAACATAAAACGCATTGATATTATAACTACTTACACACTAGGGAAGTTGAGAACATGTTCACCTCCTCTACATCCACTTGATATAACCCAGCATCTTCTGGGCCAACATCTCTAATGCTGAACAAGTATGTTTCACCAAATTTCTGCATATTATGTTTTGTGGCCTCATCAGTTCCATCTCCATAGTCAAGCATTTCCCCATCCTGGTAATAGTAAATTGAAGTTCATTACTCTCAAAGCAGTATTGTTGATGACACTGAGGCTGTTTAAGTGAGGGCACTTACTTTGAAGAGAAGGATTTTGCTGTTAGGATCCTTTAACTTCATGTCGAGTTCAAATTCTGCTGTGCCATCCGTTTTTACCTCGATCTGTTTCAAGCTGTGGATTTTCTCAACATACTTGAAGACAGAAAAATCAAGAGTGGAGATTTTTCATACTGTATGTGTATAAAAAACAGTGGTGCAGAAATTAGTATGATACTCAAAGCAAACAAGACCTTGGACTGTTCTGCCTCTCTTTCCTTTTTCTTCTGGTTAAGTTTTCTCAGCATCCACCTGAAGTCGGTGACTCCAAATTCCTGACAAATCCGTTCATAATCTTTCCTGGGTGCACTCAATAACACCTCCCAGAACCTCGGATCGATTTCTCCTTCATTCCATTGTTTTTCTTTTCTCTTCCCAACCCTAAATGTATTTAGTATGATTACAGATCAGACTGGTTGTTTTGGTTACTTAGAAATGTCCCATCAGTTTTCTGTCTCTATACAAGTAAATACTAACATATAAAAGGTATGGTGAAGGTAAATATATGATGCAATGATACATTACGTTTTCTTCAGCATTTTTCTGAACTCATCAGGGTCACTTTTGGGGGCTGAACATTTTTTTAAAAACATTTTTAAAAGTTATTTTGACACTCTGAATGCTCTTTAACAATCATAAGATTTTCCAATACAGTTTATTTCATTTGAGGTGTCATTAGCTTTGAGTTACATAAATACCTGGCGCTCTTTTCTTGAATCCAACTGAAAAGAAGAGAAACAGGCCTTTTAGGCCTATATGTGATATAGCATTTTTATTTTAATCAGTAATAGATCAATATATTCAAATGAACTTTATGAATTTCCTACCCTCAATGACATTCAGTGCAGCAGTACAAACCGCCTTTCCAAATGGATTTATAGCAAAACATTTGTATGTGTCTGCTTGATCCGAATCTACATTTGGTATCTGTAGAATGGAAACAAAAGCCACATCAAATGTTGTTAAAGAAAAACAAAACACAGGTGGATTATAAATTATATTACCAATATACCAATATTTATTAATATTGTTTAAACATGTAGAATGAAAATTAAATGGCTGATAACATGGTTCTTCAGACAGTTGAAAATTTCATTCACCTCCAGAATATATTGTTCATTCTTCTCATCAAATCGTGAAACATATTTTGTTGAATTAGAGATATCTCCCTTGTTACGTGCCCATGAAACATCTGGTACTGGATATCCACTCACAACAGCTTTGAAAAAGGCCAGTTTGCCTGAAGATTAAACAGAATAGTTAGTTGTGATGTTAAATATTATGATCGAGGACAGATGGATGTTTTTCCATTTAAATGAATTTATATTGCTGAAATTCTATGATCCAAATGAGCCATATGAAAAAAAAAAGTAAGACAACTATTACCTTCCTGTATAGTTAAGGCTATGGGTTTTCGGATGAAATCAGGAGTAGTAGATCCAGGTGGCAGTTCTTCAACGTATTGTGTGACCATAACACCAGGCACTCTGGATCTCTTCCTAATTGCCACTGAAATATCAAAACAGTGTATTCAGAAACGTATCATTCCATGATGTTCAGTTCTGTAAAACAATGGAATATGTTTTCCTGAAACTATACAGGAACATGGCCGTCAAATATGAAATGGAGTATTTATGTCTCATGATCTTCAGAGTTTGAAGCTGTGGATTTGTTGTTGACCACATGATGGCGATGTTTAATCACAGCCTTGATCATGAACACTTCCTGATCCTCACATCTACTAACTGCTCGATTAAGAATAAGGTCATGGGTGATGGAACAAAGCAATTCTAAAATAAATGATTCAGATGGATTTAAGAATTTTGTCATACCATGATTGTCATGATTTTAACTTACCGCCTGTTCCTTCTGCTGGCTTTGGCATCTTCACAATACTAGACTGGCCTTTAATTCAGAATTTGTAGTGGTTGCACAGTCTTATCTAAAATCGAGAAGAGAGGGCAAAAATCATTATATTGCACATGCAATCAGTTACTATTGTTGTTATTAAAACAATTTAAAGGGTGAATGCAGGTTAAAGTGGGACAAATATGCTTCATCTTTATTCTTTCATTACAAAAACAACAGTAATTTAATCCTAAACTAAGATGGCATGACACAAAAGGGCTTCTTTAGTTCTGACATCATTTTGCGGGGCGTGTTCGGGGCACTGTTCCAGTTTGTCTATAGTGTGTTAGAAAAGTTCTGAAAAATTATGATGTGTGTTATTTTAAAAGAATGCCATGCTGTGACAAATTAGTATAAAGCGTCACCATAGCAAACAGATATGATTAACTCTACCAGGTGCATTTATTTTTCTTGTTACACAGACAGACTTTTGTTATTGTCACTGAGAACATTATAAGGTCTTATCCCTGATAAAGGGCTGATATGTGTAAATAAAGAATATGAAACACTAACAGCCACCTGTCCCATGCCACCTTGTGAACATCTCTTCACGAGATAGTAAAATTCAAGCAATATGCCCTATGTAGAAATGTGTTTCATAACGACATGGGAAGTGCTATATACATGTATATAGAATACCATTTTACTGTGTTGATGTCTAGTCAGTAACCAGTAACTGAACCAATGAACCAATAAAGATATATTAGGAGGTGATATTATACATTTTGCACGTAAAGTAACACAAGACTGGCATAAATTATTTTTAACGCCATGATAAGGTACATGATCCTTACCAATCATTTTACAAGCATTTTACCCCTGCTTTTGATAGGTCACATACCTCATAAATTTATCAGAGATGTGCTACAAGAGCAATTATGCTTTAGCTTAGGAGAGCAAATCATATTGAATTATTATAATAACAGAATATGAGGAGAACTGCTGTATAACTATTTACGTGAAAAAGTAAAGCACCTTCACTGATAAGCCACTCAACATACAAGCAGAATACTATGGTTAAAACATCAGTGTGTTTTAGTAGAGCACTACAGAACCTTTGCTACGCTAAGGTCTTAGAAAACGATTTTATTCAGCCTGACTTTGGCAATCACATGTAAGAAAGCACTTTAACATTATTTGATAGCATCTTTAAACACTTTAGTGCAATCTGAGCATCACAACATACCATCTGGAATCCTATATTTAATATGCATCAATACTTAGAATCAGGTCTGTGGTTGGGTATCTTCTCATATAGGCTACAAGTCAAACCTGAAAACTGATAGCTTTCAGATTGCTTTCTATATTATTTACTAATAAAGATTAATGTGTAATATTGTATATTTCAAGGTTCTCATCTGGAAAAAAATGAAGTGAAGGAAGAAGGAAGGAGAAGCAACTCACCTTCACGTGTAGCTAACTTGCTCTGTCAACACAACCGTGTTTGACTCCCACAATTTATTGCAGTCTCTCCATTTTGTTCTGCAATAAAACAGTAGTGGGCCAAATTGAAACCTCTCAAGCACTGCAGTCTTATTAGCTGTCACATTAAATCTGTTATTTGGGTGAGGTTTACAGCAGCAAAGGGACAGAGGCCCTGTCCGTGGCTCATGGTCATACTTATTCTCTAAATAGTGAGAGTGACATTCAAGTTGCTTTTGTGGTGATGACTGTTCATTTGCCATTGCCAGGGACAAGATGTAACGTCACCTTTGCCAGAAAACAGGATCTCATTTATGTTTTATTGCACTATTTGATCTAGTCATTAGCTACACTATTTAACACCATGTCTATGTAATGACCTTACATCAGGATGTGTAAAATAAGATTTAAGATAAGTTATGTTGAAAGGCTCCACAATAACAGCACTCATCTCAATAGTTCAATATATTTTGTCTGGTAATGTTCCTTCAGATTTGAGAGACTATGTTAAATTCTCATGTTAATGGCATGTGCTATTTATAATTCAGCGATGCACAAATAAAAATATTTTGATATGGGTATGCAGTCCCAGAGGGTGCCATTTCACATGCACAGGAGCTGACTGCTTTACATGCCCACACAACTTTGCAACTCTCACAAACTAGTGGTCACATTATCTGGGCCCAATAAAACACACATATAATCTTACGACTTTAAACTTTGTCCCGATACCAACAGAGTGCTGCAGGGATGGCATATTTTTGTACGCTGAAACCGAATCAAGTTCAAGTAGAATAAAGTTTTAGCACATCCAGTTCCATTGTCAAAAAGTCAATGGGTTTTTGGTCAAATGGCAGAAATAAGGTCAAGCTCCAATTTTTTTAAAAAGTTTGATTCTACAATGTAGGAAATATTAATAATACCCTCTTGTAATTCTTTTAAAAGCTTTTACTTGAAAAATGTTTATATGTTTATATTGCGTTTATAGCTTACATTTAGCATTTTATTTGTGGCTGTTGTATTTAGGCTTCAGAATTCATAAAAGTGTGTTCATTTGTGTAGATTATAATGATGAAACGTATAAGAATCATACACTAGAGCTTATAAGCTCTATATTTTCTTCAATAATGAAAAAGCCAATGGATTTTAATTTTTTTCAGGGAACGGGTGATGTTAACTTCCGGGTTGGTCAACAAAAATACGTCAACGCTCCATCATAGATAGGATACAGTATAAACGCTAAAATCTTTAAAAGAAGCAAAGTTTCCCCCATAATTTTCCTCCGGTTTTTATAGACCTTAGCGGCAAATGCGCATGTGAGATACTTGAGATACAACTGCTGGTGTGGATTGGAAGGTCAGAAACGCGGTAAATCCAAGAGAACGCTCCGTACGAGCACGGTGGATATTGGTATCCAGTAGGGAGTACAAGAAGTGTATAAGCTTTTATAGGAGTGATAACGAGGCAGTGTTGATTTCAGGTGACCGTTTATCACAATTCACAATTCTTGCTGTTGTAACGAGACTGTGGCAAAGATAATACTATCGCTCAGTCACAACACAGTGTTATCTGAAATCTGTTCTGAAAGAAGAAGAAAAAAAGTCCTTGAAGCAGTCAGCTATAAATCCGAGTCAGCCCATTGGTGTGGTAGTATGTAAATGTAAGTCAGTATATAGGCTAAACATTAGCCTGTTGTAGGCCTATTTGTTATTGTTCATTTAATGTAACTTTGAATTGTTTTTGAAAAATCTTGGAGTACTTAAATTAATAGGTTATATTTTCAATTTGGTAAAATTCCCATTTTATGTTATGCACTACATACTTGCTTTTTGATAGTGGTTTCAGTTTCAGGGATGCCTGACATTGGAGTTGATTTTGTGGGGAA
This sequence comes from Sinocyclocheilus anshuiensis, assembly GCF_001515605.1. Lineage (NCBI taxonomy): Eukaryota > Metazoa > Chordata > Actinopteri > Cypriniformes > Cyprinidae > Sinocyclocheilus > Sinocyclocheilus anshuiensis. Next base: position 2,271,846 of record NW_015552647.1, read on the forward strand.
CCATGCGGAGACTGGAACTGTTCAGGTTGCAATCTGAAACAGTATTATCCATGTTCTCACACTATCACAGACATGGATGTCATGTCACTGTACTGCTGAGGGCTGCATATCTTTTGTTGGAATATTCTAAACTGTAATTTCAATGAGAAGGGGAATGTGTGTGAGAATAAATGTCTGTAAAACTTTTTCAACCATGTCCAAGAAGAATGTCCAGTAGAGTCCACTAGTTCATACTGTACCTGGATCATTGGGGATGACATTTAAAGTCTCAAAGAACAACATGCTAGAAAGTATGCTTGTCAGAAAATGTTTATTTGCATATTGTGAAGTCATATACACTAATACTTTCCAAATTATTATTTTTTTAGTAGTAGGCTACACATCCCTTGGTATAATAGTAAATTATGTGTGTTCTCAGTTGCAACCATAGCTATGTTAATTTATATGCATGCACCGTCCTAGCTTAAAATGCATGCAGGAAATTAATTGTGGCAGAAGCAGAGCAAAAACTAGCACGTCCAGTGGAGTACAGATCAATCTGAAATACACAGAAAAAAGGAGAAAGAATAAAATGAATGACCAACTATTTTATACAAAAATTATATTTAAGAGCTTTTTGTTATTGTGGTAAACCTTCGTTTTTTGGAAAAGTGGAATAGAAAAATGTGTTGGTAAAAGTAATTTGATTTTGATTTACATATGTAATGCACTGGCCAGGGCTTTTCATCTACTTTTTCAGAAAGCCAAATTATCCAAATGACAGTTTTTTTTTTGGAGTAATTGTCAGATCTTAGCTCTTTCATTTTCATGACTGAAACATACTTTATGCAGGTCTCATTCTAGGTACTCAGGCTTAATTTTGTGTGTTATTGAATTTCAAAATAAGTCATGTTGCAATTGATAATGCAATGCAAGTACACACAGTATGAGCTTTGTCAAAAGGCCCTAGTTTTTTTTTTTTTTAATTGCTGACTGCTGAGGGCTTCTGAATTCACCATAGAGATTTGCACAGTAAGTGCTCTAATGTATCAAGCGGTGCAGCTAATTTGTCTAAATCAATCTGTGACCGCATAAAAATGATTGACGGTCCATATTTGCCCTGCAGGTCACTTTTTGACGAGCTCTGGCATAGCTGTTGCCCATTTGCATTACGTAACCATGTTGAAAATTATTAGCAACGTGACCATCATGTAAATCAGGTGACTGTGGTAAACACTTCTCAAGCATCGAAATGAACACTGCAGCTGTCATACCTTTTACTTTTAATGTAGAAGAACATTCTGCCTTGCCAAATGGGTTGACTGACACCACTTTGTACTCGCCACTATCTTCAGGTCGAACTCTGAGGATGTACATAGAGCAGACACCAGATGTGTTTGTGATGTAGTAGTTGTTGTCGGAGTTGATGCAAATCCCGTTATGGTACCATGCAATGTATGGGCTGGGACAGCCGCGGACAGCGCAGGTCATGTAGCACTGGTATCCTTTTGGTGGAGTGTGGCGTTTCAGTGGAACCAGGATGGATGGTGGCCTTTCCAAAGTGACCACGGCTGACACAGTTGAGGGCATTGGAACTAGTTGGTGGGAAGGAAATAAAAAAAAAGACCTAAGTACTTAGCATTGCACTAGCATTTTAGTTAAGCTAAACTGGTAGTGGGCCTGCTACCCACCTTTATTGTTGTTTATGCCCCATGTTGGTGATTCTGAAGGATCAGAGAGTCCCATATCATTTCTTGCATAGACTCTGAAGTGATATTCTTGACCTGGTTGAATGTTGGTAGTGTAGGTAGTACAGAGAAGGTGGTCGGCTATTCTGCGCCAAATGCGTGTGTTGGAGTTATATTCTGCCACCATGTAGTGCAGTCGGTCGTCTTTGTTGTGGTCTGGAGAAGGACTCCATGTGATAATGACTTTGCCATAAACCACCTGTTCTAGCGCCACTGGGCCTGGGGGCTTGGGTTCATCTGTAGCCACATAAAGTAGGATTATTTTATAGGAATAGAATATCTATGCAATAGTTTCTTTCACTTATGAGTAACTCTCTGTTTCTTTGACATGTTCTTTTCTGGTTTGTTGTCTCTGAAGGTGTGGTCTCACCTAGGCTTAAAGCATGAAACATGACTTTGAACAATTAATATTTGCAGTGAATATTTGCAACAGATTGTATGCAGCACAGCACTAAACTTGTTTACATTATGTGATCACAGCTATATCATTTACATCAAATATAGCTTACCTGTTACTCTGACCTCTATGTCAAAGCTGGCTTGCCCACTTGAGTTTTTAGCCACAATGGTGTAGACTCCTGAATCTGAGTACTTTGAGGAGGGTATGACAAGCGTGCAAGTGCCATCAGCATGAATGATCTTGTTCCAGGGAGATACAGGTTCCCCATTCTTAAGCCAGGTAATGTCTGGCGGTGGAGAGGCCTGTGTGCCGAATATCAATTTATTTCTCTTTGAAGAAGGTAAATAAGTGTGGATATGTAGATGTGGATCTTTACCTCATAATTAATTTTGATTCTGATAGAATTTCCTGATCTCACAACCATAAAGTCTTCAGGATCTTTGAAATGGGGCTTCACTGAAAATGATTGTTCGAAATCAGTAAAGATGTTTGAACTTAATTTGATTTCTTAATCATGTGACTGTGACTTACTGTTGGGGTTTTTAGCGCAGACCATCATAGAAGGAGCACTGGGTTCTCCAGGCCCAGACATATTAATGGCTGTTACTCTGAACTCATACTCTGACCCCACTGACACATCCTTCACTGCATACTTCAGATCTGTAAGAGGTAGAGACCACTTATATGTATTTTGAGGTTAGGTGCTTGCTAATGGTTATTTATTGATTTGTCATAGCAGTTGTTTTTCAGACTCAACATTTAGTAGAGCTGGAAGTCAGTGCCTTTCATTCAGTGTGGAGCTTTGATATAAAAAAAATACCTTGGATAGGGTCCTTAACTGGGTTCAGAGTCACCCACTGGTTTGTATCTTTTTTGCGTTTCTCTAGCTGGTAGCCCAAGATTTTATTCCCTCCATCTTTCTCTGGTGGGGTCCATGTTAGGTTTATACAGTTTTTGAATGCACTGACCACCTTCGGCGTGCCTGGTGGACCAGGGAACACTGCCAACACATAGGTGATATAAATATTAGATGACTTCAGTACTTCTCATATGACAAATTTAGCAGTAAAGACTTAAGAAGTTTACTTAAAGAGCCAGCCATGATTTTTTCAGTCTCCATCGCTTCACTGATGCCCTCAAGATTCTCAGCGTAGATGCGATAGATGTACCTCTTGCCAAGAGACACGTTTCTGTCTCTGAAGGTTAGATGGTTAGCTGAAATATCGCCAACCCTTTTCCAGGTATTCTGCCCAACCTGTTGACGCTCAATTATGTAGTTGGTTACTTCTGAGCCACCGTCATCCTTCGGAGGATTCCATTTCAGTTCAAGGACCGAGGATGTGCTTTCATTCACTTCTAGTGGGCCTTGTGGTGGACCTGGCTTGTCTGTCAGGGGGAGCAGATGTGTGTTACTTAAAATATAGTAGTCTGTTTGTTTTGGTAACAGTTTAATTGCAGATATTGTACTCACCTAATACTATAAGGCTTGACAAAGCTTCAATAGAACCAAAAGGATTTTTTAGCTGGATTTTGATTTGACCAGTATCCGATCGCAGGCAGTCTTTTATTTGAAGACGACTGTGGTTTGATTCCTTCACCACTTTCACTGAACCACCATCAAGAAGCTCCAAGCCATTTTTAAACCATTTAATCTCCAGTGAAGCTTGTGGAGGAAATGACATCTTAAAAGATGCACTCTGGCCTGCTTTCACTATCACAGGGTTGGAGAACTTTTGCAAAGCATCAGGATCGAATTCTGGAAGATCTGGGAAAAATAGAAGCCATATACAGCAGAAAAGATTATTGTAATTGCCAAACTGACAGTAATTTCCTCATGCTAGCCAAATGTAAAAATGAAAATTTAATATGATTACCTCCAACTCTCACCATGGCCTCTGTCTTGCAGCCATTTACCTCAAAATGATATAGACCTCCATCAGAATCCTTGCAATTCTGGATAATGAGCTTATGTGTACAACCATCCTTAGAGATTACCACTCCATCTTTGGAAGTCAGCTGATGAAAAAAGATTTATATCAATATCAAACTCTGTATTTGTCAGTGAAAAGTGACCAGTCAGTGACATATTGCTACGATACACAAACATACCTTATTTCCATCTTTATACCACACACCATCCATTTTGTCAGTATTTAGTTTACACACCAGCTCTGCAGGTTTGCCACGGAGAGCATTTTTGTCTGTTAAACCGCTTGCAAAGTGCACTTTATCATCTGGAACGAATACATGTGAATGAATTATAATAACTTGTCTAAGACTAAGTGGTAAGTTTTTCATGGAAATTAAGTAATAAGCAATGTAAAATGTTGACAGAGTTTTTGTACAATTTTGTCATTAACATACCCGTACCATCGCCACCAGATCCAGCCACAGCTGACTGGCCTCCCAGTCCATCTGCTCCTAAACCCATCCCAGAATCCTTTGCACTCTTCCCACTTCCATCTTTACCATCTCCTCCTTGTCTGTATTTCCCTCTCGCATCTCCTCCAAGTCTATTCCCTCCACTTCCGTCAAGTCCTCCAAGGCCACCTTGTCCATACTTCCCTGTTGCATCTCCTCCACATCCTTCTCTTCCATCTCCGCCAAGTCCTCCATGGCCATCCACTCCATCACCACGACCATCCGCTGCACCACCATGGCCATCAGCTCCATCACCTCTCCCATCTGTACCCTTGCCTCTCCTGGCTGCTTCGTCTTTTTCTCTTTGCAGTCTGGCCTGTTCATCTGCCAGAAGTCTTGCAAAAACATCTGCTCCGTCACTTTCACCACCTCGACCTTTTCCCTTGATGTTAGGGTCCTCTGATGTGGCATAGAGCATAACAAACAATAATAGATTATTGGCCTGTTTGATATACATGGCAGTGTAAAATTATGCTGAAATATGATGTTTCTTTGTTCTTCTTGAAGATTTACCATCAACAGCAAGGGTGGCCCTGGATGATTTAATCCCAGCAATAGCAGTGTACACGCCCTTGTCCTCTTTTTTGCAATTCTTTACTACCAATCTGTGGGTGAGCTTGTCTTCAGAGACTGTGATATTGTACTTGTCTCCATGCTCAACAGAGATGTCATTGGCACACCAAGTGATTTGAGGTACAGGGCCAGAAAAAATGCCCTCAAACATGGCATCCTGCCCCTCAACCACTTTAGCATCTTTTAGCATACCATCAAATTCCACATCAGGAACTGTAGGGAAATGATTAATAAAATGGATGTAGAGATGTACTTTAAAGTATTTTATTTGAAATGCTAAAAATGAAATTATTTCTTACTTGCTAAGGTCGTTGAAATAATGTTGACATCTTCAACATCCACTTGGTATAGTCCGCCATCATTTAAGCCAAGATTGTTTATGCTAAACATGTATTTGTCACCAGTCTTCTTCATATTGTGTTTGGAGGAATCATCAGTGCCATCGCCATAATCAAGCATTTCACCATTCTGGAAAGAGTGTTTTAAATATGCTTTTTTTTTGTCCTAGATGACATTGTTTTTTTTTACTGTGTAAAAGCCATTTGAACTTACTTTGTAGAGATTAATTTTACTGTTTGCGTCCTTAAGCTTCATATCAAACTCAAACTCAGCTCTGCCACTTGTCTTCACTTCAATCTGCTTCATGTTGCCAACATTTTCAACCACCTATAAGACATAAAAAAATGGGAGTTAAGAAGTAAATTTAAGACTTTACTAAATATCCTTTTAAAAAACACTAGAAATTATTAGAGAAATTGTCTGTTGCAATTGCAGAAGGCTGTCTCAAGGCAGAGTCTCAACTCAAAATGATTGGAAATTGACTTCCAAATCTAGTGAGACTAGAGACTAAATCTTCCAAATCTAGTGAGCATCAGATGATTAAATTGCTGACAAATACCTTTGCTTGTTCATCCTCTTTCTCCTTTTTCTTCAGGTTGAGCTGTTTTAGCATCCACCGATAGTCAGTGACTCCAAATTCATGGCAGATGTGCTCATAATCAGATTTTTTGGCACTTAGCATCACTTCCCAGAATTTTGGATCAATCTCTCCCTCTTTCTTGGGTTTTTCTTTTCTCTTCTTGGCAATTCTAGACAGAAGGTTTTTCATTTTGATGAAAGAAAAAAGTAACTTTGATTTATAAGAGACATTTCTTAAACACTTGATTCCCTGACAATTGAGAAGTTAAACAATTACGTGGTTTTTCTAAGCATTTTCCTGAAGTCCTCAGGATCGTTGGTTTGGTCATCTTATCAAACAAAACAGAAAACATCATACATTATCAGTACGGCATGCAAATAAAATGCCCCTCTTTACACTTATTTTATATTTCAGGATTAACATATCCACCTTTTTTTGATGCATCTTTTGACTTTTTCTTGAATCCAACTAAAAGACAGAGAAAGGAACTACCATAAGAAAATTGCATAAATGTGAGCATGCATTCAGATTATACAACAGATCTAATTGCCTAGTTCTGCTCATTGAATGCACAGATTTGATTATGGTAATATTCTTGAATATTGTGCTTTTTCAAATAAAAATATATTGCCTACCTGCAAATACACTCAATGCAGCTGTGCACATGGCTTTTCCAAATAGATTTGTTGCGAAACATTTGTACGTATCTGCTTGATCTACTTGCACATTTACTATCTGTTTGAATGCAACAAATTAAACAATAATTTGACTGTAGGTGGTTCCATCATCATAATATGCTGTACTGTATGATAATGTTGTAATTTCAGATCCAAATGTTTGGCATTGGTATGTTACCTCTAGAACATGTTCTCTAGTCCTTTCATCATATCTTGGCTTATATTCTTCTGGATCAGAAGTGTCACCCTTGTTGCGAGCCCATGTTACAGTTGGTACTGGATCTCCGTTCACCACCGCTTTGAAAATGGCCACTCTCCCTGCAGTTACAGAAAGGCAATCCATTCATCATCTCTGAGGTTTATGCTTATGAAGGATCTACTACCCCGAAGGTACTACTTTTTCATTATAGCTAAATGACTGCTGAACTAACACATAAATGTTTAATAAAATCCACAGAATAGTCTATTAGACAATATATCAATAATTAGTGTGAATTTATTAACAACTGAAAAGAACAAGTCTTTTAAATACTGCCAAAAATATATTTGGACTTTTCTTAACAATATCAAAACATTATTATTATTATTATTATACCTTCTTGAACTGTCAAGGCAATTGGTTTTCTGGTGAAATCAGGTGTAGTTTTTCCATGTGGCAGTTCCTTGACGTACTGGGTGATCATAACACCAGGCACTCTAGATCTCTTCTTGATCTCCACTTTAAAGATACATGCTTTAATCATTAAATTGCATAAATCATTACATTATGTGCTTTATTAAACACTGAATGTTTTGTTTTTGTAAATAAGAAACACGCATATGCCATATATGTTATTCAAAATAGAGCTGACATGCAATCTTCATTGCCTTCACTTGATATTTATTCATATAACCACATGAGGGTAATGTTTCCTTGGAAATTTGGAACAAAAAATAAAATAAAATAGGGAAGTATCAAAATAAAGCATAAGCTACCACTTTGAACCTACCATAAATGTTTTAGGCTTGGTGGTGCATTTATTATGTGTGTGTGTGTGTGTGTGTGTGTCTCAACTAAAATTCAGAGTGTTCTCTTGATGATTGGCTTTTAAAATTGCAGGTTGATAACTCAGCAGCTGTTGAGATTTTGTAGTACTAGAAGCCTTCAAACACAATATGCCTAGGCCTTATTTTTTATTTGGGACATACATTTGTATTTTTATTTAAGTAATTAAATCATGTAAACCATTGCAAATATAATGTTTTGATTCAAATATATCTTACCCTGACCAACAGGAATCTCTTCTGCTGGTAGTGGCATCTTCAGAATGCGTTTTAATCTTGTTCCTATAGTCAATAAATTAGGCTGTATATGGAAAAAAGTTATATATATATATATATATTCTGTTATATATAATCATCACAACCATGCTGCTGTAAGTTTGTCTTTTATTTTGTAAAACAACAAGGTTTAAAAATACACTCAATGTGATACAAAGTCTCTATATAACTTGCATATGATCCCATCCACTTGTGGGAAAGTGCACACAGTACACACACTAACTATAAGTAAGTGATTTGAGAGTAAAGCCAATTATGAGAGTCATATCATTATGAGATTAAAATTGTAATATTATGAGAATAAAGTTGTTAGGAAAGTAACATCAAAGTGATGTGGTCGAGAACAGCAAAGTGGAGCATGAATGTTTGTTTCTTCTGAATAAATTAAATTCTTTGCAACTACTGAAGTGTTCAGATAGTAATAATTACTGTGCTGATGCACCACAAGACTTCTTTGTTTGGTAAATCCTGTAATTCAATTGCATCCTTTTTGCATAGATTTTTTTTTTTTTGCTGTTGCTGCAGTGGCCTATTCATTTTGTGATCACAACGCATCTTGTAATATTGTGATTGATTTTCTCTCTCTAAATATTTCTAGTTTATTCATACAACATTGTGCCTTAAATCTCCTAAATATATGATTTTATTGTCACAACTTTGTTCTCAAAATCGTGCTTTATTTTTATTTTTGAGGTACTAAAAAAAATCTGTCTGTAATATAGGTCTTGTTATTGTCTATTATTCATAAAACTGTTGATTTGAGCTTCCATAATTTCCATCATTTAGTAATAAAACCTACTGCATTTCTCAAATAATCATGATGTTCGTTTTAATGATAGATTAAGTAATGAAACTGCCAAGTCCTAAACCCCACCTTTTTTATTTAAAGGTGTTCCTCTTTCTTTCCCCTAATGGCCCTAAAGAAGATATATCAGGCTGTGACCTTCAAAAAGTTAACCTATAAAGATATATTAAGAATTTGATTTGATACATATCACATGCTGCGTAATACTAGACTGGCGGTAAAAAAACTTATTGGCATTCCCAGATTCACAGGATCCTCAGCAATGCTTTTACAAGGCCAAAGGGGAAAGAAAGCCATTTTTTTTTTTAGTGGCTGAAGCAATGGCTCTCCACTATAAGGCTGGGATGATGATGTTCTGAGGTCCTAACCTTAACCTTTCGTTCATATTGCTCATCTTTCCTGAACATTTGTCAATCGATCTGGCATCAAGCTGTATAGTCTATCCAAAAGCCTACTCTTTTCACTTTATTTGTCTGTCTGTCTCATTTTGTACATCTCCTGTGTACAAAACAAAGTAGAAAAACAAAGCCAAATGAAATGCATCAAAACAAGAAAAATGCACTCAAGAAGCCAATTTGTTTAAGATTGTGAGTCTAGATTTTTTCCTTTAATTATGTTTGTTTTACTTGGACCATTGGCAAATTGCAAAATGACAGCCTCAGTTGCCATTTTCTTTCTATTTATGTAAATGAAAGTGAATGGTGACCAAGGCCGTTGGTCACTATTGCTCTGCCTAACATTATCTCTGTCTTTTATGGAAGAAAGTAAGTCATAGAGGTTTGGAATGGCATGAGGGTGAGCAAATGAATTCTTGATTTCAGGATTGTTATTTTTGGTTGAACTATGCAGTATTGTTAGACATGTTTAAAACAAGAAAAACATTATTAAGATGCATTTTCTGAAAACAAGTTGTATTATCTTTGCTTCTTAAGTAAATGTGTTTTGCTTCACCAGATCTCACAAGATTTATAAGAGGTTTGGATGTTTTGTTGGAAAATAAGACGAAAGTAGCTATTGATTTATTACAAATATTTTGAACGAAGTTTGAATTGAATAACACATCCTCTGGTAAACATAACAAACAAAGTTAAGTCAAGAGATAGCATGGATGGGAATGATTCTCATAGCAGAGATTAATAATGTATGCCAGTAGATGACCACTTACATATTCGTCTGTCCTAACTCTTAAGAGGAAAAACCACTGCTAGTGTGGTGTAGCATATCACTCTCAGTGGTTTTACATGTGCAGCTGTCTTCTCATTGTGATAATAAAATCATGTGCTCAAGACCATTATTTATGGCCAAATTTGTTTCCATTATTTATTCTTAGTTCAAGGACTAATGAAATTCATAACTATGGGTGAGCTGTGAATAGGAATGGTAAATTGTTCCTGATGGTTCCTTGTGCCGCATGTCAAAGAAAATAAAAACTCACCTTTAAAATCTCGCTGCTCCTTCAGCTTCTGCTTGTTCAGTTAAGAACATTGGTGGACCGAATGGAAACCTTCCATGCAGTTGAATCAATCAGCTGACACTTTAAAGCTTTTATTTGAAAAGCTGGGCTGGGGTGGATGTCCAGCCCATGAATCAGATATTCATATTCATGTATCATTTTCTGATCCTGACAGAATGTAAAGTGAATTTTTATTATTTTGTGTGATGTCAGGCATTGCAAAAAAGTTGTTTATCATGTTATTTTGATGTTCATCTTTGAAATTGAAGCTGATCTCAAAGTCTGGCTGAAGAAAGTGTCTAAAAACAAGACATTGTTTATTACTGTCATTGTTTAACCAAACTGATTATGAACTCCATCCCAGTAGTTCACTTATTTGCAGAAATGTTATGATTACAATCAAAAAACCGAGTGAGTTTAGCATTAAAGTCATACATGTGTCCTAAATGTAGACACTTGCCCTATACAGGCCTTGCCATTTACAGTAGGATGACGATCTCTTGTAACATGACCGAACATATTGCATTTTTATTGGATATTTAAAGTGTATCTTAAATGGTTCTTAAAATTAAAGCATTAGTTGCTTGTAAGAGTTATTTGAGCGCAATTATTACAGGTGATTTTTGACCATTGAATTTTGATTGTCTAAATATAAAGCTTTTACAGATATAATATTCAGGGGCTCATATTGTTATTAATGTGGGCCTTGTAAAAATATATATATATTCATTTGGCAGCATATTTCCCTCACAGCCCTGAGGGAAGGTTTCATTTTACGTTGACAGGGGTTTACCAAGCTTGACGTGCCCAGACAGCTTGTCTCAAAGTCTGGGGCCAGGCAAATTGCAAGGACCTGTGCTTGAGTTAGCCTGGAGACATCTCTGGACTTCAGGAAATTGAGTAAACACAAACGTCATCCTACGACCTGAAACACCTCCTGAAGCCACAAGGTAAGCAGCAAAATGAGTGCGTTTATTCTTCAGTAAAGTCGTCGATAACTTGCATCACTTTTGTACAAAATCTGTTGTATTTGGCCCAGGGCAGGTGATCTTTGCATTGGTGTAGTAACATACTTGAACCTTTTATGATATCCAAAATGCCTTGTGTTGCATATCTAAAATCTTTTGTTGAATAAGGGGAAAATGTAGTGTAACAACCTCTGCTAAGTTTATCTTATTTTGATGTTTTTATTTTTTTTTTGAAAATGACCATCCAGAGAAGTGAGCAGAAAACTGTTTATTTTATTTTTTTCAATAAACACAGTTCACATGCATGTCTTATAGCTATAACAGCACTAATATGCAGTTAATAATTCTGATTTTATCTAATAAAATATCACGAACAGTGATACACCAATATATCTCTTGGCATTTGCAGTGCATATTATTCCTAAACAGCTCTACATAAAATAATTCACTATAGGTTAGGTTTGCAGTACACAAGCTAGCTGGTTGTCAGCATGCTGAATTTCAATATGTAAAAATATCGAAAAGAGAATAAAGTTGGAATATGTCATTTTTTATGGTATTTCATGGTAGCAGTAACATATTCAAATGTGGAAATAATCATTACATACCTCTCACTTTTAGTTTGGTGGAACATTCTGCTTTGCCAAATGAGTTGACTGCCACCACTTTGTACTCGCCACTGTGTTCTGGCCCAACTCGGATGATGTACATAGAGCAGACTCCATATGCATTTGTGATGTAGTAGCTGTTGTTGGAGTTGATGCAGACGTTGTTGAGGTACCACGCAACATGTGGAGTGGGGAAGCCACGGACAGCACAGGTCATGTACAGCTGAAAGCCCCGTGGTGGACTGTGGAATTTCAGTGGAACCAAGATGGAAGGTGGCCTCTCAAGAGTTATCATAACTGGTGACCTTGTGACTAGTGGCACTAGAAATGAGAAAAAGGAATAGTTCAACCTAAAATGTAATTTCTGTCATTGTTTTCTAATTCTCATGTCGTCCCAAACCTATAAGAGTATTAAAAACGGAGAATTGTACTGCTTGCTCTTAATGTACTGCTATGATCAGATCACTGAATCAGTGTGTTGAACGTTAGTCCAGATCAATCGGACTCATGAATGAATCATTCAGAGTAGTTTTGAAAATCGGTTCACCCAAGTCATTGTAAAGATCTAATTCAAAATAATGATTTGTTAATGAATCAGACATCGCTATTTCTTTCATGAACTATTATGCATCAACAAAAATGTGTGAAACTCATGATTTTGTTATGTTGGTCTGTTTTTCACACTAAGTTATTGTATGGCGTCAGAAGACCTGTAATATCACACATTGTCTTGAACTACTTGTGTGGTGATTTTATAGCCTTCATTAATCTTGAAAGCCTCACAGTACACATTCACAACTGCATAAAATGAGCAACCATTAAAAAATCTTGACAATTTCTTCTTGTGTTTTTCGCGGAAGAAAAAGTCATTCAGGTTTGGAATTACGTGATGAAATAATGACAATTTTAATTTTATGGATGCACTGTTCCTTTCATGCAACAAATTATTATGATATACTGTACAAGGAAATTGAGTAATATAACAATTAAATGAGTGAGCACTTGTTTTTACTCTCCAGCAACCTACCTCTCAGCTCGTTGACACCCCATGTTGGTGATTTAGAGGGATCAGAAAGTCCCATATCATTTTTTGCATAGACTCTGAAGTGGTATTCACGACCAGGGTGGACAGAGGTAGTGTAAGTGTTGCAAAACAGACGGTCGGCAATTGTGCGCCAAACACGTGTGTTGGAATCACGTTCTGCCACCATGTAGTGCAGTCGATCATCCTTCTCCTGGTCTGGAGATGGAGCCATGTGATAATGACTTTACCATAAACAACCTGTTCTAGCACCACTGGGCCTGGAGGCTTTGGTTGATCTGTAGCCAGAAGAAAAATAAAGAAAGTTTTGAAGCTGTAGGGGTTGGCGCATGTGGCAATGAAAGTAATAAATTGGCACGTGAAGGATTCAATTAAAATTGTGTACCCCAAAGGACCTTACAGCCAGTAGTGGTGCATATTGGGCACATGTTTTATCTAGCCATTTAAACAGCCTTACAAAAAGTAGACTAATTAAAAATATTTGGTTATATATGAATTTATAGGGGCACTGAGAGTTGCTTGTTGACACAAGGGCACTGTACCCGCTTAGAGCTGCTCCTGCATGCAGCAAGCCCTAATTATTAGTGTGATAAACTGGACAGTGTAGTCACATTCACAGTGGTGATGCACTTTGATCTGCTTTTTGCTCTCTGCATAATTTATAGAGGCTACTTAAGGCAAGGTTTTGAAATATTGCACATACAGGATATGCAAAGAGGTTGTTGATATGGCAGTGATTTCAGATGCTGTAAGTGATCTTACATTCTCAAACTACTTATATATTTGTATTAGTGGTGAGGCTACATAAGGGCCAGGGTGGCACCAGCTCACTCAGATTGACGGCTGGTTCACCCAAACGAATGACAAAATTGGGTCCCACTTTATATTAAGTGGCCTTAACTACTATGTACTTACATCAAAAAATAAGTACAAAGTACTTATTGTGTTCATACTGTATTGCAAAACAATTTCGCTGTTATTGAGGTGGGAAACGGGTAAGATTAGGAACAGGTTTGGTGGTATGGGTAGGTTTAAGGGTGGGTTAAGGTGTAAGGGATGGGTCAACAGTGTAATTATAAATGTAATTACAGAAAATAATTACAGATGTAATTACATGCAGATATTTTTCAAATATAAGTACAATGTAAAAACATGTATGTACACAATAAGTGCATTGTACCAAATTATTAATTTAAATGTAAGTACATAGTAGTTAAGGCCACTTAATATAAAGTGGGACCCAAAATTGTTTTTTGTAGGAAAGAAGAAAAATCCTGCATACATGACAATAATACATTAACATAAGAACTACTTGGTAACTAGCAATCAATCCAGTCCAAGCGCACTCCCACTGTAAAATGTCACTGATTGCACTACCCACCATACCTGAGATCCAGTTTCTATTTGTTGAACTTCCCAATGTTTTCAAATGATGTTGGAAAATACTGCATCATGATCACCGAGACAGTCAGATCCTGGATGTCCTATATCTTTAGCAAAGCAGCATGTCAAGCCACTCTATGAGGATTACCCTAAAATCTACATGTAGTGTTATTTTGTGTTTGGGCTTGTTTGAATAGAGAACACCTGCTCTAAATAATTGCAAGTGGTTTGCTAACGTTTGGTGAAGCTACAAACCAAAACACGACCCAAAATCCAATTGTGTATATTGTTTTAATGTACTTTTTGTACTTCCGGTATTGTTTGGTCTCTAACTGAAACAATTATATTTGTTGTAATCTGCAGGTTGGGACCTTTTTTTTTTTTTAACAATATAGGGGACATGATCTTTTATGTATAATGCTCAACAGATAGCATTTTCAAGTTTTTTTAAATTTTTTATTTAGGCATATATTTTGTACCTTTTTCTCTTTCAGCCAAAAACTGATAATGTCATTGTAGTTGTTGAAATTTGCATCCCCATTTATGCCCTATGTATTGTAAAATTATGCACTTTAGTTTGAGAGTAGTTGTACTACCATATTTCATCAAGGTCCACTCACTTCAAAATGTTTGGCCTCTCCACTGATTTGTATATATCTGAATATCTTGCAGCAATGTTCAGATATATTGTAAAATGCATCCTTTCTTTCTTTCTTTCTTTCAGATAATTGACTTACGTGCCACTCTGACCTCTATGTCAAAGCTGGACTGTCCACTAGAGTTCTTTGCCATGATGGTGTAAACACTTGAGTCTGAATAGTGTGACGAGGGGATGACGAGTGTGGACGAGCCCTCAACATTGATGATGTTGACCCAGGGGGACACAGGTTCATCCTTTTTCAGCCATGTGATGTCAGGTTGTGGTGAGCCCTTGACATGAACAGTTTGAAAGGAAATGATAGAATAAAAATCATGACTGATTAAAAATATTGAGCTGAATTGACCCTTTGCTTCAGTAAGCCCGCCCCACCCCTTAGTTATCGTTGCTTGCTTAAGGCTGGAATGTACTATATGATTTTTGCCCAGATTTTTGCTCTGATTTACAGTTTGAACAAGTCAATGCTAGTTCCTGAAAATGAGCCAGTTTTATCTGCTGTTAAATTATGTGGTAGCATGACTAAATACAGCAGAAACGGCGAGCACTTACCAAGTTATTAACATTAATTTACATTGGGGCAAATGTACATGTTCTTACTAATGTTAGACATGTTCATTTGGGAATGAGGCCTGACACACAGTTTAATCCACAGCATGCACAATAAATCAAAGTACCTCATAATCGACTTTGATTCTGATAGAATTTCCTGCTCTTACAACCATGAAGCCTACAGGATCTTTGAAGCGGGGCCTGACTGAAAATGAATGGATGGAAAGTAGAAAGAAATACAAAATGTTCAATTCAGTTCAAAGTTGTACATTTATATTCTCTTTTAAAGCCCCGTTCACACCAAGAACGATAACTATAAAGATAACTATAAAGGTAACGATATTAGCGTCCACACCAGCGAACGATATCGTCTATTTATTCTAAGCGCACGTGCGTCTGCCACTTTAAATTATCGAGCTCGTTATAGCAGGATGGATTCTGATTGGCTGTCAATGTTTGTATCGTTCATCAGCTGGAGAAAAACGTTCTGGAAGTGATTCCTACGATATCGTTTCTCTGTGCCTCTATCGTTATAGTTGTGGTGTGGACTCTGCTATTCTTTAATATTGAGAACGATTTTTAGAACTATATCTTTATCGTTATTGTGCTTGGTGTGAACGGGCCTAACGAAACTATTATGAACAGAACTTACTGTTGGGGTTTTTAGCGCAGACCATCGCAGAGGGAGAGCTGGGTTCTCCAGGCCCAGACATATTAATGGCTGACAATCTGAACTCATACTCTGACCCCTCTGACACATCCTTCACGGCATACTTCAGAGCTGTGTGAAGCAGATTATTTTAATTGTCATAGTAGCACGTCAAGTAAAGCCAGTGACTTGATAACAAACATGACTGGAGATTAATAATTAGTCCACTGTTATCTGCTGGTGGAGCCATGACATATTGGGCTGTTGTGCTCATTAAGAAACGGGTTTGAATCTTGCCTTTATCATGTTAAGATTATTTTTAGAGGAAATTGTCAGCTTTAATAAAAATGGTACGAGTACGTATCAAAGGAAATCAAAGAAGGTAATTTAATTATAGGTGAAATTGTGTTAATTCCATTAGGAGACGGGATGATTTGATAGCAGTGTATTCCTGGAATAAATGAAGAGTCTGTGTACTTCATTTGTGAGGTAAGATCATCAGAACAGAAAACAATTGTGCTTGAATTAAAGGAAATGTTTCTAGTTAATGAGACATTGTTGGTTTATGAGAGACAGCGGTTTGGTTTCTGGGGTGATCAAGCAGCTGGGAAAATATGATGGAAATGGAGAGGCGGTAAGCTCTTGAAAATTACTGGAAGTTTCTGTGAGAATTCATAAGAGGTGCCTCAGGTACAATGCTAGACCATTTAAAGCCTTACCAGGGGCTATTATAGGATTTCAGTGTTAGGGGGTCTGAACCTCTTACCTGGTCATGAGTTGTTTTGGTTCAGAGAAATATGTCTTGCTTTGAGAGTTGCAGGTTTGAGTCTTGCTCCATTGACTTTGTTTTTTTAAATGCACCCAATAAATTAAAAGAATATATCTATAACCGTAACACATTTGGTCGATATCACTCGGGGGGCAAGAGTTTGGATGAGAGATAGAGCGTACGTCTGAGAGCCTTGAGCAGGGGTGTCTGTGCCTATTTCTCACTGACTAGAGGGAATGATAATACTTAATGTAACTTAATGTAATTTTTTTTTTTAAATGTCTGGTATGGAGGATTCAGAGTGAAATAACCTCAGATAGCTTACTGTAGCCACTGTTTTCAGAAAATGTGAAGAGAAATGGCATAATTACAGTTTTTATGGAATATTTCATGTTAACAGTTAAAGTAATGATGACAAGATGCAGCTTGATGCGCTCAACTTTCTTTCGGCTAAAACTGTTACAAAATACTACATATTTATGACCCAGAAGAATATGTAAAGCATTAGAATATTCCAACCTCAGGATTCAGAACACAGTAAAAGTTTCTGTCAAGTGAAAGTTTTCTGCATCTCGGAAAACATCTAAATGAACTAGTTTTATTTAAATCATAAATATTGTTTTATATATTGTTTATAATATATGGCAGGATCAGCCTGACCACATTAGATTTCACCAACGGACTTAAAGTAACAACGCAGTTTGACATTTTACAGTGTAGATGTACATGTTTATTTTGTATTTTTATTTATTTTTTTTTTATTTTACAAATGCTACAGAACTTATGTGAAGATCAAAGACTTTTTAGTCAAAAGTAATATGTTATGGTCATATAAGATATTTTAGACGCTCTCATCCATGGCATTTACTTCTCCTTATAACTACCCTTGTAGTAATGAATAATCTGAAGTTTTATCTGAATTAGTCGTCATTTAATCATAAAACTATTGTTTCCTAATTACATAGATTAAAAGTACAGAAAAATAATTTCCATGTACATTGTTCCTTGCATATGTCTTCAAATGAATGTCCTCTCTCTGGGATTCAAACCCTATAATTCTTGTTTAATTGTAACCTAAAGATACACCGTAATTACAATCAAGGTTTTCCAGTTCACTTGCTCTACATTCATTGGGTTTATTAGCTGGAAAGTTCATGTCATTGATGTCACTTTAGCTATGTCCACTCTTGATTTTTACTTGAACAGCTATATAAAGCTGAATGGTAGGGTTTGAGAAGTGTTGAGTAGCTTATTAAAGCATGTAACTCTTGTCTAACTCTAGATGTACCAGAAACCCTTTGGTTTTGAAAGTGAAGAAAAAAACAACAACAACCCAGACTCACTGGAAAAATTTACCTGAGGGGACATTTATGTAAAATTATATTACCTTGCTTCTTGCATGTTTTGCGACACCTTCAAAGTGAAATGTCCAGCAAGTGAGTTACCGAGCAAGTTTACTATGTCAGAAAATCCATACATATGAATCTGGTTATGTGCGTCAAAATGTAGCAGTTTACAAATCATGCACTAAAGTGTTTTGAGATCATAACATAGTATTGTGCAATGAACTGTCATTTAAAATCGGCCCCTGTGTGATCCTTCATGTGAAAAGTATTAGTTGCTTATTCAATCTGGAAACGGCAGTGAATTGTATTCAATGTACATTTTTGGAGGTTTACAGACATGTAGGCGTTTTTTTGGAAATGTTGCGAAAACGGGTACCTGAAATAGGTTCCTTAGATGGGTTCAGAGTCACCCACTGGTTTGTATCTTTCTTGCGTTTCTCTAGCTGGTAGCCCAGTATTTTGGTTCCTCCATCTTTCTCTGGTGGAGTCCATGTTAGGTTGATGCAGTTTTTGAAAGTGCTGACCACCTTAGGAGGGGCGGGTTGACCAGGGTAAACTGCAACATAGAAAGTTTTGATGCCGTACTTAAGTGGAAAAATGTTTTCCAGTCAGAGCATTTGGTTAAGATTTTCTTTCTTTATTTATAACATGCATAATTTATGTTCATGAATCATAAGCACTCATGCAGTGTCTCACTCAGAGTTCCAGCCATGATGCCTTCTATCTCCAGAGGATCACTGATACCCTCAGAGTTCTCAGCATAGATTCGGTATATGTACTTCTTGCCATGGGACACGTTTCTGTCTCGAAAGGACAGGCGGTCGGCTGAACTATCCCACACCTTCTTCCACATACTCTTCCCCACCTGCTGACGCTCGACTAGGAAGTTGGTCACTTCAGAGCCACCGGTATCACTTGGTGCCTTCCATTTTAGTTCAATGACAGAAAATGAGCTGTCAATCACTTCTACTGGGCCTTGTGGTGGACCTGGCTTGTCTGCAGGGGTACAAAGTTGTTTGAAATACTTAATGTGTCAGTTTAATGTTAATGTATGAGTCTGCATGTAAAAGGCAGAAGGTTTATAAATATTTATTTCAGAATACATTCAATATATTACACAGTGGAGTAGAAACATACCGACCACAATAAGCCTAGAGAAGGCCTCTGCAGTACCAAAAGTGTTTTTAAGCTGGATCTTAATTTCCCCAGAGTCAGATTGCAGGCAGTCTTTTATCTGAAGACGGCTCTGGTTTAGTTCCTTTACTATTTTTATGCTGCCACCATCAAAAAGCTCAGTGCCGTCCTTAAACCAGCTGATCTCTGTCGGGTCTTGAGGAGGTAATGGCATTTTAAAGGAAGCAGTCTGACCAACTTTAACTATCACTTTTTTGGAGAACTTGTGTAGGTCATCAGGGTCGAATTCAGGAAGATCTGTAATATTTAAAAATGTTTTCATCACCGATTCAAACATGAGTCTGTTTTCTCTATGTAATATACAAATATTTATTTGTATGTTATAGTAATATACTGTATCATTGTAAAATGAAAAAGAAATAGCAAAACCTCCAGCTGTTGTCATGGCATCAGTCTCACACTCCATCACTTCAGCCTGATTCTGTCTTGAGTCTGAATCTTTGCTGCTTTGTCTTGCTAACTTTTGTGTACCTCCATCTTTAGATATGCTTGCTTTATCTTTAGAAGACAACTAGCAAAAGTGATAGATGCAATATAAAGAGCAATTACCAAAGACTTTTTAGAGCAATTAATAAATCAATAGAGTGTATAGTATCAATAGAATCAATAGAGACTGTAGTATCATTAATTCACCTTCTTCCCATCCTTACTGGATTTGCTGGCTTTTAAGTTACTGGCAAGGTCTGCTGATTTCATACCTATAATATGCAGAGAAATGTTAATGTATAATATAATTATTGAAATAACAATAATAATAATAATTATTATTATTGTTATTATAAATGTCTTTTGCACAGCTCGTGTTAGCTTCACAAACAAATAATACAAACAAACAAACACAAATGCAGCTGGAATACATTAGAAAACTATGGAAGCTGGATTCCACCTTAGAGTTAGTGAGTAAGTTAGTCAATAACTAAATAAATAAAATGTTATTGTGATTTCTTGTTGATTGCAGCTTTATTTCTTTCAATTGTGAATTTATATCTCACAATTTGACTATGTCACATTTCACAAATATTCACAGTGTTGTTCTTGAATTGCAACTATATATTGCATATAACTATATACAGTGCATTTTATATAACTATTAATTTATCTCACCATTACCTTTTTTATGTGTCAGAAAGGAATTTCTATACAAGAAACATCACATAAAAAAAAAAAAAGAATGACAAATAATATTGTTTCAAGACCATTGAGACCACTGAGAAATTAAAAGAACCTTGTAGCGAATAAGACCGTTATATGAGGATATGAGAATATGAGGATGATGTGGGAAGATTGTTTGGTGTGGGTGACAACTGTTGCATTGCAATCTGTCAGGGATTTTTAAGCTAGAAGACCAATTAAGAGAGAATTGAAATAGTGGAGGAAAGAGGTTACGAAGGCATGGACTAGAGATTCAGTGTCTTGGGCTTAGAAGTGGGAGGTGAAATGCAATATTGTGGAGGTGGAAGAACGCAGGTTTAGCAAGGAAGTTAATGTGGGCTTGAAATATTAAAAGATTGTTTACTAGTATCAACAGTAGTTATAGTGTTCATTAGTATTAACACCACACGTTTTACTATCAGGTTGAAGCTCATTGCAAAAATCCATAGTTCCTTGCATTATGCCTTTTGATTAAATTTTTAGGGACTAAGAATGTGATGCATTTTCAAAAGAAAGGGTTCAAATACTAAAATGATATATAAAATACTGAAATAATAATGAACAATGAAAAATATGCAAGTTTAAAGCTTGCTAGTTAATCACAGTTGGCTAGATCAATTATATTTGAGTTATAAATCACTTGCCTAAACTGCCTAAATTACATCCCTTTGCCAGTAAGGACCATTAATCTTGTCAACGGTTCCCCTCAGTCTGATCATGGGCTGTGCCATTCATACAGTGCCACACTGTGGCTAAATGTGAATATGGCACTGAAATAATGTTAGCGCTACACTTAACTCATATTAATTGGAGTCAATGTACTGATGAGGAAATTAATGGCTGTTGTATTTGAGCAGTTATTATTTCTCATGTAGTGTTAAGTACACCATCAAATCGGTTGAGTCTCCAGACAGCAGGGCTTCATCCGAACCTGTAGTCACACCTCCACTTTTTGACATTTTCTCACCTGAAAATCCTGACAGTCATTAAAAAAATGATCATTTGTATGCACGTATAGATATTACTTCTGGCTTTGGACTCTTATGTCACACTTGAAAATTTATGGATGTCACTGCACGATTAGAAATATCAATGCAACTGTGGTGTCTTTA
The DNA here is from genome assembly GCF_001515605.1 of Sinocyclocheilus anshuiensis. Classification (NCBI taxonomy): domain Eukaryota; kingdom Metazoa; phylum Chordata; class Actinopteri; order Cypriniformes; family Cyprinidae; genus Sinocyclocheilus; species Sinocyclocheilus anshuiensis. The sequence continues at coordinate 2,293,571 of NW_015552647.1, forward strand.
TGTGGCAGAAGATGAAATTTTCCTTATTTAATGAACTTGTGTGGTTCTCCTACCTTTCCCTGTGTCTTTTCCTCTAGTGTCTGTTACACTCCTCGCCGGCCCAGTGTCTCCAGAGCCGTCTCTCCTGACCTCTTTTTCTGCTCTAGAACAATCTCCAGGAGAAGATGCAGAACCGCCACTGTCCACCGCACCTGCAGCCTCTTCCTCAGCACTGGCTGTTTTGACAGCCGCAATTCTCTCATCTCTTTCCTTCTGTAGCATGACCTGCTGTTCTGCAGCGATCTTTGCCAGGTCAACGCCTGCCCCTCCAGCTTGGGTTGTATTTCGGGGTTTCTTTTTGCCCTTAGTATCTAGATAGTTATCGGCTGGTTCATTGCAAATGGCAAACAGGACACGATCAAACCAAACCAAAACAAACCAAAACAAAACAAAACAAAATATGAAATAAGCACAATATACAAGTCTTATTAGATAAATTGCTGTAATGTGAACTTAAATAATTCAATTTTAAAAATTAAACTTAAATCTTTAAATCATTTCACGGGCCCCAAATATCATCATCCTTGTACAAGTGACCCCATCCTAAAATTCAAAATGCAGCAATATATTGTTATATATAAAGACCCAATGTATACTGTGAAAAAAGTATTATAAATATTTGTAAAATATGTTTTGGAAAATATTTACATTGTTACTGTAATTATTTTTCTACACACAATAGCGCTGTACTGCTTGAGGTTTGTTTATTTTAATTGATTTTTTATTTATTTTAATCTAATTTATTTATTTAAATATTTTTACAAATATATAAATATATTTTTATATATAAAAATATAGACTCCTTATTGCAAGGAACTGTGGTCCCCCGACCTGGACCACAGTTTGAAAACCCCTGTTTTAAGTGCAGATATTGATTATATAATTATGAGATTATATAAGTTATTTTACAAATCACAAATAATGATATTTGATATAATAACAATGAGTATACTAACACCCAATTCAACTAAATTGAAACTTATTAAAAAAACAGTGGAAAAAAGCTGTATATAACAAAATATTTATATTTCTAAAAAGCAAAATTAAACGACATGCTTTTGATAACACTGATGATGACTCATATGAATCAACCGATTGGCTAAAATGAATCAGACTTCCCCATTCTAATCAATAAAGAGGGCATTCTTTGATAGTTTGTGTGGTTTTTGCCTTGGTTCAATTGGTTGTAATGCTGCACAATATGTACCTTGTTTATTTTTGGAAAAATAGCTTGTTACTGGACAACAATCTTGAAAACCTCTGATCTGCTGTAACTCTACTGAAAAATGCAGTTAGGTTAGCAGCACTGGTGCATTTACTGTAACTTGTTCCTCCCCAACACTAATCTTAGTCATTTGTTATAGTCAAATTCGAAGATATTTTGAAAATGTTAAGATCATACTGTACCTTCCACTATCAGCCAAGCGTTACTGGACTTGATTCCGGCCACAGCCGCATAGATGCCTTTATCCACCTGCATACAGTCCTTCACCAGCAGCCTGTGGATCAGTTTGTCTTCAGACACCGTGATGTCATATTTGTCTCCCTGTTCTAATCGATTGTTCTTTCCAACCCACATGATTTTAGATAAGGGTTTAGAGAGGACGCACTCAAAAATGGCATCCTCCCTCTCCATGGCTTTCACGTCCTTTAACTTGACCAGAAAGTCCACCATTGGAACTGCGAGAAAGTGCTCTTGGTTACTTACAGTAGTCATCTGTTAATCGGGTAACACTTTAGTATAGGGCCCAATTCTCACTATTAACTAGTTGCTTATTAGCATACCTATTATTAACATGTTGGCTGTTTATTAGTACTTATAAAGCACATATTCTGCATGACCATATTTTAAATTCCTAATTCTACCCAATACCTAAACTTAACAACTACCTTACTAACTATTAATAAGCAGCAAATTAGGAGTTTATTGAGGCAAAAGCTATAGTTAACGGTTTCTTAATAGTGAGAATTGGACCTTAAAATAAAGTGTGACCTTATACTGCATCATAAGCTAGGTAAGGTTGACTTTAACTTACGTTTAAATTCAGTGGAGAACACACTGACGTCTTCTACATCTAACTGGTAAAGGCCAGCATCATCTGGGACAAGGTCCCTAATTGTGAAGATGTATTTCTTGCCTACTTGATTCAGGCTGTGTTTCATTTCCATCTCGAGATCTTGAGAATATGGAATTATCTCACCATCCTGAGGGACACACCAAAAGCTCACAGGCCAGAAGCTTGCACTGAAACCTGAGCTCCGATGTGTTATAATAACCAGTCAATTTACCTTGTAGATGAAAATTCTGCTGCTGGCATCCAGAAGGTTAAGATCAAGTTCAAAAGAAGCTGATCCATCAGGATTCACATCGATGTGTTTGAGGTTAGAAATGCTCTTGACGAACTGTGAGTAAAATATCATTACAATATCATTTCACATTGAAAATGTATCTAAAAAACAAACCAAACAAAGAAACAAATCAAAACCGTACCTCTGCTTGTTCTTGTTCTCTCTCTCTTTTCATCTCATTCAGTTTCTTCAACATCCAGCGGAAGTCAGTCACCCCATATTCAGCACAGATGCGCTCATAATCTTTCTTATCGGCGCTCAGCAAAATCTCCCAGAACTTTGGGTCAATTTCTCCATCTTTCCTTGCTTCGGTTTTAGGACGAACCTTACTGCAGGGTTGAGAGGCAATTCACAGTTGATTAAAGGAAAAGGTATGGCTATAGGATATGGGATATATTTTGGGAAAGGGTTGAAAAGGATATCAAAGTTTTAAACCTAATTTCTTACAATATTTTTTTCTACCACTGAACTTTATTAAAGCTTTGGGGGACCACGTCTCCCTATCTCCTCAAAACAGTTCATATCTTAGAATAAAAACAAAGATGCAGTACTGTTAATGCATTAGTCACAGAGATTGCCTAAAATAACTGTCTATATTTACAGCATAAGATTTACAGCACCTTTTCCTTTTCAGGACAGCCTTGAGCTCATTTGGATCAGTTGCAGCTGAAAAATGCATGAGTGAAAAATCAAACCACTGATTTATAAAGCTGCAGACAGCACATACGGTACCACACTTGTTAATACTCACTGGACTTCTGGTTTGCTTTGTTCTTCTTGAATCCCACTAAATAGAAAATGCCACATTGCAAATGATCGGGGTCATGAATTGTTGTGTTAGGAATGGAAACGTCTCAATTTTCATACCTTCAATGACGTTCAGCATAACGTCTCGGTTACGTATGTAACCCTCGTTCCCTGAAGGAGGGAACGGAGACGTCACGTCGGTTGACCGACGAAATTGGGATCTCGCTTAGAGGGACCAATCCACTTCGAGTGTAAACTAAACGAGCCAATGCACATTGGCATGTGATTATTGCATCCAGCTGCTGCTGATCACAGCGTGAGTATAAGTAGGCAGCAGATGCAACGCATATTCAGGTTTTCGCTGAGGAGCCGAGCCGGTGACCCGGCCGCTCAGCGGGTTCACCACCTGATCCCTGAAGGGAGTAGCGGGAACCTTGGGCACGTAGCCGGGCCGGGGCCTCAGGGTCACCTGGGAATCCGCCGGCCCGAACTCTAGGCACGAATAGTTGACCGAAAATGCGTGCAGGTCCCCTACCCTCTTGATGGAGGCCAATGCTAGCAGGAGCAAAGTC
>NW_015552647.1:2297348-2305697 GCF_001515605.1 Sinocyclocheilus anshuiensis
GAAGCGAAAAGCTGAATATGCGTTGCATCTGCTGCCTACTTATACTCACGCTGTGATCAGCAGCAGCTGGATGCAATAATTGCATGCCAATGTGCATTGGCTCGTTTAGTTTACACTCGAAGTGGATTGGTCCCTCTAAGCGAGATCCCAATTTCGTCGGTCAACCGACGTGAAGTCGGGAGTGACCGACTGAAAGGGAACAGTGACCATAGCCTTTCCAAATTCGTTAGTAGCAAAACATTTGTAGGTGTCTGCTTGGTCTGGAGAAATATTTGGCATCTAGAAAAGTGCAGAGAGTCTAACTAGGAATATACATTCAGTAATATCATTTGTGGGATGAAACAAATTCAGCTCACCTCAATAGTGTGTTCGCCAGAATTAGGGTCGAACTTGGTTTGATATTTCTGTGGATCTGAAATATCACCATTGTTCCTAGCCCATGTTACATTAGGGACGGGATCACCTACTACAATGGCCTTGAAAATAGCCAGTTTACCTGCAAGTTTACAAAAATCTCTAAATTTTGTTAACTGAAAATGTATGTGGCAGCTATTGGTGTATGCAATTAATTTGATTAGTTAGTTGATATATCATGTTATTAATTAAAGAATGTTGTGTGTGTGTGTGTATAAAAACATATGTAAGCAAGGACAAGAGCAGCATACCTTCTTGAATGGTGAGAGCTATAGGTTTGCGGATAAAATCCGGATGGCTCTTTCCCTCAGGGATTTCGTCTATGAACTGTGTGATCATGACTCCTGGGACTTTGGATTTCTTTTTGATGCCCACTAATAATATTATTGTATTAATACTAATTAATATTGTAAATATTAATACAGTGACTTTTTATCAAAAATAATTTGTTACATTTCATTTTCACTAGTATAAAATGTATCTGTAAACCTGGTTTAATTTATTAGTGATTTAAATAAGATTAACCTGGAATTCATTTATTAAAAATATACATTAATGAAAACATTGAGACTTTACCTTGCCCTGTTGCGGTCTGATCAGACACTTCGGATTTCTTCCACATTTTGATTTCCTCTGGGGTTGGCTTTAATGCAGTTTTGTCTGCACACAGAAACATATTGCAGATAAAATGTTTATTTACAGAAAGAATGACATTTGAGTTGTTTGATCATTTAAATTATAGTGGATGATGGTAACTTAATGAGGAAAAAAATATTTTGGTGATTTTAGTCTGTACAGCTTTTTTATTTCTTTTATTTTCATTTCTTTCATGACTGTAAATAATGTACATTCATAACCTGTAGGGGTAATCATCAGGGCTGGTAGTGCTAAATTAGGGTCATTTATCAAACTCAAGCAGTGAAAGATTTGTACCTTTGTTTATTTAGCAAGTAAACCATTTCTGATGACGGATGATACATTGTCTGTAAATTTGCATTTCCGAATAACCGCCATGCTCATACTAACCATTGATAGATAGGGATCTGCCTGGTGACAAGAAAAAAATTGGTCTCTACACTGAAAGTATGACCTGTAATTTTTGAAACAGTGCCACTGTCATACCAGAAATTGCTTTGCTGGATAATAGTGAGGCTTCGCTGAAGAAATTGTTGAGGCGGAGTCAACATAAAGGTTGATTGAAGGTTTTTCTTTTTTTGGAAACCATCAGTCCACAGAATAAGACCATTTGTGGTCACGGGAAATATTATTCTACAACTTGGCATGTTTCACACATGCTATAAGAAGATGCATGCTTTTTTTCTCCTTTTTTGAACCTGCAGTGTGATTTGATAAACATTAATCGGATCTGAGCAAAAACACATTTTTAACATACAATGAAGTGTTTATACATATTTAATATTATAAATGTCGAGAAGTTGCTGGCGTTGATGCTTCAGACCACAAGTGCTTGTGAAATTCATTTAAATATATGCAAAGTGCCCTCTGTAAGATTTCTAAGTGATTGTATGCCTTTCAAACTTGACCATGTTCATCAAGCAGGTAAACAAGGTGCTAATCTTAGTATCATAACCTCACAACATGCCGACTGCCCTCCGTGACTCCCCTAATCTAATGTTCTCAGTCTGTAAATCATTCACCTTGCATTTCTAGAGACTCTTAAGATCACTTGATCACCAGGTCCCAGCATCACTTAGAAGAATTACAGCTGATGACAATGTTTTTCTGGCAACTTCAATGTAGTTAAAACCCCTGCTGTGCAGATGATTCATTCAAATATCACCCGTCTCTTGAACAGATTCCAAATGCTGTCCGACGGGGCCGATCTCAGCAGGACTCAAGAGCGGTCATGAGTTTGGTCAGGCAGTGTATGGTATGTTCTTTTAACAGTCTTCTCAAAGGGAATTCAAACTATCCCTGTTGATGTCAGACATTTTTAACAAGGATTTGAGCCAGGTGACAGAAAGTGACATTGAGTTAAAGAGGAGCCCCGTCTGTCTCCGATCATTTGCCTTGTCGTGTATGATGGGAGAAGTCAGCAGGTGTCACTCATATTTTGGCCTCAAGCATTAAATGGAGATCAACACATATCACTGCGGCATGCAATGTTGACATGTTTTGAGTGATCTCTGGACTCTCACTTCCTTTCAAACATAGGTCAGGAAACAAATGAGATGTTTCCCATGGAACGCTTTAAGCAAGGTCGAAATGTCATTTCAGTACTGAGAACTGTCATTATTTAAAGATTTTCTCTCATATGCACAGTACACTATAAAAAATTTTTTTTTCGAGGTTGTAAATTAACATAAGACAACATTTAACATGAAAATACTATTTCTACTTAAATATTCTGTTTGATTCAGTGTGTTATTTGCTGTTTCTTTGTAATTATTTGTTAAATTTAGTAAGTGTTTCAAAATAAATACACCAATTTTTTTTCTCGGTGTAGAATGCAGTCAAAAAGATTACAAAACTTCCCCAAATTTTTGCATGTTGCGGGGTAATGTGTTTATTTCAAGTTGATCTCAATCTGAAGGAAATGTTTTTTTTTTTTTTTGACAAAGTCAGGTGATGACAAGGAACTATGTATCGTAGATTTTTATAATAAATCTCTCAAATTCCTATTATTCCTTTAAAATATCTTTTGGCTAAAAATGGTTACATAAAACATTGATCTACTGCTATAGTTCAGTTTCAAGAATCTTATATGTTGAACTAGTACTCTAAATGGCCTTTGACCTATCAGGAATATCTAATAAAGATATATTAGGATTTTGATTTATGCATCTTAAGTAATCTGAAATGGCCTGGTGTACATGTGTGTGACATTATAGGATTCCCCAGACTGGCCTTTTTAGGCTTGTACCAGGTTACATAGTTACTTGATAGGTCACATGTCACATATAAACATTTCATCGTAAATGTCATGATGTTCTGATGAATCGCTAAGCACCTTGTACTTTTCCTCAACAGTGGAAAACATTTTTTTAGAGGTGCCCTTTCTAAAGAAAATACATGTTGAAAGACAGTGGCAGCTCTCAAAAATCTCTCAATTCTTCCATGAATCAAAAAGCTCTCGCATTATGAAGTGAATATTGTATTTATTTTGTAGCAAGTGAATAATGTTTATCTTGTTAATAAAGTGTTAATCTATTGAAGATAACGGACAAAGCAGTTAATTAAATATGGACTGGTTTACTCAGTATTGTGTTTATGGTTATTAACATAACAACATTATATTTAAATCAACTGTAAGTCAGATCTCCCATGCATGTTGTGGGAAGTGCTATTTGTACAATGCTGCCAAAGTAGAGCGATCCAAAACGGTCACTTTTGAGGTTCCATTTCAGTTAGGATGCTGCCTTAAGAGACAGCAAACCAGCTCACTGAGTTTGGGAACAGAGCCAGCATGTCTCAGCTGATTGTGTGTGGATCAAAAGGACTAAAACTTTAAAATGCTTTGGAGGAGGGGAAAATATCTAACGACTTTGAACTCCAAAATGAGTCAGTTTGGATCCTCTTAGCAACTGAATCCTCTGTCTTATTTCTGGATAATACAGAAAGATTGTTATTTAATTTTTTTTTATTAAACTAAAGTCATTTAGCAAAGACATCAACTGCAGCAAGTACAATTCGCATAATAGTCTTTGGCAGCTAATAAGTATTTTTTTTTTTAGAATTAGACTCTCTTTATAATTTGTTTAATAATTAGGGCTATCAACTGGATTAAAATTTTAATTGAATTGATTGCATTATTGCATGCTGATTAATTAATTACAATGAACCAAATATGTAAGTATTTGCCCCAAACAATAAGAAGACATTACTGTGGCAGATAACAAATTATTAAACAGACGTTGCAGAAAGTGATATTTCAAAATGATTGCAAATTACTGAGCCATCCACTTGTTTAAAACTTTTTATTTGTATAATTAATTGTGCTAAATTAACCCATTAATTCAAAAGCTCTAACAGTATTTATTTAGGAGTTTAATAATTATTTAAATGTATTGACCTTTGTCAATATCGACCTTCACATAAACTTAAGTCATTAAACAACAACCATTTGAGGAGTTTATAGGATACAACAGTCCCGACAATCCAAAATCAATGAGGATGTACCAGAGCATGTGCAGGAAAATGTTTTGGAGCTTAGTAAAAGGTTAAACACACATCCAGTTGTCTCCTGAGGATGACATACGTCTATGTTTTGTCTGAACAGTACAGCGCGAGTCATCTCGGAGCTAACAAATCAAAGATTAGTACCAAACAAATCTTTGACACATAAACGGTTGATTAAGATAAACAAACCCAGCGTCAGCAAAATAAAATTGATCTACTACTGTGCAAATCCACTTCGTACACAAAGTAATACATTTTACTTCACCATGTTTAGATTTAATGTTTTGTTTACTTTGTGATGAAGTTAAAGAAGTTTACTTGTAGGCTGATGACTGAGAATGCAAATGGTAAAGCTTAAACTTGATTTTTGAGGGTTTAAAGACCAAAGCATGTCAAAAGCATAATTATTTTCCACAAGGTCCAGGGCAACAGTAGATTGGCGATTAACTTACCAAGAGCCAAGTGAACTCCTCTCTCTAAGCTCTGCTTAATAGTGTGATAGTCCGGTACGGTGTCTCAAAAAGCTAATAAAATCCTTCAAGGAATTTAATAGCAATGCCCCTCTATCACAATCTTAACTACCCAGTAGCTGCCAGGGAGTCATCAGGCTTGGTGACGTGGTTCCCCCTATGGGAGGGAAGGGAAATGATACTGGAGTTTGGCAGCAATAAAATGTTAATTTTATCTTGTGGTAATTGAAGAAGACACATTCATATTTACCTGAGTGACAGCAAAATTAAATATTTCATGCTTAGATTACTAAAAGGGGGATGGCAAATAACCATGACTCGTAAGTAACCCTCCTAAGCAAAAACATGTTTAATCGAAGGCTACAAGAGACCAATTAATGTTTTTTTTTTTGTTTTGTTTTTTCTTGAAATAAAAGATAAGACTGTTTGGGACAGTTAAGCAAACCTTTTTATATCTTTCTAATTGGGCATTCGAGTTTGTTGTTGCACGTTAATCTAGTACATATAGTTTCAGTTTTACGTGTGTATTTACTAATACACAGTGTTGGGTGTAATGCATTAGTAAGTAATTAATTACTGTAATTTAATTAGTTTTCCCTTGAAAAAGTAAAGGATTACTTTCAATTACTTAAATGTTCTGTAATTTGATTACAGTAACTTCTGATGTCATCTCTTTAAACACTGTATAGACTATAAAACAATAGTGGATTAACATCATAATTTAACACCTAATGGGAACATGTATGGGTTTTTTATGTAACCTTCTCCCTTTAAATACTTTGCTCAGTTCAAGAATAATTTATGCAATTTTATAAGTAATGCAATACTTTTTAGAGAAAGTAATTAGTACAGTAATCTACACTGAAAAACGTATTCATTGAATTTACTAAGTAGTTGAATTTACTAAGTTAGTTGACTAACTTGCAACAAATTTGTTTATTTAAATGTAGCTAAAATTAATTTATTGCAACCACTTACCTTAAAAATGTAGTAGATTCAATTAATCATTTACGCTGTTGAAGAGCTAAATAGCTTGTAATTAATTACTTGTTTTTAGATAGATGCAGCTAAAATACCTGTGAAAAATCAATTCCTTCATATTAACATGATTCATTTTTTTATCATCTCTTTGTTGTCTGTATTGTCACAGTACGTAATTATGGAAGTGATATCAGGTGTTTGAATGAAGTTAAATCACTTCTGTGCTGTAACATGGAATATTTATCCCCTAAATGAAACTTTTTTGCTCATTTGCTACATCAAACAATGACTCAGCGATGAGTCAACTGATTAAAATAAAGTGTAAACTGTTTCCAGGCATGGCAGGGTGGCATAGATGTTTTTCTTCAAACCAGCAATCTTTAATCATACCCTTCAATCACAGACGACTCGCTTTAACCAGTCGGTGGTTTCATAACAGCGGGGTTAGCCAATGTTTTGTGCCCTTCAAGGTCATTGCCGACAGACTCTTGCTTTAAGTTTGTTTTTAACTGCCACTTTGGAGTCTCTCAGTGCCGGCAATTATAATGGCTGACATCCAAAAGGTTCATTTTATAATTTCATGGGAAGGAAGAGGTGCAATACATTCTTCTTTAAGTACCCGCAATAAATCAGATTTGCTGATGTCCAAGTTTCAGCAGAGTAGATTATGGTTTACATTTGGATGTAGAATATCAATCACTGCAGAAAATCCGATATATTCATTTAATTAAGCTGCCCGTAAGATGCCAAGCACCGGGTTCACGAGAGGACATGTGGGATTGGCTGGAAACTCCTCCCAGTGAAACTGAATATATTTGATTCTTACCACAAGCTAGAGGCTATGAGAAGTAATGACAAGTGTTTTTAAGGTCCCCAGCAAGAACACCAATACATTCTGACTGCTGTCAGGCGGGGATGAACAAAGCTTTTGATAAAGGACACCTTGGGGGCCAAAACGGAGTCCTCAGGATGATAAGAGATTTTTGCACATCTATATGTGTTGTGATGCACAGCACAAGGGATAAGAATACAGAAACGACCTGGGAAATGGAATATATGAGGGATGGCTTTTTAAAATCTTTTGTGCTCTATACTGTTAAAACAGTGAGAAAAAGATCTACAAACTTGAATAAATATAGAAATAAATGGGACAGAATAGGGTGATTATAAATAGATCTTCTAGATTATAGATCTTCTGCCATTACCCCATGTGCTGATTAAAATGTCAAGCCTGTTTGCATAATATAACATTCCCTAAAGTTAGTTGGTGTATTAAGTCGGTGAGATACATATATATATATTCCTTGAGAATATGAGGATAAATGATGTTTCTCTAAATATGAATATGACCATACATTTAATGTCACTTATTTAGAGCTTAAAAAGGGAACCATCTCTTGAAACCATTTCATAAACACAAGCTGAGGACTCCGACTGGCTTATTAATGAATTATATTATGGCAGCCGTGAACACTGCTGAGGACAGTGTGACACCTATTATGTAACTTACGGCTGACCTCTCTATGATGAGTGGTCTAAATGAGTCATTTCCAAAATAAAGAGGCAAGCAGTCTGAGGCTCTGATGTTGTGTATTATTCAGTAATACGTTTTGGGAAATTATTCATGTGTGTCTCACGTTCTGGAAATAACATTCAATTAATAAAGTCAACTACAAATCGACAAAATGCATCTGCAGTTAAACAGTATTATAGCACTTCCAAATCTGATAATTTGTGCTAAATTAGGAATAGGCTGAGATCCATTCTGAAGTTCAAACTGAAGTATTATATCTGAACCCTTGACCATGGCAGTTAACCCTATAGGTTGCCTCAAGAAGTCTCAGGTTAATATCAAATTACCTCATCCCAGCAAGGCTCAAAATGCATGTCATTGCTAAAAACTGCCCAGCATAAATAATTTTTATGCCACCTGTCTTTGTAGTCGCTGTTTTTGCTTTAGTAATAATTCTAGGTTTTTATTACACTGCTATAGTTGAAATAATCAGCTTTGATTAGCCAATTATATTTTTGTATCCATGCTGAATAAAAGTATTAATTCCTTTAAAAATAATAATGGTAGTGTACATTGTTACAAAAGATTCATATTTTGAATAAATTATTTTCTTTTTTTAACATTTTATTCATCCAAGAATCCTGAAAAATATATATCACAGGTTCCAAAAAAAAATTATATATATATATATATATATATATTAAGCAGCAAAACTGTTTCCAAAACTGATAATAAATTAGTAAATTAGAATACATTTATATTAGAATTTCTGAAGGATCATGTGACACTGAAGACTGGAGTAATGATGCTGAAAATTCAGCTTTGATCACA
>NW_015552647.1:2306144-2343681 GCF_001515605.1 Sinocyclocheilus anshuiensis
ATTAAGCAGCACAACTGTTTCCAACATTAACAAATCAGCATGAAAGATAATGTCACACTGAAGACTATAATAATGGCTGATGAAAATTCAGCCACCACAGGAATAAATTGTTATAAAGTATATAATACTACTACTACATGGTATAGTATATATATATATATATATATATTTCACACTGAACTGTATAATTGTCCCTACATGACTGTGCTAGTTTCATGTCTTTCAAATCACTGTGCAGTCTCTTCCTTCTTACAATAATAATTTCCTTCTCTCATTAATAATTTAAACTCAATTCTATTTTAATGTCCGTTTATTTATATATTTGGTAAGTAGCCATATAATTATTGAGATAATGTACAGAGAGCCGATCATTATGCTTCAGTCAATCCCACTGGGTGATTGTGAAAACTGACTGCACATTTTCCCTTACAAGTTTTATAATAATACAAATTTTAGGAAATGTTCATACTCTTTAATTCTTCAATGCATAATACAACTGAACTTTTTACCATGGTTGTTTTACCAAAAGTTTCATTTGAAAATATTAAGTTAGAATTCCTTTGTGTTTTTAATATTTTATTTTGTGAATAATGCACATGTTTTGCAGAAAGTTCAACTTGTGTTACAACATATCATGTGTTTAACCAGGCAAACAACTCTAAGCACCAATAAAGTGCACTTGAGTTAATCACTGTTAATTTGTGCAGTCAGCTGTCTAGTTTAGCTTCGGTCAGTTCTCTGACCCATTGTGTGTTGTTTATTATCCATTTACAAATTATAGCCAGAACCCACATGGCAAAGTTAATTTGTCCTGCAATTATTTCGAAGACTTATTTCCATTTGTTTTTAATAAACACTTTAATATGTACATATTGTGCATATGCAGTTGGAAGGGCAGATATTTTAGGATGGGTAGTATAAGTTTTAGTGCTTGGTCAAGCCTGTCTTTGAAAGCATTTATTGCCCTGTCAAGCTCCAGATTCAGCAGGAAATAATGTTAGGGACAGGCAATAATTTCATTTGACATAATAGCACTAGATTGTGTTTGCTTTCTTCTTGTTGCCTGCTGACAGATTTTCACATATATGTGCTCTTAGAGTTCTTCAAACTACAAGCAGCCACTCCCTGTCTGCAGAGGCACTGCCATCTGTCCACTCTCTGACCCCAGTACACGCTAACCCAGACATCTGCCACCAGGTTTATATGCATTTCCCATTTACTACCAGCACGCCCTTTCGTCCCTGTAGGGGAAAGTTAATAATGGTAAGCTATAAAGCAAGAACCAAGGCCAGATCTATGAAAAATAAAACACTTTTATGCCCTTTTTTTATTTATTTCTTGCATTTGGTGACATTTATTTGAAAATGCCTCGGAGTAACATATTTTGTACTGATTTTGGAAATGCTTTTACCTTTGGGGAGATTTCAACAATCTTCACTGGTTGGAGGTTGGAGGGATCTTTTATGATCATGGTTTATGGCCAACTTCAAATATTTACAGGGAAAGTTATTGCACAGCACTGGCATTTGCAAGCAGGTTTACTAGCTATTAAGAGCAAATGTTACTTGTTTTCACGTTTAAGTGTTTAAAACCTTTGCCCTAGTGGGATCATGTACAACATAATATATAACATAAATTTGAAGACAAATATTTGTCACAAATATGGCTTTATACAGTTTTATCAACAGTAAATTTGTGGCAATAGATACATTTAATTCACTCTTTTTTTATTAGTGATAGCAGTCAATGATGGCAAATTACAGACAAGGAAATACAATGACCAAATGACAAAACAAGTAGCATAAATGATTTGAAACAAACTAAATATTGTACTTGACTCAAAACGAAGTCAAACATGTGCAGCTGACATTAATAAATGTAAATGCCAAGCTCAATTATGTTTACATTTATAAATTGAAGATGAGTCAGAGGAGTCTTCCAGATGCCACACAGATATTTCACTCTGAAAAATTAAAAAGCAGAAATTAAATTATTGCTTAAGGATACAATAATTATAATACTTTTCCCAACCAGCAGAATGTTTAAACGGTTGATCCCCCCCCCCCCAAAAAAAAAAAAATGAAGTAAAGACATTTTTATATTTTTCTGTATTTTTATATTCTTTGTGGTTTCTATAAATATGAAGCAGCATTGTTTTCAACACTGATAATACGTGAGCAGCAAATCAGCATATTAGAATGATTTCTGAAGAATCATGCGACACTGAAGACTGCAGTAATGGCTGCTGAAAATTAGACTTTGCACCACATGAATAAATTACATTTGAAAATATATTCAAATAGAAACCAGTTACTGCACATTTTTTATAATATTTTACAATTTTACAGTTTTATAATATTTTTGATCAAATAAAGGCAGTTAAGCACAAGAGACTACTTTTAAAAACATTGTTTTACCAAACAACAGTGTATATGTACAGTATATACATATTTATTTAATTTACGTTCATGCAGAAACTTATTTATAGATACAGAGTATACTGTAGCTCAACATATATGTACACTTACATGTACGCAAAGTCAAACTACAGCTGGTGTTTTCACACATATTCTGACAACATACCTAAGATTGTCAGCTGTGCACTGCACTCAGCACGGCCTAAAGAGTTTTCTGCCACTACTTTGTATTCTCCGTTGTCTTTGGCACTGACTCTCAAGATGAGCATGGAACACACTCCACAGGTGTTAGTGATGTAGTAGTTGGTGTCAGTGTTGAGGCTGACGTTGTTGCGGTACCAGGTAACATGAGGTATGGGGTTGCTTCTCACCGCACAGCTCATGTAGCACTCGTATTTCTCCGGGGTAGTGTGCGTCTTTAGGGGAACCGTGAAAATGGGAGCAGAGTCAAAGTTGCAAGGTTTGGATGGGGCTAAGTTGAGGCTGAACTTTTCTGCAGGAGATAAGAAAGCATGCTAAATGGAACAAAGAATTTCAAGGAGCAGATTTAATATTCTTTATCGAGAGTGGACCAAGAGGTAGAAGTACCAGCCAGCTCACCTTTCTTCCTTACAACGCCCCATGTCAGGGAATCAGATGGTTCTGAGAGGCCTATGTCATTTTTGGCATACACACGGAAGTTATATTCCCTTCCTGGCATGATGTTGACTGCTGTGAAGTTGTTGTTGAACAAGCGGTCAGCGACTGTATGCCAGGTGCGTTTGATGGAGTCCCGTTTCATCACCATATAGTGCAAGTGATTATCTCGTTTCTCATCAGGAGATGGTTCCCAAGAAACTGTTAATGTGCCAGGGACATTTTCTTCCAGCTCCACTGGGCCAGGTGGCTTTGGATCATCTGCAAACATGTCAGGTATCCACACAATCCATAATTTTCCTCAATATTGTCTTTTTGCCAAGTAGGATGTGTTATTTGATAAACAAGTTTTTGGTCCTGGAACAGATAATAACAACCGCTGAAGTGAGTGAAATGGTTGATTAATTGCTGAAGACTCAGCACTAAGTCTAACCCTAAAATCAGATTGGTTGATATTGTTCCAGGACGAACAAGTGTGTTTATCCGGAGACACATTCTGCGTGCAAAATTGCAGTAAGCAAATTAGATTTCAGGCTTGATGTGCTTGGCTCTCTCACCCGTCACTCTGATCTCAACACTGAACGTCTCCTGACCCACTATGTTCTTGACTATGATGGTGTAGATCCCGCTGTCAGAACGCTCGGCACTGGGAATCAGGAGCTGGGACATCCCATCTGTATTGCTCACAGTTACACGTTTGGACACAGGCATTCCATCTTTCAGCCAGATTATAGTTGGCATTGGGGATGCCTGGATATGAGAGTTAATATTTTATTAAAATCAGTAGATAAGACATCTGAGGATAGGAAAATTCCTGTTTAGTAAATACCACCATTTCGTATTACAGCATTAGAATACCTCAAAATTTATGTTGACCCGAGCTGAATTTTCAGCTCTCACAACCATAAAGCTCTTCATTTTGCGATTGGTGAAATTTGGCCTCACTGAAAAAGAGATTTGAGGAGTAGCAAATTAATGTTGATGTAACAATAATGTTAACAAATACTTGCAACAATGCAGTAAGTCAAAAGTTTAGATACACACTCATTTTTATTAGTACTACTTTCCAAATTTTAGATTAATAGTGAAGTCAACAAAACTAGGAAACTCACAGCTTCTCTCAACCAACTTCATGAAAGGCATTATGGGATGTTTTTTAAACACAATTAAAAAAAGTTCACATGCATACTGGGCACTTGTTGGTTGATTTTTCTTTTACCTGGTCCAAATCATCCAAGTATAAATTATGAACCATTAATTAAATAAATGTAAAATGTTAGGTTTGTAAAGAAAATGCAATTTATACTTATTTACAAAAATATTTTCAAGCATTCATGCAAAGGGGTTTTAAAGCCTTCGAATTGCTTTGGGTAAAAGCCTTTGAAAATGCATATATGTAAGTTAAATGTTAAAAATCGGAAGAAATGTACAATCAGTGAGGTGCATCCACCTTTTGACTGGTAGTGTACACATTATATGTATTAAAAAAATCATATTATACCAGGTGGAGGCATGGCAATGATGTAGTTGTCCAGATCTCGGGGTTCCCCATCACCTCCTTCATTGGTTGCAACCACTCGGACCCAGTACATAGCCATAGACTTGAGGCCAAGAATTGTATGGGAAGTTGCAATGAGCGGGTTTGAGTTGCAGCGACCCCATTCTGTGTTCTCAGCTGGCCTTAATTCCACAAAATAACCTTTAGCTTCATCCTGAACACCTTCCTCCTCCTTCGGTTTAATCCAACTCAAAGACAAAGAGGTATAGGTGGAATCTGTGACTTTCAGGTCAATGACTTTAGCAGGGGGTTCTGAAATCCCAAATTGAAGCACAAAAAGGTCAAGGTAGTTCAGTTGTAGAATTATTATTTTTTTCTTGTTCCTTTGTGCTTTATTCCAGCAGATTTTGTATCATAAAAATGCTTATAAAATGTGTTAATGTGATAAATATTTAAGTGTTGTTGACTTACTTTTTGGATCTCTGGCTATCACAAATTCAGAGGGTGTGCTTGGTTCTCCAGCACCAGAGAAGTTGATGGCTGACACACGGAATTCATATTCCATTCCTTCAATAACATCTTTCACATCATACTGTTTGCCTTGGAGAAGACAATGAGTGAAATAGGCGCAAGCAAAAGCCTAGCATGTTTTAAAAAACTCACTAAATGGCAGTTCAAAAAGTATATTAGAACTATGAGATCTACGAAAAATAAAGAAAACCTTTGATTGGCTCATCAGGGGGGTTCACTTGACCCCATATGTTGCTGCCCCGTTTGCGTTTCTCCATATTGTAGCCAACAATGTTGGTTCCACCAGTGTTGGTGGGAGGTGACCATGCCAAAGTGATGCAGTTCTTGAAGGTACTGACCACTTTGGGTGTAGATGGTGGTCCAGGATATGCTGAAAAAAACAGTTTCTATGATAATGAGTGTTTGCTTACATTTTCAGTGACATTGTAATGCTATTTAAGATCTAAACACATGTAACCTCACCTTTGGTGCCAGCCTGGATGTCATTTGTCTCAAAAACATCACTGGTACTCTCTGCAGTCACGGCCCTGATGCGATAGCAGTACCTCCTTCCATGGTCCACATTAGTGTCCTTGTAATGGGGCTCTCCAGGGATATTTCCAATCTTCGTCCAGGTGTTGCGTCCAATCTGGTTACGCTCAATATAGTAGTTTTTTATAGGAGAACCGCCATCGTCCTTTGGGGGTCTCCACTTGAACTCCACACAAGATGCTGAGGCTTCTAATACTTCAACAGGTCCCATTGGGTTGGTGGGTTTATCTGAATTACAAGAAAGAAATTAACCCTGACGAAGGCCTGCTTGGGCTGATACGCATTGGTATCTTTTTAATATGTTGCCCTGTCTTAGAATAAAGGCTTTTTACTTTGCTTACTATGTGAGTGCCTGGGTGTGGATTTTTTTTTGTGTTTTGCAACAGGATCCACCTACTGTATCATTTTTTACAAGAAATAAATATTGGGATCTTGATGGTCTTTGTACAAGGTGGTGTATACCAATGTCTTATGGATTATGAATTGGATTATATTTGTAAATTCCATTGGGAACTGGTTATATACATTTCTCTTTACTATTACATACGAATGTTACTTGGCTTTTCATGTACCAACCTAGAACGATGAGTCTTGAAAGGGCCTCAATGGTTCCAAACTCATTTTTGAGCTTCAGCTTTATTTCTCCACTGTCTTTGCGTTGACATTTCACAAGTAGAAGGCGACTGTGACTATCTGACTTCTCAATCCTGATGTGATTATCCTCAAGCATCTCTTCACCCTCATTGTACCACTGCACTTTCATTGGCTCACGACCTACAAAGTCCATTTTGAAAGCTGCATTTTGGCCAACCTTGATTATCACAGGCTCTGAGAATTTAGCCAAGTCATCTTGATTCATCCTTGGTGGGTCTGAAACAGAATACACAAGAGAGTATACTTTTAAAGTTTCGTACTTGCCAGAAAATGCAACTCTATATTTTGTACATATAATGTTAATTACCTTCCACGACTAACATCGCCTCAGTTTTACGTCCATCTGCCTCAAAGCGGTACTTTCCACTGTCATCCTCTGTGCAGTTTGATACAGTTAGTTTATGGACTGCTCCATCTTTGACGAGCTTTAGTTCATCTGTGGCTGTTATCTATACAGATATTTCAACAGAATTATTACTTACTAAAATCACTGTTCTAAATGAATAATATTTATTTATTTGGGTATTGTTAATTATTACACTTAGACTTTGAGCATCAAAAACCTGTGCTTACCTCTTTTCCATCTTTATACCAAATGCCATCACACTTTTCACTGCTGAGTTTGCACACCATTTCAGCTGACTGACCAATGATGGCATGAACATCTGACAGTCCACTGGTGAAGTGAACTCCTGGATCTGAACAATAGGTACATTGACCACAGTTTAAAGGTTGTATTAAACTTAAACTTATATCATCAGAAAAATTATGCATTGGCAAGATCTACCAAAAATAAGGTTGGGGAAAAAATAAGGTTGTTTTATATGCATTTTTCTGCTGATGCAGATGGAACACTGTCCTAAAATACTCTGAAAGTTTTTCCAGCATTACTATTCGGCACTAAAAATGCTGCGCGGCTAGAGAAGTCTCGAGCAAATAACTCTTTTCTATTTAGTGAACTAAAAAAACATAACAGCATGACTATTAAAGCCTAAACCTCAAGCTATTGATATATATAAGCTGGTTCTTTTTAGTGAATCATAAACATACTGCATGACCATCACTATTATTGACTGACTTTTATTGTGTAGTTAAACTTACACATAGTCAAAAGAATCAGCTAATGGAAATGGTAAATCAGTACCGTAAACTTACCAATAATGGTGTCTGGAACCAAGGGCCCAGTTCTCACTCTCTTCCTTGGCTCCTCACTGGGTGCCTCTGGTGGTGCTGGAGCAGCTTCCTCTGATTCTGGTTGTTCCTCCTCCACCTCTGGCTCAGGTTCTGGCTCTTCTGCTTTGCCTTCAGAGTCTGTGTTGCTTTCTGGTTTGGGTTTGGGTTTAGGTTTAGCCTTTGGTTTTGGCGGTTCTGGGGCAGCAGTTCCTTCTTCTGCTGGTTTCTCTTCCTCATTGGCAGCAGCCTTTTCAGCCTGAATCTGTTTAAGCTGCTCCATCCTCTCCTCGCGCTCCTTCTGCAGCTTCTCCTGCTGCTCTGCCGCAATCCTGATCAGGTCTTCACCTCCACCTCCTGCTTGAGTGGTTTTGCGTGCTCCCTTCTTGCCCCTCTGGTTCGGATCTGGGTCAGCTGTTCCAAGGGCAGACCAACATAGGAATGAGGTGTTAATATTCTGGCCATTGAGTGGAAAACTTGCTGGATGTCTACATGACACTGCACACGTATGTGCTCCTTATTCATTTAGATTTAAAACATTTTATTGAAATGGTCAATTTTGTGGTTTCAGATTGAATTACTTATTAGTGCTTGTCAGGTCTGTCCATACTGAAACTGTGTAATTGCAGCAATCAATGTTCATTTAATTGTTCATTCATTAGAATAATTTCAACGTTTGTCGGTGAACAAAAGATTCTAATTTTGAATTTATGAATCAAATCTGCTCTGAATCAATGAAGTGATCATTTAAATGTGTCAATTGCAATGATATCAGTTTCTCACATGGCTTTTACTGTATATGCGAGGATCAGCACACTTTAACATGTTTATCAATTGATCTACTAAATGTGGGTGATGTCTGAACTTGATCTTACCCTCCACTATCAGCCAGGCGTTACAAGACTTCATTCCAGCCACAGCTGCGTAGATGCCTTTGTCCACTTGCATACAGTCCTTCACCACCAGTCTATGGATTAGCATGTCCTCAGAGACAGAGATGTCATACTTTTCACCCTGTTCCAGGGCGACGTTCTTGCCTAGCCAAGAGATCTTAGGGAGCGGAGCAGATAAGACACACTCAAACGCGGCATCCTCTCTTTCCACAGCCTTCACTTCCTGAATCTTTACCAAGAAGTCTACCGCTGGAACTGTAGAGGTAGAGACAAGAACAAAAGCATGCTTTAACATAAAACTACTTTATGTGATAACATATATTGTAAATTAATTGTTTTTATTCAAGTCAAAGAAATATTTTAATAGTACTAAATAAATAACTTTCAAATAGTATTCAGCACTCCGAATTGTTTTCCTACAATTAAAGACATAATTAATTCTGAAATGAAAATTCATGTTCACACTCATGTTGTTCTATCTCGTTGCATTCTTCTTGCATTCTTGTCTGTGAAACACGAAAGGAGACATTTTGCATGAATCTCCATGCCAAGTACAGAAATTTAAATTACTGTTGACTTATAATGTTCCCTTTATTTGAATGTTTTGAATCTGAATCCAAGTGCAGATGAGACTTGAAAGCTAATGTGCTGATATCAGTGTATAATTACTTAGGTTTCAGGTTGTTCTACAAATAAATCATATGTCTTATATTTCTTACATGTCTTATATATGTCATATATATCGTTATCCACTTGTATCCAATTGTATGGAAAGTTCAAACACAATATGTGTTTCACAGAAGAAAGAAATTCCTAAACTTGATGAAAAAATATGAGGTTGAGTAAATGCTGACAGAATTTTTGTCTATCCTTTTAATTTCAAAACATTTAATGGATAGATATAGTTTTCTATATGCTTAAAGCTCACTTTTAAAGTCAGTTGAGAAGACATTGACGCCCTCAATATCGACTTGATACAATCCAGCATCTTCTGCATTCAGACCATGTACGCTAAAGATGAATTTCCTGCCGACTTGACGCAAAGAATGCTTCTCATCTGAATCAGTGGTAAATGGAACCATAACACCATCCTGAGAAAAACAAAATGTGGAAATGTTTTGTAAATGAATTTCAATTTAATTTCAACTGCAAAATGAAGTAATCAAAAATGTGTCTATTGCTTAACCTTGAGGAGGAAGATTTTGGCATTGGGATCTTTGAGATCCATCTCAAATTCAAATTCGGCACATCCGGGCATCTTGATTTCAATATGTCTCAGGTTGCTCAGGTGTTCAATGTACTGTTGGAGGAAAAGCAAGTTAAAAATATACTTCTGAAACTTTGAAAAGACACCTCAGAGGCTAGATTTACAGAGGCATTTAGCACATGCACTTCTTGAGCAAAAATAGTAATAGCGACCGGTGAGGTATTTCACACATCACATTCATTTCCAGTGCCGGTGTATTTATATGTTGAAAACTATGACATTTATTATTTAGTTTGATGGATTTGGTTAAGCCTTAGCAAAAACAGTATACATACAGTAATGATTTTTCACTGTTTATTTGAAATGCACCTGCGACTGCTGCTCCTCTATTTCCCTTTTCTTCTCGTTCAGTTTCTTCAACATCCAGCGGAAGTCAGTCACCCCATATTCAGCGCAGATGCGCTCGTAATCTTTCTTATCAGCGCTGAGCAACAGTTCCCAAAATTTCTCATCAACTTCTCCATCTTTCCTCTTCTCCTTTTGTTCAGCTCTGCAAAAGCACAATACACCATGAACACCCCTTCCCAGGACGTCCAGGGTCAGGCTGGACACATGCAGCTGCTTTTGCATCTCAAAAAACAGATAAACAGGCCATTCAGAATGCAAGTTGTGCTAGAACCATCATTGGTATGATCAGCAAGAACTTACCGGGTCCTCAGGTTCCTTTTTAAATCGGCTGTTGCTTTCTCTCGTTGCTCTGAAAATAAATATAGTTGGGCTATTCATCTTTATTCTGCATTGAAAATATTTTGTTGTTTATTGCTTTAGTGATTCACTCAGGACTTGAATGCAAACAGACCTAATCGTGCTTCCTGCATTGCTTTGCTCTTCTTGAACCCAACTGAAAAAAAAAAAAAGAATTGTTTTTTTTTTTCAGCACAGCTGAGTCAGATAATTGATTCACTTGTTTTACTTGTACTTTTTGCTTAACACAAATTTCCCAGGTACAATTGGTGGAGGTTTTGTACTGACCTTCAATCACGTTGAGTGTGACTGTGACTATAGCACGTCCATATTCATTATTTGCATAACATTTATATGTGTCGGCTTGATCAACTCCAACATTGGGCATCTATTGGGCAACATTAATTATGTTAGAATTAGAAACAATACATGGATCAAATTAGATTTTAATGAGAAATTAATGCTATTAAACAAGTTGCAGACACTATGGCACCTGTAATTGATGTTCTCCTAAGACTGGATCATATGAAACAACATATCTTTCAGGATCAGATACATCTCCATTGTTTCGAGCCCATGTCACAGTTGGTGTTGGACTTCCAGTGATGATGGCTTTGAAAACGGCAAGCTTTCCTGTGAGGAAGGTTTAACAAAGTCAGTTGAGTCCTTCTGAAACACAGCCATTATGTCTTTCTTTGAGCAATACAGATGCTTTGAGCTGCTGTACTGTACCTTCCTGAATAGTCAAGGCGATGGGTTTGCGGGAGAAGTCGGGATGACTTTTTCCTGCTGGGATTTCCTTCACAAACTGTGTGATCATTACTCCTGGGACTTTAGATCGCTTCTTAATGGCCACTGAGGAATGAAAAGAGAATTGTAAAAGCTGTGATACTTTATACATGAAATCAATGGATTTTGAAAAGGTTCTCATTGAATATCTACCTTGCCCAGGAGCAGTGGGCTCCTCTTCCTTACTTTTTGTAAATTTCATCTTGGCATGTGGGATTCAGGGATTCCTGTGGGATCAAAAAATCATTACAGCTATGAAATTTAAACTGTTTTGCAGGAATAGTTCACCCAAAATCATTTACAAAATGAAAATTCTGTCATTATTTACTCATCCTTATATTCTTCCAAATCTGCCTGAGTTTCTTTTCTCTTTGGGAAAAAGATGAGATGAGATATTTTGAAGTGTTTTTGAAAAAGGAATCTTTTACTCGATTTTATACTCTGTTAACTTGCGAACTGCTCTAACCGGACCATTAAGTCAGTGATTTGAACTCAATAATTGGATCAGAGAACAAATTGTTCCTTTGAGCTAGGCTTTTTTTTTTTTCTCACTGAACCATTGATTTGGTTCACAAATCGGTCTAAACGATTCATTCACAAACTTGGACTAATTGTGGAACCACTGAACCTCACTTTATGTATGGTGCTAAAGTTCACCTCATTGAAGTTCAAGACTATCAGTGAATAATAAATTCAGTTTTGGATTCTTTACTATGATGGATTTCTTTTGTGAAATGTATTTTGTGAAAGAAATAGATTTGGAAAAAAAAATTGAAAGATATAATGTAAATAATGACAGATTTGATTGTTTTTTTGGTATTATTGGTTTACTTCAATTTTAATTTTTGGGATTTAAAATGTGAATTAACTTCTTACCTACCATTCTTTAGGTGTATTTGATGATGATGTTGCAGTTAATCTTTGAAGTTTTGTGATTTTTGTGAAATTAAGGCAAAGTTCAAGAATTTGTTGCATTTGAAAAAAGTGCTACGTGGTTCTGATGAGGAAGCATAATGAATTTTTGACTCTGATCATGTCTGTTCCCTGAGGCAGGGAGCATGGAGCTTAGCAGCAGGGCTAAGCTAAGCACTTCTGTCAGCTTTTCTCTGCAGTAACATGAACACTCCAGCTGTCTAGAATGTAATTCATGGTCAAGTCACAGGAAGGAAAAAAAGCTGGCAACAGTGTCACCTACACCGATCCGCAACCTCGGGATTTAAGCAATATGTCTGCTACAGGAATGTAATGCTGACACATTTCGAGTAAATCTCATACCTCCTGAAGTTTCTATTAGATGGGGTTCTTAGAATGAAGATAGAGACAATAATTGTGTCTGGAGGTGGTGACTGTAAATTGTTAGCAAGAAATATGCAGCAATTATGTTTTCTTTGGATTAACTAGGGTTTTTATTAAGGCAGGAAGGGTTTCTAAAGCTTCTAAAAGCCTCATTAATTTTGTTTCTGGTGAACTGATGAGTGGTTGCGACCTTACAGGACTTGTGGCCATGTATATTGCATGAAACACCTAAACTGACATGCTTGAATCTAAATTCACAGATCTCAGAAGTGTATAATCAAATTCAGCAAATGCAGTATAGCTTAGAATTGATTCACAAAGAACAGTGTTATTGAGAATAGCATGATAAACATGCATAGAAATTTCTACATTCTGTAGAGTAGCAATTTAAAGCGACGGTAAATTGAGGACTTTGCTTCTCTATTAACACTATGTGCCCACTAGTGTGAGTCAAGTAGCCATGCATGTTTTTGTCTGGTATAGGTCACATACCTCATAAAACTATCCATCAAAACACCTCTGACGCACACTCTCATCTTAAATGCAGAGTGCCAACATTTTTCAAGTGCTCTATTTCTCCACAATCTCCTATGATAGTAATACTATTCCCAGATGCATTTCATAACAGCTAGATTGAAAGGTTTCATAAACTATGCCATTGGTTTCCTTTTAATATTTATGTGTAGCAGTTGCCTAGGTGATATGTTGCATATATATGTGCATCCAAATAATAAATAATAATAAAAAATTGTATACACATATGTGTGTTTGAAACTATTACATATATATATATATATATATATATATACACACACACACACACACACACACACACACACACATACACACATACCCACATAGAGGTTGTGATCTGTGTGATAATCATACAACTATAAAATAGGTGCTGATTTATAGTGTAAGCAGTACATCAAGATAGGTTTATCTGCAGACAGCTTCTTATCAGGGATAACCATAGTTGTAGGAGATAACAAATAGCCATGCCTAGCAACTGAGACATATGATTGATTTATAAATATGCCCAAGGGAGGTCTGGAAAGGGTCTTGTGTCCTAAGATGTCAACCCCCCATTAATGGCAGCAAGGCTTCTCTTACTGCTTTGACCATTTTTATTTCAGATTTTATTACTTATTAAATGATCTTTTCCCTTACCTTGCTTTCCCTGCTCTTAGGATTGCCTTAGGTATTTTACAAGGATAGACCTGCATGTTATATTGAGAAGTTATCAATTATTGATCTCGTCATCATTATCTGTTTATATATTTATACTTGAACATTTGTTATTGTCTGTGACATAAATGCATACATTTTATGAAATACAGTATAGAATTATTAAATAAAATTATCTATATTAGGAATATGTTATTTGTTTTTTTTTTCAGTAATCCATAAATTCTGACATATTTTCATGATAACATTTTTCCTAACCCATTACAGGTAATTGCGCTCCAGTATAATTGACCAGAGTTGCTTGCTGTGGAGTGATGTGGGACCAATAAAAATAACATAATGGCCTAAAATAAACATTGTTTACATTTATAGATCAATGTAAAAGCTGCATGTCACACCCATTGCTCCAAACTAAGAAAACAGATGGTGTAGCATCCTTTCATCATTACATGATAATAGGAAACCACTTTGAAAGGAATAGAGACCATCATGAAAATTTTTTTTGGCCCAACAGATGTCTCGGTTCATCTTTCTGAGAACTATTCCGATGGGAATCAAACATTTTCATCTCCATTTGTGTTTAGAAACAACAATCTCAGTGAAATGCCATAAAAACGTATTTTACTGTTGGCTATAACAATCATTGCACGATCAATACAGTACTGCTCTTTTTTCCTTGCAAAATGCTCATGCATTCCATTAATTTTGCATGTAAATTCATTGAACATGCTGTCCAAATTATCTTATTCCTACATAAATAGCACAATATCAGTACGTAGTTATATTGAAAGTAGTCTGTTGTCTACTGATATGCAGTAATTCAGAGCCATTCAGGAGTCACGTCAGACAACCCCAACCTATTCTGATTGGCCTTTGAATATTGAATATTCCTGGTGTAATGTAGCAGAATAGTGTAAATACTAAAGCTTGGCTACTTACTTTGTGACTTGTGCCCCGTGCTCTTTGTTCAGCTTTGAGTGCCAACTTCACCTTTGCGACCCAACTTGAGATGGTCCTCAAAGGTGTCCTGTTGCTCCTCAGGGGTGTTGGCTGAGGGATAGGCTTACCCGTGAGTTCTGATCAAAGACATGAGTGTGATGAGGAACTGTGACTCCTCCCTTAGATATGGGACCAGGCTGGAGAATGAAGATTATGAACTATCCACTGAATAAGAAACTCCAGGAGTAAACGTTCAGTGACAGCGGAGGGAGCAGCTTCCTCCTGAAGTGAGAAAGGTAAGCTTGTGCTTCTCAAAATGATGCGAAGGAGCTTTGAACATACTGATATTGATGTTTTATTTGTCATTATAAGTGCGTACCATATTACAAATTCTGTGTGGGTCATATAAGAATAATCTAGCCTATATTTACAAAATAGAACAGTTCTCATTTTAAGTTTTAGAAGATGTGATGTTTATGTTTAATGTAAATATATGACATTGTTTTGGAGATAAATTATTCTTAATGATTTATGGGATGCATAAACTTTTAATTGGGCAAGACTGAAAATCCTGCGCTTGTTGGATACGAGTTTGAAGTTACATTGGTATGCTCAGGCCAGGGAGTTATGGCCCATATATGGATCAGAAGAGACATAGAGGTAATAAATCATCATGATGTAGTGACTCTTAAGTCTGACATCTCCACATGAGCACATACATAACCACACCACAGGAGCACCATACTGATATTACATGTGCTGGACCCTGTCAGGCCGTTTAAAAAATTTATTGGCAGTAAAATACTCCAAATATAACAAGGACAGCATGTTCAGACATTACTTAGAAGTGAGACTTCATGGTGTCATCTGTATGCATTTATATGGTACTTCTGTATAATATTTCTCTCGTTTTTTTCTCTTTATGAATGGATGTGTTCAGAAAAACATAGCTCTTGAGAATTTTAGGAGCTTAGGATCATGGATTAATAATCGGATCATTGTGCTTTGTGAATTCATACGCAGAGTAATGGATTTGTAATAATAAGGTACAATAACGGTCGATACACAAGTGCACTGTTCAAAGAACATGAATATTTTATTTATTTACACCAAACCCCTTTTTGGCTGATAAAGCATATCTGAAGAAGCAAAAGCGTCTTTTACACTTTAGCGTTTCCAGACAAGCAAAAAGAAAAAATGGATGAAAGAAATCAGCACTTTACACTTTTTTTACCGTACTGTAGTGTAATTGAATTTGTGAAAGTGTGAAATAGCAGCGTACGTACACAAAAGCCAAGAATAAATAAATTAATTAATGAAATAGCGTACAAGAACAATAAAAACCCCCAAACCTGAACTAAGCTGAAGTAAAATCATTGCCAAACAGGATTAGGTAAGCATGGCGAATTAAGCATCAGCCACCCAAGCGGCACATTACAGAGTTTTTTCTTTATGTTTTCAGGTTTTTGTGCTATTAAACACAGTAAGACGATATGTAGTTTTTCACATGCATTTGATTCTACCATTTTTGTCTCATAAGGCCACACTGTGTAACGTTTTCATGAGCCATCTTTCTGCAAAAATACCCAATGCTGTAGCTCTACAAAGGGCCTAAAATCCAAATAACACAACAGTGATTTGACATCCTCCCCATGTCAAGGTTTTATTCTGAAAAACAAAGAAAGAAAAGAAAATATGGTTAAGGTGTTAGATTAAATTTATCTGCAGTGTTATGTATGAAAATGTTCTAAACTTTCTGAATTTACTTTGTGAGTAACGTTTATGAGTAAACATATCTGAAATAGAAGTGTTAACCAAGTTATTCTTATAATTTCTGAAGATGTTTAGAAATATATTTAGAAACGTTATATTGCACATAGCTAGTTAGTGGTGCATTGGTAGGATGCCTTGTAAAATTGGATTGAGAAGCATTTAGATGTTTTCATTTTGTCATTTAATAACTTTTCTGAGCGGCATTTGCTGGGATTCCCAACAGTGTTGCGGATCATGGAAGATCATCCCGTACATGGATAGATCAATGCTTCTTTCCAAAACTAGCACACAGATTGCTTGTTATTAAGTAAAATGTACAGTAAATGCATTGTTACTGTCAGGTCCAAAAACCCCATTGGTTGCCAGTATCTTTTCAATTTTGTCTCCCCAACATGAAAATAGTTTGAAAATGCTGCTGAATACGTTGTGTTATCTTGTCGAGGCATGGAAGTTATTAAACATTACTGAATATAATAAAATAAATACTGGCGCTTTGGTAAGGCAGAGTTTCATAAAAGATACGTTTTTAATACTAAAAAAGGTCTGAGGATTTATTTATGGTTTTATATAGTACTTAAGCAGATGATGATGCTTTTGGGAAACTTGCCTAGAGATAAAGTACGACTTCTAAAATTGTACTTGGAAACCCCGCTGTTATCAGGTGCTTAACTTTCATCGAGTGAGGCGAGTTCTTCATGTAGACCCTTACCTCTCACTGTCAGATTGGTGGTGCACTCTGCTCTTCCCAGCGGGCTCTCAGCTATGACTTTATATTCTCCCATGTCTTTGGCTCCAACCCTGAGAATGAGCATGGAGCACACTCCACAGGTGTTAGTTATGTAGTAGTTGGTGTTAGTGTTGAGGCTGATGTTGTTGCGGTACCAGGTGACGTGGGGTGTGGGGTTGCCCCTCACGGCACAGGTCATGTAGCACTCATAGCCTTGCGGGGATGTGTGGATTTTCAGGGGGACCATAAACCTCGGAGGACTCTCCAAGTTGCAGGTCTTTGACTCTGGGATGTTCAGTATGAATTTTTCTGCAAGAATTGAAGGAGTTTGGTTAAAAAACAATTAATTAAGGCTGTGTACTTGACAAGTCAGTGAGTCCCTGAAGGGTCACCGTGTAGTGCATGAGCAAGCAGGGTGTCCACAGTAAACAGACACCCCCTAGTGGCAGTACGTGCATAAGACCAGAGAACGCATATTCTTGAAATCAGTGGGTAGCGATCCAAAATTGGATTACAGGTCTGGTTACGATAGCAGGGGAAAAACAATGTTAAATACAAATAATAGAATGGAACTAACCATATAATGTAAACAAGTATATTTGGGTAAACAAAAAAAAACACTTCCCATATTATTTGTTGTTGAAGGACTTACTATTAAACTCAGTATTCTTGGCATACATTCATCTGTCACTTGGCAATATGTCTAACATATTATCATGATATTATGGTAACACTACATGTTAGTTAATGCATTTTTCTTTTGGTATATAATTATATAATAATTATAATATAATAAAATGCAGCTGTTCATTGTTCGTTTGTGTTAGTTTAGGTCAATTAAACAATATTAGCAGATACTTTTGATTTAATGAATGTATTAATAAATGTTGAAATTGTTTTAAATTTTTTTTTATTGTTAGTTAACTTTAACTTTTTGTAGTTTTGTAAAAAAAAATTGGAACCTAATTGTGAAGTGTTACAAATATTAGTGGTATAATAACTGGCACAGTATTTTAGGCTTAGCACATTGCAGTTCATGGTAATATTAATACATTTTATGTTTGATTTTCAGGGCTTTTTTGTTACATTTATATATAAACAATACATAATAGCAATTTTGGTGTTGGGTCAGCAGTTGATGCACAAATCTGGGTGTTGAAGCAAAAACCAATTGAAAACCACCGTTTTAATTATTTACATTGAGTCTGAATAGCTAACTCCACCCATCACTGCTCAGATTTTTTTTTTTCCTTTAGTAAAAATAGGATTCTACTAAGACTTTGTGTGAATAACATCTGTCACAATTTGCACAATCTGTCACAAGATGCTATGTATTGCTATTTATACTTAATGCAAACAGTATCCACCATTCTTACACTTAGTGTAAATAGCTGCTGCTATTAAATAAGGTCCGAATGTAAATAATGCTAGAAGTTTGAATCACCACACCCCTGTATTACAAACCTTTCTTGCATGTGATAAGCCATTTTGGTGACTCCGAAGGGACAGACAGGCCAATGTCATTTTTGGAGTACACACGGAACTGGTATTCTCTCCCTGTCATGATGTTACATGCTGTGAAACGGTTGTTGAAGATACGGTCAGCTACAGTGTGCCAGGTCCTCTTGCTGGAGTCTCTCTTGGTCACCATGTAATGCAGGCGATCATCGCGTTTCTCGTCTGGGGATGGTTCCCAGGAAACTGTCACCGTGCCCGGAACGTTCTCATCCAACTCTGCAGGGCCTGGGGGCTTTGGCTCGTCTACACCAAAACAATCAGTCGTAGTTCATCAGAACTGGCAGATCAAGCCTATTACACGTACATTCCTCTACAGAGCAAGCTTGGTTGAGTATATCCATCTATAAATCTACACTACCATTCAAAACCATTTTTTGAAAGAAATTTGTACTTTTAATCAGCAAGGATGCATTAACTTAATCAAAAGTGACAGTAAAGATTTTTAGTGTTTCAAAATGTTCCTATTTCAAATAAATGTTATTTTAACTGTCTATTCATCAACGAATCATAATAAAAATGCATCACAGTTTCTGCAGAAATATTAAGCGGCACAACTATTTTTAGCAGTGATAATAAGAACTGTTTTTTTTTCCCCGCACCAAATCTGCATATTACAGTGATTTCTGAAGGATCATGTGATGCTGAGGACTGCTTTGCCATCACGAGAATAAATTACATTATTAATTATATTAAAATAGGAATAAGTTAACAGAAGCTTAGTTTACATTTCTCTTTGTGTTTTTTAAACACAAAATTTCTGAAAATACTTTCTACTGTCCCAGCTTAATATGTAGAGCCTATAAGTTATTCATAAGATTATTTCACCAAAAAGTACAAGCACTTTGGCTCTGTGGTACAATACTAACAAAGCATTGCATTGTTATGCCAACATAGCAACATGGATTAACCAATATTGTGATTTGGGGGCTTGGCTATCTGTTTTTCAACCAATGAGAGACTGGGATTATTTCGGACAAGATATTTGTACACATTTTTTCAATTCTATTTGGTGATGCCATTTACGATGCTATCTTTGATGACGGATTCACAGACATACACTGGTTCCCTCATTTTACCTGTAACTCTAATCTCAATACTGAAGGTCTCTTGTCCCACAATGTTCTTGACTATGATGGTATAGATTCCTGTATCGGAGCGATCTGCAGATGGGATCAGGATCTGAGAGCCTCCCTCAGCATTGCTTATAGTGGCACGTTTGGACACAGGGGAACCATCTTTAAGCCAGATGACATCAGGCCACGGGGAAGCCTGTAAAAAGGTTATATAGGACAAGTATCGGACATGTGGCCAATGCGAAATATAGTTTAAATGAGGGGAGTAGGAATGATCTGAAAAGTGTATGGGAAGGGAACATGATATAGCCTGGCTCATGGATATTAATTAGGGGACATAATATTCAGCAAGTAGTCCCAAATTATTAATATTATTATACATTTTATTTATAGGTGCCTTACACGACACTCAAGGACACCGTACATCAGTAAAACAACCAATCATCAAACAATAGGGCAACACAGCCTACCTACAACTAAGCATTACATATAAGCCTGCCTAAATAAACAAGTTTTAATTCTAGATTTAAAAACCACAAGACTTTGACTATTACGAATATCCAACGGTAGTGAATTCCATAGGTACGGAGCAGCATAACCAAAAGAAGTTGTCCGAGTGTGTGGAAGTACAAGAGTGAGTGCAGAGGCAGATCGTAAGGTATGTGTAGGAGTATTTATACGAAGGAGATCTGATAAGTATGAGGGAGCCAAATTATTAAGTGCCTTGTAAATTAGAAGCAAGGTTATAACATTTTTGCTATATTTAACAGGGAGTGAATGCAGATTTTGTAGCACAGGAGAAATGTGCTTGGATATAGAAGTTTTGGAAATAACTCGTGCAGCTGCATTATGTACTAGCTGAAGTCCATAAAACAAGGAATTACAGTAATCAACTTGTGATGTTACTAAAGCGTGTACAAGGATAGCAGTACTCTTTGTTGAGGATGAAGACGATTAATATTTCGTATATGGAAAAATGCAGAACGAGAAATGCTGTTAATATGAGCTTCAAATGATTAAGTACTGTCCAAGATGACACCCAGACTTTTAACCTGTTTATGATTTACAATGCAAGTCGGCAGTACATTTTTGATCAAGGTATCGAGGAGGGGGAACAGGACTCTGGACGACAGCAGTTATATTTCATCCCTTCGCACCGCAGGCAGTATATAATGATTGTCTCCCAAAAAGTGACAAACTTTATGTTATAAAAGTTCTAAACCCCTGGTTTGGTCTCCAAAAGTACTGTATGGTTTTAGTATTGCCCATTACCTCAAAGTTGATGTTGAATCGTGCAGAATTTCCAGCTCTGACCACCATGAAGCTCTTGATCTTAGAATCTGTGAATCTCGGTCTCACTAAGAAAATCAAGACATTGAGTTAATGATGTGGCATATCCAGTACAGTTTTCGAAAATGAGAGGCAGTTATCTTTCTGACCGTAGATAAGGTGATTCACCTGGAGGAGGCATAGCCAAGATGTAGTTATCCAGCTCCTGTGGCTCACCCTCTCCACCTTCATTGACAGCGATCAGTCTAACCCAATACATGGCCATTGATTTCAGTCCCTTTACAGTGTAGGAGGTCATGATGATGGCATTTGTGTTGCATCGATCCCATTCTGTGTTCTCAGCAGGCCTGACATCAATAAAGTATCCCTTGGCCTCATCCTGAACACCAGGTTCTTCTTTTGGTTTAGTCCAAGACAAGGACAAGGTAGTGTAGGTGGAGTCTGTCACTTTAAAGTAAATTACCTTACCAGGGGGTTCTGAGAGGAAATTGAGATGAAAGCATTTGAATTAGAAGGCATTGCAAGAGAAAATAGGGAGAAGTGTAAGAGGAGTTCAAATTAGCTTGTTATTTTGAAGCCCAGAAAATTCTGAACTAAATCTGCTATTTTTGCATATCTTTGAGGGGAGGCCACAGTTCATTTTTCTAAATGTACAGCCTTGAGAATACTTATGCTGAATTCCTCTTCCCTTTTTGAAGATAATGAGCAACCTGAGAAATTACTTACTTTTGGGATCTCTGGCAAACACAAATTCTGAGGGGATACTTGGTTCACCAGCTCCAGATATGTTGATGGCAGACACATGGAACTCGTACTCCATTCCTTCAACTACATCGTTTACAGCATATTTCTTTGCTGTGGATGGTAATTATAAGAGGTAAACATTACTAGCAGGCAGTACTTTAAAGTAGCTCGTGTAAAATGTGAGATACAAACCTTGGATTGGCTGATCTGTTGGATTGACTTGGCCCCACAAGTTGCTGCCCTTCTTGCGTTTCTCTAAGTTATAACCCAAAATACTGGTTCCTCCAGTGTTGGTTGGAGGAGTCCATGCCAGGTTAATGCAGTTTTTAAAGGCACTGGCTACTTTAGGAGCAGATGGCTGACCAGGATATGCTGGAAAGTAAGACAATCCAGAGGTTTATATTAAGACAAGTCTGTATAGCGACTGACTAGCACAAGGCTACTCTGAGAGATTTTTTTTAGTAAGTCACCTTTAGTGCCAGCTTGCACATCCTCAGTCTCCATCAGTTCACTGATGCCCTCATCAGTCTCGGCTCTGATACGGTAACAGTATCTTCTGCCATGGTCAACATCAGTGTCTCTGTAGTGGGCTTCACTTGGGATCTGGCCTATCTTTTTCCATGTGTTGCGTCCAATTTGGTTACGCTCAAGTATGTAATGTTTAATAGGGCAACCACCATTGTCTTTTGGTGGTCTCCACTTGACCTCAATGCAGTTGGCAGATGCTTCAATGATCTCCAGTGGTCCAAGTGGGGGGGTAGGTTTATCTAAATGAGGTAAAAAGTTGTCAGGCAAAATGGAGAGTAAGTTTTTTACCAAACTGTACTGCATTCATATAAAAAATACAACCTGTTTAATTAGTTCACTTTTTGTACTCACCAAGTACCACTAGATTAGAAATGGCTTCAACTGTGCCAAACTCATTTTTGACTTTGATTTTTATTTCCCCGGTGTCTTTACGCTGTAATTTGGTGAGAAGCAGGCGGCTTTCAGCCTCTAAAATCTCAATCTTGCAGTGAGAGTCTGGCGTGAGCTCTTCACCATCTTTGTACCACTGGACTTTGAATGGCTCACAGCCAATAAATGGAATCTTGAAGGTGGCTTTATGATTGTGTTTGACCACAATCGGGTTTGCAAATGCATCAATTTCCTTG
Organism: Sinocyclocheilus anshuiensis; assembly: GCF_001515605.1. NCBI lineage: Eukaryota > Metazoa > Chordata > Actinopteri > Cypriniformes > Cyprinidae > Sinocyclocheilus > Sinocyclocheilus anshuiensis. The sequence continues at coordinate 2,328,917 of NW_015552647.1, forward strand.
GCATTGAATCTTGGTGGATCTTATCACACACACACAAACAGAAAAAAAAAAGCAAAAAAAAAAAAAAGTATAAACATGAAAATTTGGAACATTTGCATATGTATTGGCACAAATGAGCAGATATTCAAAAACAAACCTTCTACAGCAATCACACATTCGGTTTTACGCCCATCAGCCTCAAATCGATATTTTCCAGCAAATTCTTCTGTTACTTTAGTAATTGTCAGTTTGTGAACCACTCCCTCTTTACTGATAGTCATACCCTCAGTGGAGGCAGTAATCTACAGAGAAATTTGAAGAACAGTTTACACATACACCATATATACCATTTATCATATTATTTATACTTGTGGCTTCTTTATACCTCATTGCCATCTTTGGACCAGACACCGTTACAGTCAGCACTGCTAAGTTTGCAGACAAGTTCAGCTGCCTCTCCCACAATAGCTTTGCAGTCTTCCAGCCCAGCAGAAAAGTGAACACCAGGATCTGCATGTGATTTGTGAACAAAATTAGTCATTAATAATTCAAGCACGGTTATCATTTTGCTGCATGATGTTTGAGTTGTAGTCCACACACATTAATTGAGGCCTACTGTAGCAATTCTACACTTGTACACTTAGTAAGTACTTTATGGACATACATATTTTATAGCATGTGTTAAAATGCATTAACTTTCATTTAAATGTGAATCAAAGCCAACAGAAATATGTGAGAAAAAATATCAGGTGTATAATATCTTGCCATTGTCTTCAGCGCTGACTTCCTAGAATCCGAATCTTCTTAGAATCAGTCATGATGATGACCATTATGAAGCATCTCTGAATGGCCAGTACACATTTAACCTGACTTATTTTAGAAATGCATTGTACATACATTCTTTCCGTTCTAATAGTACATAATTATCACTCTTGGTTGAAGTAGTTCAGCTGAGATAATTCTCTGAATAAATAGTCACTCTAATTAAGCTTCACCACTAATGGGCAATGATGGAAACCTTCTTGTTTTGGTGGTATTACCAAATAATGTTGCTTTTCTATTAGATTAATACGAATATTTCCCCCCTTTTACCATTTCATGGTGTCTCTGGATACCATCCAAATGCAATTTGGTTCTTGTGCAGAATTTACTTTGAAATCTCCAGGTAAATGCTGATTGAGTCACTTTCTTGCAACCCCAAGTGTTTTGACAATTAAAGATCTTGCTGGAATGACTTCTGCTGCAATTTTCACGTCTTCTAAGGCATATAAAATCTTTAATTTGTCTTCTCGTAATTAGAGTTTGTGAAGTCCTATTTGGCTGCATTTATTAAGATCTTATCATGTCCTGGTTCCTCTGATTAGTGAGCGAGGTGATTGGCCTTTAGCAAGACAAGCTAGCTTGGTGAAGACAATACGAGCGCATACTGATCTACACAAACAGCAGACACACAATGCATAAGAAATATCTGGCACATTAAAGACTGGGTGGATACTATTTTTTAAATACATTTATTGTTGCATCTTACAATAAAACATGAACTGTTTTCCACAAAGAATTGGTCCTCACTCAAATTACATACTGAGTTTTTTTCTTCTTTATTTTATTTAAAGGAATAGTTTACTCAGAGATGTCCTTCCAAACCTGTATATTGTTGTTGTTTGGTAAATACTAAAATTGAATTTATAAAGGTTCTTTTTATAAAGTTAATACAGGCTGTCAAGCACAACAAAAGCAGCATAAGTAAACCATATGATTTTTTTATACAAACAAACAAATAAATATACTGTAAAATAATTAACAAAAATAAATAAACAAAAAATTAAATAAAATTAAACAATTCTTTTATTATTATTATTATTATTATTATTATTCACAGAAAAAATTATAACATACAGGTTTGGAATGGGATGAGGATAAATACATGTAAAGACAGATTTTTTTATTTTGACTGAATTATTACTTTATTAAACAAAGTTATCCAATGCCCACTAGCATCATGTGAAATAAACAATTTTCCTGTCTACTCAAATCAACCTAATTAAAGAGGTTGTTAAAGTTACTGATTACAACCCGCCTTGCTCAATATATCCCTCACTTATTTTGAGCTTGCTCATCAAATATGCCTTCACAATGTTTCAACAAGCACATTATGTCCAAGAACTGCTGATAGGAATATGCATATGCTTACAAAGCCTGTTCTATAGCTGTTGGACCCAAGGGTATAATCTTTAAATGAGCGCTTAGGACAATTAAACTGACAAAGTTTCTCAGTGGAAAATTATCCAGCAAGTCCCAAAGTATGTTTGGTCCTGAGGAAAATAAGATCCAAACCATGTCCAGAATGGTTAAATTAAAGCTAAATTAAGTAAAAAAGACCTAAATCCGTCAGAGAGGCTGTGGTATAACAATTACATGCTTTATAACCATCCACGTCCAATTAAAAAAGTTTTCTGATTAACAGTGTACTTAATAGGAATAGGAAGTGTTTGGATAACTTTGTTTATTGTTCAGATGATGTGACTGAATTAGACCCAGAACTCCTACAAGGGACTGCAAAGTTATTCCTGAGTCTTCTGAATGACTTTTGACATTTGCATGGAAGCAATGTCATTATTCAGTGCAACTTCAAACATCTCTTACCAACAGCTGTCTCCGGAACCTGTGGGTCTTGTTTTTTACGGCCTGAACGCTTGCCAGGTTTAGCTGACTCGTCCTTCTCATCTTCAGCTCCTTTTTCTTCCTCTGTAGCTTCAGTGCTTCCCTCTGATGGGCCTCCGGGACCTGGTGGCTTCCGTGGGCCTGGTGGGTCCCCAGAACCTGAAGCGCTACCGGACCCTGATGGGTTACCGGAACCTGAAGGGTTGTCAGAACCTGATGGGTTTCCTGAACCTGATGGGTTACCGGAACCTGATGGGTTACTGGAACCTGATGGATTACCGGAACCTGATGGTTTGCCAGACCCTGCTGGTTTTTCTTTATCTGATGGGTTACCTCCACCTTCATTCATGCCGTTTGGTCAGTCGGTGAAGCATTTTGAAGATTGACATTAATATGATAAAGAGGTTGGAAAGAACATGTAGAATAAAAAGAAAAACACTTAAAACAAACAAGAACATTTAAGAAAACTGTTACAAAAACCACCACAAAAATGCAAACAATTAACATTTTCCGAGGTCGTGCCTCTAAACATGCTGAATCTGCAGTTTTGTTGCTTTTGTGCTATGCTGAAAAACACTGTTACACACTGAAAAACACTGACAAACCATCACCACACAAAATGGGTACATTAACAACAAATAAATGACACAAACAAACAATTAAGACAGACAAACCGAGTAGCACATATAGCTGAAACCATTTATGGATTTTATGGAACATTCAATGATAGAGAAAATAAAAAAAAGATTGATTATTTGATGTTTTTTTTTTTTTTTTCAGTTTGATGACCATCATATTATTGGAAATTACTTTAGTTGTGATAATATTTTTAAGCACTTCTCTGTCTCCCCCCATGTTAAAAGTATTATTATTTAAATATATATATATATATTATATATTAATCACTGAAAATTAATAATCATGCTTAAACAATCAGTGTTTATTAAAAAAATTAAATAGGTTGTTAATGTCACTTGAAATGTCTTTCTCATGATCAATATTTTATAAATCATTCAAGCAAAAGCTATTTGTGTTACTGTCGATGTTTAATGGAAAATACACTTTTTAGTTTAGTGAACTATTTAGTTTCTGTAATCACAGCACATGATTTTAATATAGATGAGACGGATTTAGTGTATACATCCCACACTCTTACCAGTCACTGTGTCTGGTATCAGTGGGCCTTGTCTTACACGAGTACGGCCCTCGGCTTCCCCATCCATGCTCACATCTGGAACTGTGCTGGGTGTGTTTGAGTTTCCTATCATGATTTTTTATGTAAACTGTGAATTAATCAGCACAGGATGTGCAATGCTTTGATTGTGTTGTGAGTATTTCCCACTTGAGCTACAGTAAAACACTTTTAGGATGTAGGTGTGTTGTGTAGCATCAGCTTATAAGTAAACAGAAAGTTGTGTGAGAATGTTGCACAAAACAAAGCTCTTTTATAAAACCTGTTTACACTAAAAAAAAAAAGGCAACAACGGTTTTGTAAAAAGTTATCCATAATATAAATTTTGTAAAGATAAATAAACAGGTATCAATATTGTTGCTGAATGGAGTGCATATGTGTGTGTCTGTGTGTGTGCGCGCGCATACATATACTGTATACACACACTACTCACCAAGAAATTAATACTTTTATACAGCAAGGATGCATTATATTAATCAAAAGTGTCAGTAAAATTTTTTACATTGTTTAAAAAAATAAATACTGTTCTTTTAAATACTTTATTCATTAAATCCCAAAAAAAAATTATAATATCAAAAAATATTAAGCAAATATTAAGCAGCAAAACCATGAACGCGAATCAATAGATTAAAGGGATAGTTCACCCAAAAATTCTGTCATTAATTACTTACCCTCATGTCGTTCCAAACCCATAAGACCTTCGTTAATCTTCGTAACACAAATTAAGATATTTTTGATGAAATGTGAGAGCTCTCAGACCCTGCATAGACAGCAACGCAACTGTAATGTTCCCAGGTCCAGAAACGTAGTAAGGACATCGGTAAAACAGTCCATGTGACATCAGTGGCTCAACTTCAGTTTTGCGAAGCTACGAGAATACTTTTTGAGTGCAAAGAAAAAAAAAAACTAATTATTCAACAATTCTTCTCCCCCGAGTTACGTCTTCCGCCATTTTAGAGTATCACAACACATACGCACGCTTTCCCCTAAGCGAAATAAATTGTTATTTTTCTTTTCTTTGCACTCAAAAAGTATTCTCGTAGCTTCGCAAAACTGAAGTTGAGCCACTGATGTCACATGGACTGTTTTACCGATGTCCTTACTACGTTTCTGGACCTGGGAACATTACAGTTGCATTGCTGTCTATGCAGGGTCTGAGAGCTCTCACATTTCATCAAAAATATCTTAATTTGTGTTCCGAAGATGAACGAAGGTCTTACGGGTTTGGAACGACATGAGGGTGAGTAATTAATGACAGAATTTTCATCTTGGGGTGAACTGACCCTTTAAAATTTAATGACTATGTCACCCACAGACTGAGTTGTAAATAATTTCTTGAGGGTCATATGACCAGAGTAATTCAGTTTTGCCATAACAGGAATAAGTTAAATAAATATAAAATATTTATTTGAAATTGTAAAAATATTTTGTAATATTACTGTTTTTAGTTTTACTGTATCAAATAAATGAAGCCTTAGTCAGTCAAGAGACTTCTTTCAAAAAAATACAAAAATCTTGCTTTTGAACGGCATTGTACATAAACAATACTGTATGTATGTATATGTGCTGTATGAAAGTTTGGCCTGCTTTGCTAGACTGTATATTTTCTGTAAGAACCAATCACTGCTGAAATGTTACAGTATATATTTCTAAAATGAGAAATAAAAGCAAGAAGGAATTTGTATAGAACAGATATATTTAATGTCTCCTTGTATAATTCCTTACCTACGACAGTCTCTGGTACAAGAGGTCCTGCTCTTTGACGCTTCTTGTCTCCTCCATCTCCTCCAGAACCATCAGCTCCTCCGGCCCCACCAGCAGCTCCAGCTCCTCCAGCCGCGCCGGCTCCTCCAGCTCCATCAGCTCCTCCAGCTCCACCAGCTCCATCAGCTCCTCCAGCTCCACCAGCACCTCCGGCTCCACCATCACCTTCTGCTCCACCGGCTCCTCCAGCTCCTCCGGCTCCACCAGCACCTTCGGCTCCACCAGCACCTTCTGCTCCACTGGCTCCTCCAGCTCCTCCAGCTCCCCCAGCTTGTCCAGTACCTGCAGCCCATACTGTTCCTACCACCGCTGCAGAACCACCTCCAACTCCACCTGCAGCTCCATCCTTCCCAAGACTTGCTGCTGCAGCAGCTGCCTGTGCAGCCATCGCAGCAGCTGCCGCAGCCCCTGCTGCAGCAGCTTGCTCAGCACTCAGACCTTCACTTAAAGCCTTGAGTTCAGCCTGCTTCCTGGCCTCCTCCTCAGCACTGGCCTTGGCTTTAGCTGCTGCAGCCCGAGCAGCTGCTTCTGCTGCGGCTTTAGCTTCAGCCTCAGATTTACCTTTGGCTTTAGCTGCGGCAAGTGCATCCTGTGCAGCTTTAGCAGCAGCCGCAGCTGCGGCAACTGCTGCCGCTTGTGCTGCCGCTTTTGCCACTTCGGCTTCAGCCGCAGCTCTGGCTTTAGCTTCAGCTTCTACTGCCTCTCTTTCAGCCTGGAGTTTCTTAGCAGCCTCCAAAGCTTCTGCTATCTCCTTCTTGTTCCTCTCTGCCTGCTCAGCAGCTATCTTCAGCAAGTCTTCTCCACTACCACCTGCCTGAGTGGTTTTACGGGCTTTCTTCTTTCCCTTTGTTGCAGGATCTTTGTCAGCTGGTGTGGAAACAATAATAAAAACAGATTCATACTGAATTTAAGCAAGTTAATAAAATGACAGGGTGTAGTACAAATATATACAATAAAAATAACGCATTACAGAAATAAAACACAATATACAGACTTTAAAGACATTTTGTAATGTCTTTATTTGTGTCTTTTATTTGGGGACAATATATTGCTATAATTTGTTATTAATCTGAATACAAATCAAGAAATTTTAATTAATTGACAGCCTTATTTTCTAATAAAAGGGCTGTGATTATTTGTAATTGATTATTCAGTCAGTGTATCATGCAATTAAATTATTTTAGTCTCTTAATTTAGTACAACTAATTGTAATAAAAATAATGCAATGTGGAAATAAAAACAATATACTGACTTAAAGGAATAGTTCACTGAAAAATGAAAATTTAGTCATTGTTTACTCCCTCTCAAGTTGTTCCAAACCTGTATGAGTTTCTGTCTTCTGTTAAACATAAAAGAAGATATTTCGAAGAATGTGGGTAACAAGCAACCTGGTCTCATAGGAAATACGTGCCTCTAGTACGTTTCTGCAACACCATTATTACGTACCTTACTGCAGGTTTTAAGGCAGTTTAAAAGTGAAACGTCCAGAGGCTGGCGCTAAAATTAAGGTTCAATACGTGACCCTGGTACGTTTTTGTTACGTTGATATGGGCACGTATTGCTGTGATTTTATTACGTTGCTTCAGGTACGTATTGCAGTGGTTCATAATGCAAATATCCGGGAAGTGTCGCTACAAGTTAATGCTCTATTGTATTGGAAATATCCCCTACACTAAACCCAACCCTAAACCTAACCGATAGTGTTAACAAATGCAAAAGTGATATATATATTGTGACGAGCGTCCTGAAGCTTCATCAGCGTGAAACAAGCGAGGAGCACCTGGCCATCATCATCACAGGCTGATCGGTCACAGCTGCACCTCATCAGGCGGCACAGAAAGCAGAGTGTGACCGACCAGCCCCACAGGAGCACTGCACGGACCCTCTGCACTGGGAAGACGGAAGAGAGCACTCACGGCACCAGAGCACCTACCTGGACCTTTCTCACTAACACCCATCACCCCAATAAATCCACCCTCCGGGGTATTGATTGAGATTACTTGTGTGATTCTTCACCCCGTTACACTGGTGGAGAATGCAGGCAAATCAGTGAAGAATCACCGACAAGCGATCTTCACCTCACCTTTTTTTTCCTTGTTTTTGTCTCCGGGTTCTGTCACAGGCGAGCGCTCGTCCCCCACCATGGACGAAATCCTCCAGCGGCTCACCGAGGTTAGCATCCGCCAGCAGCAAATAGTTGAGCACCTCGCCACCCGTCAAGGAGAGATGGAGCAGGAACTCGCGGCACTGCGTGCCGCTCAACGAGTTCCGCTGCCGGACCCCCGAGTACAAGCCGCGAAGCTGCTACCCAAGCTGACCCCTCATGATGACGTAGAAGCCTTCTTACAAATGTTCGAAGCGACGGCCACCCTGGAAGGATGGCATAAGGATGACTGGGCACAGGTGCTGGCTCCCCTGCTGACGGGCGAAGCGCAGGGTGCATACTTCGCTCTTCCTGCCGCCTCCGCCGATCAATATAAAGAGGTCAAGAAGGAAACCCTAGCCCGCCTAGGGTTATCCCCTATCTGTGCCGCCCAGCACTTCCACGAGTGGGAGTATAAGCCCAGTCTGCCGGCCCGTGCCCAGGTGCACCCCTTCAGGAGTTGCCAAGGCCAAGGAGACTAATGCCAGGGTGACACGGCTGGAGCCGCGAACGCCAACGCGGATGGCCTCTCTCAGATCTGGGCAGCTTTCGCAGGTCTGTCAGGGGTCACTCCCCACCCACCCCCTATCTCTCCCCTAAGACGGAAGAGAGCACTCACGGCACCGGAGCACCTACCTGGACCTTTCTCACTAACACCCATCACCCCAATAAATCCACCCTCCGGGGTATTGATTGAGATTACTTGTCGTGTGATTCTTCACCCCGTTACAATATATATAAAAAAATGTATTCGCTGATGCAACCATGCCATTTTAACTTCCTTATATGCAGGTTTGAACTGTTTTGTCGAACCATATTTCCACAGGATTCATACTGAAGCTCTTCACCTCTCAAGCACAACTCCATCCTGCGTGAGCTGCCAAGCAAACCGACTGAACATGAAAACCCATACATATGAAGCTGGATATGTGATGCTAATCTGCTTCGAAAGTATCAGTTTTCAAATGTTAAAGTTGTTTTTAATTAATAATATTCCTCAAGAGATTGTGTGAAAATTAGGCTTTATTAATCAAAACTGTGGACCTGCAAATCATACTTTGTGTGAAAATGAATAAAAGTTGACGGAGTTTTACTGCCTCTAGTGTTCATTTCAACTGGAAACTACAGCGATTCGTACGTATAGGTAAATTTTTTCAGTTTTGCAGAAATTTACTTGGAGGCACGTATTTGCTATGAGACCAGGTAGGTAACAAAACAGTTGCTGTTCCCCATTGACTTCCATAGTATGGAAAAAAAAAAAAGAGGTAAATTGGGACCAGAAACTGTTTAATTACCAATATTCTTAAAAGTATCTTTTGTGTTCAGGAGAAAAAAGAAATGCATACAGGTATTGTACTGATATATGATAAATGTGCAATGAATTTAATTAATCAGCATGATGCATTTAATTTAATTACATTTTTTTTTTATTGATAGAAGTGAAAAAAAGTTGTACTTACCTTCTACAATCAGCCAAGCACTGCTAGACTTAATGCCAGCTATAGCAGCATAGATTCCAGCATCCAAAGGCATACAATCAATAATTCTCAGACGGTGGACTAGTTTATCTTCAGAACAAGTAATCTCATATTTTTCATCGTTAGAGAGAGGTGTATTTTTTAGGGTCCAAGTAATCTTACTAACGGGCTGAGTTAAAACACACTCAAAGATGGCATCCTCTCTCTCTTGGGCCGTCACCTCCTTGATCTTCAGGGCAAACTCCACAGGGGGAACTGTGTTAAATATGGATAAACACACCTCAGTCAATCCATGGCATTATGCATTCTGTAAAAGCACTGCTGAAAAGACCAGCAAAGCTGGTTTTAAATTCTGGTGTCTCCACTTGGCTCCTTAACTAGCTTAAACAGCACGACTTGCTTGATTTTCAATGGAAATACATTAGTTAAAAACTGACTTAGCTTATAAATATTATTATAACGTTAGTGTTGCTACAACTGTGTATACATGTTTAGAATAACAATTTATATTAGCAGACCAGAAACATCACACGCTGACTTTGATGTAACTGTCCGGTGTGCTACCTAACAGATGCTTCCAGTGTAGACAGCTTTATTGATTATAATGGGATCGATTTAGTTTTGGGGCATAACGGCACATAGCTCACATCCAGTGTAGATGTGTTTTTATGTTGGTTAACCAGCCAGAGAAACACCAAGGCAGCTTAGACAGGCATGGGAATTCATGCTGGTCTTCTCAGCAGGAGGTTAACTGACAAATAGACAAATGTGCTGTAAAAAACGTACTCTTGAAATCCGTTGAAAAGATATTGACACCCTCAACATCCACTTGATAGATTCCGGCATCTTCTGGATTGAGACTTTTAACAGTGAAGATGTACTTCTTGCCAACTTGTTTTAGACTGTGCTTTATTTCGCCTTCAATGTCTTTGCTGAATGGAATCATGATGCCGTCCTGAACAAAAGGGAAAGAGTAACTGTGATGAATGTTCATGATGCATATAGAAAAATAAGACAAAAAAAAAAAAAAGACTGGTTCTTTGAATTATGATGGCTGAATAGGTAGCACTAGTGCAGTATCTTTTGAGTAGCCTAAAACAGGCTTTTCATTTGAAAAATATCCAATGTCATAGTCAAGTACAGTAACGATAAAATCAACCTTCATACCTATATGCAAATGCATGTTAACACATCGTCTTTGTTTTTAATTATAGTAAATTATTTACATTTAGTAAATTATTTGGTTATTGTGGCCTAATATGTCATTATCCAGCCAAGTAATTGATAAGTCCACCTACTGGACTGAAGTGTGAAGCGCTGGATGGAGTGTAATTATGTCCGCTATGATTTTATTGTTAAAATTAAATATGGGGGTTCTTTTTCCGATATTATTGTATACAATATGAAGCATCAATCAAAGCAAAAATTTCAAAGCAAAATCTTTAAAAAACTAAAACAAACATTAACTGAAATAAAATAAAATAGAACAAACTTTAAACTTATTTAAACTTTTACAAATGACAACAAAATTATTAAAACTTTAACTAAAATTAAAATGAAAATTACAAAAATTAAAACTAATAAAAAAACTATAATAGATACTGAAATAATACTGACATGAACCAATTTTAAGTGGCTGTTTGTTGATTATCACATACGATGAGAGCTCAATAAGAGGCATTGCTTTGTAACTAGCATTGATCTACTGTACTAGTCACACCTTTTTTTCACTGGTATTTCACATCCTCTGATTCGCAGTTCTCACCTTATACAGAAAAATGCGGCTGTTGGGGTCTTTGAGCTCCATTTCCAGTTCAAAGGTTGCAGCATCCTCAGATTTCACCTCAATTGGCTTGAGATTACTGAGATGTTGGATGAACTAAAGCAGTGAAAGAAACAGAACATAACAATTGGTCTCCAGATTTGTGCATCAAGTCATGAAAATGTGAAAGCAGTTTTTTTGAGAAACCCTTCTGTCATTTTGGCAGCTCTTTATACCTGTGCCTGCTCCTCTTCTTTTTCCTTCTTCATCTTGGCCAGTTTCTTCAGCATGCCACGGAAATCAGTGATGCTATACTCGATGCAAATTTGCTCATAGTCTTTCTTCTCAGCACTCAGCAGCAATTCCCATACAGAGTCGTCAATGTCACCTTCCTTTTTCTCCTCGGCTTTTTTGCCAGCACTTTAAGAAGATTGTAATGACAAATATGAACTTCAGGCCAACTCAAATGCTAGCACTTAACTGGGTTAATGTGACTGATGTTTTAATATGAGATGGGCTAATTAACTATGGCAAGAATCAGATGTATAAATAGAGCCTAAAGAGAAACTGCACTGCTGATGACATGGCATTAATGTGTAATGTAATGGAAACAAATGTCTCACCCTCTCCTGAGCATCTTTCTAAACTCTGTTGGGTCACCTGCTGGAGCTTCAAAATGCAATCAACAAACAGAAGAAAGTGAATGCTTATGTGTGCCATATTCAATGTCAAAGTATTCAAAATATCCCATTAAATCTTTTTTCTTTATAATCAACTGCCATGCTAAGCTGAAGAAAATCATCTACCAAAAGGTTACAATAATCTTACCTGCGTCAACCTTTTGCAATTCTTTGCTCCTTTTGAACCCAACTGAAAAGAAAAAGAAAATAATTTGTTTGCAGCTATTTTCATGTATGAGTTCTACTTTCTGTGTGGATAGAATAAGAACTTAGTAATGAAAGTAACAAACAAGTAGGGCTTTTAAAATATGTGCCCTACCTTCAATTACATTTAGGACAACAGTGCAAACAGCTTTTCCATATTCGTTTGAGGCATAGCATTTGTAAGTGTCGGCTTCATCACTGCTCACTTTAGGTATCTGCAAAAGTAAATGAAAAACAGGTTGTGTTGATGAATCGTGGGCAATAATTGAATGACAGAGCTAATGAAATGAACATTTAAAGGTGAAGTGTTTAATGTCTGAGCTGCTGAAGAGAATAGTTAGTAAGGACTGTTTCCAAACAGGTTTCTTGACCACTCCCCCCACCCTCTGCCATTTGGCCAGCAAACAGGAAGTCCCGCCCCAAAATTGTGCTGGTTGTTGTGACGATGATGCTGTGTTGGGCTGCTCAAACAACTGAAGCAAGGATTGCTTTGATGGCACAGGGCAACAGCGTTTACACTTTCTGCGGGAATCATCCTACTTACAGTCTCTTTACATTAAGCTGGGATATGAGAAGGTATTTTAACATTAAACCACTACACACTTCACCGTAAATGTTAAGTAGAGGATTTAAAGTGAAGCTAAAAGCCTGTGCTTACCTCCAAAGTGTGTTCATTAGTTGTTGGGTCATATTTGTTCTGAAACTTTTGGGGATCATTCATTTCTCCTTTTGCTCTTTGCCAGGTTACAGTGGGTGCTGGGTTTCCAGTCACTTTGGCTTTAAAAATGGCTAGTTTTCCTGCATTATGAAAATTAAAGTTGTTATAGACTTGAGAAATACATTTTTATTAAGTAGAACTTTCAAAAAAGGAATTCTTGTGCCTTGAAATCGTTGTTATTTAGTGTGTCACGTGTTTCGGGCTGTTAATTGCAGATCTTTTACAGTAATCAGTAAACTTTTGATTTCAATTCTGTGAATATTTACCAGAAAATGTGTTCCAGTGCACTACTACTGAAAAGTTTGGACACACTTAACTTCCATTTTGAAAAATGTTTTATGGTATATGCTTAAATGCTTAAAAAACGAATGTATGTATGATGTATGAGTATGAATTGAGCCTATGTGTGAATTTCTTTACAAAACTAACATGTTAATAATTCAACAAGTGCCCAGCATACTGTATATACATACTGACCATTTAAAATGCATCCCAGGATGCACCTTGTGAAGTTGTTTGAGTGAATATCAAGTGAATATCAAGAGTGTGCAGAATTAGCAATATTTCAAAATATTATTTAATGGACCTAAGTTATCATGAGCTAACAATGAACAGTTGAACATTAACAAAGAATTACAATAACAAATGTATTTCTCATTGTTAGTTTAAGCATTAACTGTCATTAACTAATGGGACCTTATTGTAAAATCGTACCATATTTTCTTTATTTCTTATTAGAAATGAACATGGTTAACATGGCTGACATTGTTCTGTTTTTCAAGAGACACTCTTATTTGTATTGCAGAAGACACTGGCAAAGTCAAATGTTTTAGATACAGGCAGAATAAAGGGCAAAAACCCATAGTTTGAAAGGTTACATGTCATTAAAAACATAAATGAAGGCATACATTACACATTTGTGGTCTTGCTCTGTGCATTTCAAACTAGCATGAAATGGGATATATGCTATTTGATTTCTTTCCCTTGGTGCATATATAGCTGTGGTCACATGTTAAAGCTGGGGGACGAGCAGCGAACTTGATAAATCACTCATGTACTGCGTAAGTTAAGTCGGTGTAGCTGCACAGCTTGTTGACATATAGGGCAGTAAATCTGTGTGGTAATCCTCTGTACGTGCACCTAGCTTGTTAATTTCACATCCAGAATCATTTAGCTCTCAACTGTCGCCTCTAATCATATTTGCTTTCACTTTTGTAGATTCTTCTCTTTTAATGTGCTTACCTTCTTGAATGGTTAAGGCGATGGGTTTACGTGTGAAGTCTGGAGTTGTCATCTCCTCAGGAAGTTCCTCAATGTACTGTGTAATCATAACACCGGGAACCTTAGATCTCCGTTTGATGCCTGAGAGAATTCACATTCAGGGTACAATGTCAGAACATCAGGGGAAACGACACAGCAGGTGCACAGTGACGTAACATATGCTGAATAATCATCTGCACAACTGTAGTCTATGTATTGAAAAACATATTACAATCTCTGTACAAAATATAAGATATTTTTAAGTGGGGATCTAAGACATACAATGATCGATTTACTTTAAATATACAGATTCATGTTTTGCAGATTCAAACATTACTAAATGTATAAATAGAGGATTGAACTGGGGCTAGTTGTCACAGTGTTCACTCTGGTGAATATTTCTTAAAGTAGGTTTATTTTTGAACGTCAGTTTATTAATTGTCATGTCCTAAATTTACACCATTATTACTGAACACACTTGAGCTTTTTGTTGTCTTGTTAAGCCATTTTGTCACACTTCTTAGGCATATACGGCAAAAAAAACCAATATATCAATTGTGAGGGGAAAAATAAAGAAATAAATGAAGTAAAATGAAACAGCAAAAATATGAAACATCACACACAAAAATATAAGTAAATATTATAATCAATTGTACTAAATCCTAGCATTTATGTGACAATTTGCCCCAACAAACACCTCTAGTTAAACCACTGATCTATACAGATATATTATTATATTATATTATATTATATTATATTATATTATATTATTATAATCAAATCCTAGCATTTATGTGACAATTTGCCCCAACAAACACCTCTAGTTAAACCACTGATCTAACTGATCTATTTATTATATTATATTATATTATATTATATTATATTATATTATATTATATTAATTATATTATATTATATTATATT